>NW_022170596.1:34920409-35260142 GCF_008802855.1 Photinus pyralis | reverse complement strand
CATCTCTCCATCTCATTGGCTTATCTTCTTGCACACAAATCGCCAGAGACCTCACAACATTAATTATTTTTCCATACCGGCCGCCGAACACCCAACGAATTTCCACACTTCCCACGTTTAATTTTCTAAATTTCGATTCCAGCTGTCCATTTCTTTTTCCGTTTGCTTCGTTGCTGCCCCGGCTGCTGCTGCTGTGATGATATGGACAATGACTCTTAGAGCATGCTCGTTCGTTTGTTTTTTAGGAACCAAAATGTCTTCCAATAACACCATTATATTTACACCCAGCGGCCTTGAGCCGCCGCCACCCCCCCTCCACACAAACAATACCCCCTTTGTTCTACAACTCGACTTGAATCAATGCCTTCACATCACCCCCCCTCCGGAAAACACAAACAATACACCCCCATTTCTTCTCAACACTCGACCTTGAAATCCAATGGCCTTCACCCCATCACCCCCCCTTCCGAAAAACACAAACCCATACACCCCATTTCTTCTCAACACTCGACCTTGAAATCCAATGGCCTTCAGCCATCACCCCCCCTCCGAAAAAACACAAACAATACACCCACTTTTCTTGACTCAACCTCGACCTTGAAAACCCACCCACCCCCACTTACGCAATACCACTTTTGACCTTCAACACCACTTGACCTCTGAAAACGCCCTAACCACTTCAATCATATGGCACTTTTCCATTGAAAGTGAGCCAGGATCGGCCTTACGTATACCTACTAATATAGAAAAGAAGTGGGGGTCGCATGCGTTTCGCAAGAGCGACCGAACCAAAAAAAGTTCGCCAGATTAAAACTATCGACCAAAATTTTATATCGCCTTTTTGTATTTGAGCCCTTTTACGTTCTCTATACTCTATTGTCCTAACCCTTAAACCCAAGAAGAGCGAATATCGATTTTGCTCCCCTACTTTACTACCTTAGGTATATGAGTATGCATACGTACCTTTGCACCCTCTTTATTTCAAAGTAAGCGTTTTTGATTATTTCTCACTCGGAATCACTTTGTAGGAATTGACTTATTTTTGTAGAATACTTCTACAGGTCGGTTGATTATTAAAATTTTATACCTAAGCAATGGTAGTGTTTCTGAATTTTAGTTATCGGCTAATTAGTTTCATTAGTATAGATAAGTTCTAGAAAGATTGAGTTGTTTAGAACAATATAATTAGGTACTTAAATACCTCAGGTTTGGAGAAGATAACAACTTTGAAATTTTTGTGTCAGTTTAATATAATTTAAAGTACTGGCGGGCGTGAGAAATTCTAAAAATTAGTTTTGAAACAAGATCATCCCTTAAAACATGTTACGGAGAAACTACCTCATGCCCTAGATTGGAACTTCGAAAGAATGCTCTCGTGTAAATAATCTCTGACTACCATTGAGGAATTTTGAAATGCAAAGTAAGATAACCATGCGAAAGCCCGAGAGGAGTCAGAAATGCGTCTGTGCCCTTTTTGCCTCATATGTCGTTACGTATATAGGGTTGGGCTAGTGTTATGTTGTTCCTTCCTTCAAATTTAGTTTTGATTGTCATCGCTTTGGTTCCTTAAAACTTTATTGTTAGTACCAAAATTTTCAATAATTCGGTTCCTCCTAATTTTTTGTAATATAAATTTCAACATCCTATTCATTTTCTATGACATTTCAATAATTGTTCTTTAAAATATCCATTTGTGGGCAACGTTTATTGAAAACTGATTGTGTGCAAAGTGTTTGTGTTTCTATGTCTACCTGAATACAATAAGTTCAGCGGTACTCAATAAGTGAGCATTAATTACAACAACTTTAACCATTTTAATTTTCCCATTGTTAGGAATAGATTCAAATTTTGCTTCTCTCTGCCCTTTAGGCTTCGTTTAAGGCGCCCTTAGGTATTCCTGTATTTGAATCACTCTCGTTCACGTGAAATTTTTGAGGTTATTGTATTAGATCAATAACGAATAAAATGTTAATGTTAAAAGTATTACACATGCATTGAATACAATGGCGCAGCATAACTCGGGCCCTCCCTTAGACTCGGCTCTCTACGTCCACGGTGGCAAACGACGTTTAACACATTACACTTTTTTTGCACACCTTCGGGTCGCTCGGCATAGCTCGGACCCTCCCTTAGACTGGCCCCTCTACGTCCACGGCCTACTTACACGTAACACGCAGTGCCGGATTAATTATTAGACAAAGTATGCAACTGATGCCTAGGTCCCCGTGTACCCAACAAGAAAAAAAAATGAAAACGTTTCATCGAACGAAAATTTTGGTTGAAAATAATGGAATATAATATACACTGTGTCCAAGATAAGGATAGGGATTTCGGAAACCATAGATGATACTATGATGGTCAAATTAGGGAAAAGTTGCGCAATTAAACAGCTATTATCATGCTTTAAACTAAACCAGAAAATTCCGATTACTTATAAGATATACCAGAAAAACCGAAATTTGTCACTTTTGTTTTTATTTCTTACTGGTGTTATTTGAACAGTTACAGAAAATAAAAAAAAACACTTTTTGAGTTCTACAAGACAGCGTTAATAGATTTTTAATACAGCGTTTCGTTTCGGAGAAATCATCATCAACTTTATTTGTTTATATGGCCAGTAGAAAAATAGTAGAAATTTCCGATAGGTATTCTGACACGATTAGGGCATTGTGCGCGGGTGCACCATCCCGTTGAGACCAAAAGTTTCCAACTTTTGTTTTTCTTTTGTGTGCCCTACATCGTTGTATTCGTAATAAAAAATGCTACTCGATATAGTGTGTACTTTTTTTCAGGGCATATAAAAAAATAAAGTTGATGATGATTTCTCCAAAACGAAACGTTTCATTGGAAATCTCTCAACGCTGTCTTGTAGTGTGTTTTAATTTTTTTCGTAACTGTTCAAATAACATCTGAAAAAAATAAAAACGAAATTGGCAAATTTCGGTTTTTCCAACATATTTTCGGAAGTAATAAAAACCTTTCAAATTGAACTTCTTATCAATTTTTATAATATTTTTCATATACCTTCTAATCGATCTCACAATTTTGCATGACCCTGACGAGGATATTAATTAAACATTCCAGGGTGTTTTTCTAAGTTCTCATTTAATTGACGCGGTCCAACAAGAATCGACTCTCAAAGTCAAATCGTTTGGTGTGATGTTGGATAAACTGGCGAAGACTTAAAATCTCCACGAACATGAACTCACCGTAAAATTTTGTTCGAAGCTAGAAGTTAAAAAATTTATGATCCGTTGTAAGGGCAATGAATGGCGTAAAGAGTGGCGCACGAAGGTGGTTGTTAAACATTTGGGATTCGAGGAAAAACCTCACGAACGGAATATAAAATAGAAGAAACAAAATTTTATTATATACAAAAAAAATGGTTGCTAGGGACTCTGGGGTTTAAAACTTACCTAATTTTCTTTTGTTTCAGGTGAGTTTCGCCACTTGTAAGTATATGAATTAATCAAGCTCTTAGTTTACTATTTGTTTATTACTACGCTCACTGCAAATAGAGAAATCCGTTACACAAAGCACTTAATGGAATCAAATTTCTAAGCAAACACTTCCGTTTGGTGTAAACAGCAACCGCACAGACAAAGCGTGTTTTCCGAATGTAATACAAAGGAAACAATCTACTTTTCTTTTGTGACCAATGCTTTGTAACCAAGTATGTGACAATTCGAAATTTAAAGACGGCCTGATGCTTTGAGATTTTCCTTGAAATGCAATACTCCAAACGCATCTTTTGAAGTCATACGGAAGAGTTTTATACTTGTAGTTTAATTTTCCATGTTTAAATATAATTTGAAACGTACTTTAGCGTTCCACCTACGTATTTCAAGTGTAATCCCTAAATCTCAGGCTAGAGATTCCGATGTTAAAAGTAAAGGATCTTTCTGGAGCTAATGGCCGGAACTAATTGATAGGATCTGATGCGCCGTAAAATACATTGATTTAATTGATTTTGATTGATTACATTTTCTCGCATGGCGGGCGCGAAAAAGTTTGGTTGCGGACCTCCATTAATTTCTGTATGTGTTGAATTTGCGGCTATGAGTAATAACGAGCGCTACCCCATTCACGGTAAATTGAATACGCTTCCATTATATAATTTTTATTTATTCTAGTGAAAAGGGTTCGTTTCCTAATGCACTTTGTTCAAAATTTATACATGTAAAAATACCTCTTGTTATTAAAACGAGGGTCATAATACTTGGATTACCTAAACAGCATTAAGCAGAGATAAAAAGCGGGATTGGATGATTTGTAAAAGCTTTTGGGCTTCATCAAAACTCCCTAATGAAAACAACTTGCTAATTATTTGCTAAAAAATTCAAAGAAACGGTATGGAAGTGACGGGTAATTTTAAAATGAAAAGTTAAGCTTTCGATTTTAAAATTTGAAAGGACAAATTTAGAAGGCTATTGACGGAACGCTTTCGACTTTATCGATATAATACAGACGGAAAATTTCGTGCGCGGTATTCACGGGTTCTAGTGTTGATATACAGAAGTATCCCAACTCGAGTGGGAATGCGTGGATTACTTTTACATTATTAAAGGTTGTCGTTCAGAATCCCTTAAAATTCGAAAAAAAAATATTGCTGAATCCGCCGTTATAAAATATGACTGATGTCAAGGTAGCGTTTGCTGGCACTTTTATTGGATGCAAGGAAAACTCGACAAAGAATGATGCACTTCTATCTTTGAAATTTCAAATTTCTCCTCAACTTAATTAATTCCAGTAGATGCACACGAAGGTCTGCAAAGCAGTGGTTACGAACTTATGCAATTCGGGCAGTGTTAGCAACCGATTTAATCTGTTAATATCACACTGGGAAGTCTAAGTGTATCCATAATTTATACCTCCACAATCCACATGCGCTTTCTGAAGGAATAAGTGGTCTACTCGTGAGTTTGCACTGATATCCCCAAAGTTTCAGTTAGTTTTTCCTAACTTTTACCTTCTTAGCACGACACCGTTGCGATGTAAATTCAAGACAGTGGACAAAAAACCACGGTTATTTAAGATCACATGTGAATTATAGACGGTGTATAATTTTTTCGGTTTGGTTATTTTTTTTTATTTTATAGCATATGTTAAAATGACATTTTAATATGTTTGAATGACTAGGTTAACCCTTGTATAACCGTAAGGATAGATAAACCGATCACTTTAACCATAAGGGTAGATAAAGTGGAACAGATGAGTGTGCATTCTAATGACATCCGTCATTCTTATTCAAATCCACCATATAAAATGGCGTCCAGAGCATATGACAATTCTGTTTCTATAGAAGCGGTCTCGGCGACATAATTTAAGCTTACTATTTTTGACATCTCTAAATTAAATTCAGAATTGTCAGAAGCTTTACAATGGCTTCTGCTATAAAATAAAGTTTTGTATTATAGACGACGATAAAGAGAAACTACCATCTCGTGAAGGTTAACTCACTCAATGGTTAAAATATCCCTTTATCGTCTTGTATAATAAATAATTATTAGTTAGTTATGGATTACACTCTCGCTGTTTCGTTATTAAATCCTGTTGAAATCAAGAATTGTCTCATTACATTTTCATTAATTTACTTCCCGTACATTGCACCGAGAGTTCCGAAACGTCATGTTCAATGATTTATTTTGTCGATTGGAGTTCAGCGAGCTTTATCACAGTCAGCACCCGATTGCCGGAAATTGGTATCGTGTTACGTGTTAAAAAGAGGTACTGTAACGTTACATATCTGACACTGCGAGTTGGAATTGTCTCCAAAGGAGAGAAGTAAAATTTCTGCTATGTCTGCTATGCTAAATAAATAGACTTTGTTTTAAATTGTAACGGCAGAATTCCACATAAAGTGAAATTGCAACATAAAAAATTGATAGTACGTCGAGATTGAAATTTGTGTTCATTTTATGTCGCTAATGGAATTTCCCACACATTAAAACCTAAAATTCAGGAACTAACATTTAAAAAAACCACCGAGTTCAGGCTTATATCAACTATCAAAATTGTGAACTGACCAAAGGAATCACGACCTAAAGCTGCAGATAAACCGATTCGTTTCAAAGCCGTTTCTTTCCGAAAGCTGTATTTGGAGTTAAACATATCCAGGCCGTCGGGTTATGAGTGCTTTTCCAGCCATCACTGGTCAACTATACCAATGTAATCAATCATCGCCGTGAGTTGTAAACCACCTAGGTCCCACGACAAGGCTTGTTACACATATTGTATTGTTATTATAAATTCCGATCAACATCTTTATTGTCTCTTATCAAAACCAATTTTGAACTATCACTAGACCAACTAAATTCAGAACCGGATCATAAAGGTGACGAAAAACTTATGTAAAATTGTATGAACTTTGTATCGAAAGAAATCTCTGAGTTTGTGACCAGTCTTTACAGACTTTTTCATATTTTCCTGGGATTCACGCAAATTCGAATTAAAGTTCATGTCAAGGGAATCGAACCCGGAAGGTTTCCATTATATACTGCGTTAATACAAAACAAAATAAGCTGCTTTTGCAGAACAAACCATTAAACCATTTAAATGTAAGAAAGAAATAGCCATTTCTCCTTTAGGAAGGAGTTATTTAGGTCCGTGCGAGGTAGAAATTTCAAGTAAAATAATTTCATAAAAATTACTGTAGCTAAGCAAATGCATACGTAAGTTTACAATTAATTTCCGTGTCTGTTTTCCTTCAATATATCAAAAGTTAACAATTTCTGTCGTTGTTCTTGAATTGGACAGTGCAAATTATTAGCATTCCATATTTTAATAATTATTTCAGCTGGGGAAGGTTCCTTCAGCAAACTACCCTGAGACAGGTAAAATATCCAACCGACTGAGCTAGTTACCGGGTCAATTTATTCAATGTTATATTTTTGTGCCAGTTTTCTAATTGCAATTTTCATTTTTCAATCCAAACAAACTAAATTGTTAATCAACAGAGCGTTATAGTATTGAACCTGGGGATGCATGGCGTACCAAGAGAAAAACTGTTTAGGTACACCTAATCAGCTCGAGAGCTGAAACTTTACTAAACGAGAAAAGAAATAAAACTGCACCTAGTGGATTAAAGGGCCCAGAACAAGAGAGGGATAATAAATAAATAAATAAATAAATAAATAAATAAATAAATAAATAAATAAATAAATAAATAAATAAATAAATAAATAAATAAATAAATAAATAAATAAAACGGAACAATCCCAGATCATGTAAATAGAATCCAAATCGGCAATATCAAATGGTAAGAAAATAGCGTTACACGTTGCATTTTATTAACACCTCCACCAGTCTCATATTGGGCATCTCCTTTACATCTCGCACCGAAAAAGAATAAGGGATAGCGACCGTGCGGTGACTATCTCTCGTACTGTTCCAGAAAAATACCATGTTTTACAATCCTGGGTAGAGGTTCAGTCCCTAAAATACGAAATCGTCTCTGACTTTCCATACTTGCACTACTTTTTCACCGTTGTAAATAATTAATTCTATTACAGTTATTTAACCGCGGCTTAATTAACATCATGTACCACCAGGATGGACAACCAAATTTCAAGTGTTGAGCATAGTCACGTAATTTGTGGGGAGAGACTAAAATTTTTGTACCTTTCGGATGATTGAGGATCCACATAACTGTTTAAATCGTATAGTGATTTTATACTAATTCGATTCGAAACCTTTTTTAGTGCTTCTAATATTTAGAGTTCAATAAAATATCATTAATTTCAAGTCTAATGAAATTTGTTGCTCAAGCTCCTGCTAACTATAAGCCGAATTAAGCCCTTTCTCTTGTTGCTGTTTTTAATCTAAATCTAAAAAGCAAACATTTACCTACATTAAAATTGCGATTGTCATTCTACCATGGCAGGGAGCAGAAGAATATTTACAATGCCGAGATTTTGTTGTTGGAGGCGAAACACCTGGGGTGTATGAAACTGTAATTGAATGAGGGAATAAAAATAACTCTAAAAGCAATTTTGAAATATAGAACAAGCATTTACATGAACTCACATTTAGCGATCCCCCGGAAATTATTCCGTTCCTTTATTCCTACGCAACGCTTATTCAAATTCAAGCAGATTTTCCAGTTTTTCCAGCCGTAAAACACCCACAACGCACAGCTTTCAGTTTGCGCTGTGCCATAAAATTGTTTTACTAACAACATTTTCAGGTGGCGTTTTGTTTCGCACATACTACGTACAAAGATCTGTACTGTTGGCCCGAATTTACAATTTTCCAAGCTACCTATCTGTACAAATGCAACGTGATTGTTTTGTAACGACATTACCAGCGCGACGTTCCAACAACGTTACTGTCATACGAATTATTTTTACAACCATTTGCAATTATGGCAGATTAAAGTTTCAATCAAATTCACGAAGTTGCCACGTTTTGTGAGATACTGACATTCTATTATGTATTTTCCAGGTTGACAAATTATTTTTTTTTTGTTTAGCAACACGCCAGGACTGGTAAAAAAATTTTATATTAATTTAAATTCCGTGCATGAATAATGTCACCAAACGGAATATAACGCCATTACATCGATAGGAAAAATCCGCCCACGTCGAAGTATAACACAAAATAAACTAAACCAATGCTAAATTATAAATGAAATTTAGGGTTAAGTAAAGCCTGAAATAAATAAATACGCTATTCCCGTTTGTCGTTCAAAAAGTTTGTAATTAAAATCGTGTCCTTTATTTGTATACATTTGCTAGGAAAATGTTTGTGATTGCGATTTAAAGTTAGGTAGGTACTCTGTGCGCTGGAAATATCAAAGGCGAAATGTGGATTTAAGAAATTAGTAAAAAGTACGTAATTCCTTACGCCAACGAATTTGTTAGCAATAAACGAAAGTACAAAGGAAGCTTTTAAATGCATTAGTTTTTTGTATTCCAAACGCGCCTGTGTAAGTATTTTTTTGTAATTGTGAGTGGTGCTTTCCCCGTTAATCCGAAAGTAAATATGAATAGGGCTTTTTACACATTTCGACAGGGTTATGGATGACACGCGACAAATTTAGATGCATTGAAATGAAAGACCTTTGGTATGGGTTATATCGATTAAACTTTGTAATTGTGTATGAGTAGAGATCCACCAAGGTAGGTACGTAGAAATAACAAGCGCGCATAATTAGATTTGTTTCAGATAGGGTTACCGTGCAGGATGTAATAGTATTTTACATTATTAGCATGGTAAATAGGTTTTTGCCGGTATGGAGCGCCGTTTTACTTTTAAATACTGCCGCAAGCTAAAGATTTGGAAGATTAATTTTCCATAAAATAAATATATACTTCAGAAATATTTTAAATACTCAAGCACGTATAGAATTAAAATTAAATTGAAATTAAAATATCTTGGTGATATTTTTAAATAATTAGAAACATTTATTGGAACAAATTTGTCTTCTACATTGGAACCCAATGAGATATTTTTACTTTTTATATTTGCATGAAAGAAAACTAGGTATTCAGAGCCAAAGTACACATAGCTACATATCGATTGAAACAATTAATTAAAGAAACCTTAATTATCTTAAAGTATTAATAGTCCAATATATCCGATCGGAACTGCGGTTTTCGTTAACTGATGCGCAAACACAGACACCAAATAATGATACCTCGGAACTACACTTCTTTGATTGCACTTGAATTACGATTTTAACGACAATGGGTTCTATTAAAGTCCGTCTCAAAAACAAATACGATTCAAGTCTTCCTCTACTATTTAAAACATTCTTCCCTCTCTCAGTGTCCTCTGCTTCAGTTTGCGCCATCGAAATTAAACATCTGTGGCGAAATCTGCTGGTTTTGAAACTAATTAACTTACGCAGCGATAACGAATTTCTTATAACTTTAACAAAGCATTATTTCCAAATGTCCTTAGTCTTTCTAAGTAAACAATAAAATAAAGTCAAAATACTACGCGATTATTTACACAAAATTACACAACAAATAATTCTTAAATAAAATTACATTACACTTCAAATTCAAATTTCGTGATCGAAATTGTGTTCAAACGACCACCTTTGTGCTTAAAGAAAATAAATTTTCTCGAAAACTTACAATTTGTAATTAATAGGTCTCCAAATTCTTTATTGTTCAAAAGCGACAACTTATTGGGGCTGAACCTAACTACCTGAAAGACCAAATACAATTTTTTGTTTTATAATAATTCTTGGATAGGTTTCTCTTTAATACATCAAATGCGCGAAGGGCGACCTTCAACCGCTGCAGCAACTACTTTCTCTACTGTTTGGAAAATGCAGCAGTGGTTTTTCTTACTCAGGAAATTGACGATCTTTCAGATGATTTTTGGTTTTTTGAGGAGATCGGTCATACTAGATACCTACGTACGAGGCGTGTCTTATCATGCTGCTGCCACTGATTAGGCCAACCATGGTGGCTTGCAGCACTGCATTTTGGTATACTTAAGTTGGTCCTTACAGTTTGATTAAATTTGAGTTTGAAGGATGAAGGAACTAAAAATTTAAAGCCTAAAAGAAATCAAAGGTAAACCCTCTACGTTGATGTCATAAAATGTACATACCTCTTAAATAAGAGGGTTCATTATAGAAGAAGCATCAATTGTTGATGGAAACATTGTCGACAGCTGTATCTAAAGAACCGGTCCATTTCAAATGGAAATGCAAATGGCGGTACTGACGATAAAGAAGAAAAAACGCAATTATACCCTCCTACGGAGTTAAAGGCGACCGTTCACTAATTATTCCAGAATCCCCAATTGAATGTCAGAGATTAAGAAAATATGGATGATGACAATTAAAATTCCATGCGTTCTTACCAACGTTTCAGCTATTTAATTAAAATGAAGTACACTTTGTCACGGGTCACAGAAGAAAGAAGAAAATGAATGCCGACAATCGATAACCAAAAATCACGGTGCCAAAAAATGCGCGCCAAAATGGCGTGGTTAACATTGACGTTCATATAGGGGATCATTTTTATTAGTATAATCTACAATTGTTGCACTAAAAGGGCAGCGAACTTTGAATGCACATTTTTTTTCAAAATGGTCATTTAAATATTTCAAAACGAAATAGTTAAATATTTAAATGGTGGCCATTTTGGAAAAAAATGAAGCAGGTGATTATTTTTATGAGTTTAGCTTTGTATCCTCGCGCATTATATTCTCCTGATACAATATTTCTGACCTAACCTAACTATCACTCTAACCTAACTTCTCTCATAGTTTATCCTAACCTTAAATCTCCTCGCGCATTATATTATCCTGATACAAGATTTCTGACCTAACCTAACTATCACTCTATCCTAACCTCACTAATATTTTATCCTAACCGTCAATCTCCTCGTACATTATATTCTCCTGATACAAGATTTCTTACCTAACCTAACTACCACTCTTACCTAACCTCACTAAAACTTTAACATAAATTTCAACCACCTCCTCGTTCATTATATTCCCCGGATACAAGATTTCTCACCTAACCGAACTATCACGCTAACCTAACCACACTAAAACTTTAACCTAACGTTCAATCACCTCCTCGGACATTATATTCTCCTGATACAAGTGTTGTAAAAGTTTAAGACGAAGTAAGGCGTTGAAATATTTCTGTAAGAGCTGGGTTTACAGTCTGTATGCCCTATGTCCGCACAGGTGTTTGTAGCTCGTATCATATCGTATCGTATGGGTGGCACTCTCTAGGTACAGACGTTTTCAGCCGTCTGTGTGACTTTACGATAGTTGTGGTATGAATGCCGTGACCGCCAGCTTTACATGTCCTCCGAATCCTGGTAGTCAGAAGATGTTCTGTACCACTGAAAAGTGGCAAGATGTGGGATTCGAACTCACAACCTGTGAAATTAGAGTCCGAGTCTGTTGTGTATTTTGAGGTGGCACACTATTAGTTAAATTTACATGTCTTTAGTTTAGTAAACTTTAATTATCCATAACACAGAAGTACAGAGAACTATTTATGTCGAAATTAATATCCTAATTGAAAAGCGATGCGTAACTAACTAAAAAAATAATAATTGACAATCCTTTTTTTTCCTAGCAACAGCGCGCTAGATTTTTAGGCTTAATTCTAATTTAAATTGAGAACATAATAGTCTCCCCCCACAAAATTATGACAGTTGTAACAACAGTTTGAATCACATGATATAGTCTCTAAAACGTTCTGGAGGATGGCGGGGTCGAGTAGATCACCGGACGGATTCCACTGTTGGAGATTGTCCAACTTCTGAAGGTTCAGCTTCGACATCAGGAATAACATCCGATCGAGGATTGGCTGGTAGGAGCAGGGACGCCAGTTTTTCGTAGTGGTGGTTGATTTCAGGTGATTCCGAATCTAAAGTAATTTGTGGAGGTTGCAAGGGCGGCTGACGGTTGGGGTATATATCGACGTTGGCTTTTCTCAACTGGTTCGTGTGTCGTTTGAGCCGGTAACCATTATTAAGTTCAACTTGGTAGTGGAGATGTCCGAATTTTTGGATGATCGAACCAAATTTCCAAGTATTCTTGTTATTCGAATACCATCTTGCTAATACCTTGTCCCCAATTTTGAATTGTCGCGATGGTGGCAGGTCGAATTGTACTCGTTTTTGGATTTTTGAAGTAGGAGGCTTGAAGACGTCGAGCTGGCACCTAATGTTTCTATTCAAATACAATTCGGCTGGAGTTTTGCCATTCTGGAGAGGAGTGGCTCTGTATCTGAATAATATTTCGCGTACCTTGTGTTGAATAGAACCTGGTTCGGTCATACACTTCAGTTTTGGTTTCAAGGTTTGTATATAACGTTCGGCCAACCCGTTAGTTGCAGGATGACCTGGCGCTATAAACTTTTGCAAAATGGCATTGTTCAGACAGAAGGTTTTGAATATGTCACTGTGAAAAATAGTCGCATTATCTGATACCATGATTTCAGGGAATCCATGAGTGCAAAAAATGTCCAATAGCAGCTCTATGGTAGTTGCAGTCGTCTGGGCGTCTTTAATGATGCGAATTTCAGCCCACTTTGACTTGGAATCGACAAGGACAAGAAAATGGTGATTCAAAAACGGCCCAGCATAATCAATATGAACGCGTTCAAAATTATGCTGCGGATCGTCCCAATGATGGAGAGGAACTTTAGCTGGACTTTTCTGGGATAGTGCGCATTCCTGGCAGTTTTTTACCATAGCTTCTATGTCTTTGTCGATGTTTTTCCAGAAGCAGTGGCGTCTTGCCAACTGTTTCATTTTTACGATGCCCACATGTGTTCGATGCAGTTCCAAGAGAACTCTTTTTTGAAGGGCTTCAGGTATAAAAACTCGTTGATTCTTGAAAATGATGCCATTGGAAGTGCTGTATTCGGGATCACGTCGTTTTCCAGAAATGAGATCTTCATGAAGGTTTGAAAGAAATGCGTCCTTGGCTGTTTCTTCAGCAATAGTTGAACTGGTGATGACGTCAGTAGAAATCTGGTTGATGATCTGATCTTCAAGGGTTGAAACTTCGAGACTCATGATGCATTCTGTAGAGGAGCTAGATTGTGATGTAGGATAAGTAGCTCTGGAGAGACAATCAACATGTATGTGATCCTCTGCTTTTCTGTGTACAACTTTGTAGTCGAACTCTTGAAGAAAAGTCGCGTATCGAAGTAGTCTCGCTGACGTAAAGGATGGCAGCTTCGTTTCCGGGTGTAAAATTCTGGTCAGTGGCTGGTTATCAGTGATTAGCGTGAATGGACGACCAGTAAGGTACATATACAGTCTTGAAACACAAAAAATTATTGCGAGTGCCTCGCGGTCAAGTTGGGAGTAATTTTTTTCTGCGTTTGTCAAAGATCTTGATATGAAGGTTATAGGCCTTTCTACGCCATTAACGTCGTGAGATAAAACACCAGCGATTCCCGTGGGACCGGCATCGCAAGCCAAACTTACTGGAAGCGATGGATCATATGGCATGAGAACTCGATCGCTAATGATTTCCGTTTTGAGCTGCTGAAATGCCTTTTGGCATTTTTGAGTCCAAACCCATTGACTTCCTTTATGAATCAATTGACGCAGAGGGTAGGTTATTGAAGACAGGCTAGGTATGAACCTCGCATAATAGGTAACCATTCCTAAGAAACGATGTAGCTCATCAGGATTTTTTGGTTCCTCCATGTTGGCAATAGCCTCAACTTTCTTAGGGCATTTCGAAATTTCGTTATACCTAACACAGTATCCTAAATATTGAACTTGCGTTTTGAAAAACGAACATTTTGCTTTGTTCAGATGCAAGTCGTTCTTTTTTAACCTTTCGAGGCAAGCTATCAGTCTCTGCTTACACTCTTCAAATGTAGAGCCGTGGACGATTATGTCGTCATAGTACGACATGACTCCATCTAGATTAGCCAAAATCTGATCGAGAATTCTGTTGAATTCGCTTGGCGCGGTTTTGATACCAAACGAAAGACGATTCATGAGGTAAGTTCCTCGATGTGTTGAGATGGTTTGAATTGCCTTGCTTTCGTCGCATACTTGAATATGTAAATATGCTTTGAAAAGATCCAAATGGCAGAAAAATTTTGAATTTCGAAGATTATTGAGAATATCATCAATCTTTCTTATGGGGTAATGAGCCGATTTAAGTTGTTTATTGACGCCAATCTTGTAGTCGACACAAAGACGAAGCGAATTGTCAGTCTTTGGAATAATGACTAGAGGAGAACCCCAGTCACTAACTTCAATTTTTGAAATAATGCCTGATTTCTCGAGATTGTCCAGTTCGATATTAACCTTCTCCAACAGAGCGTATGGGACAGGTCGTTCTTTGATGAAAACTGGTCTTGAATTAGGGCGCAACTCGAGGGAGCAAGTGATTCCAGGTACACATCCGACTTTGGGCTCAAATATATCAGCAAAATCTCTCATTATGTCTGCAATAATGTCAAGTGAGTTTACATTTGATAATGTAGAATTTTGTTCGTCGATATCTCCAAGGCTAATTTTCAAATGTCTAATCCAGGTTCTACCCAGGAGTGGCGAAAACTGAGCTGGTACTATGAATAGTAATTCGGTCGATTTGTGATCTCGGTATTGTACTGTAACTTCTGCGACCCCAAGAGGTTTGAAAATTCCGGAGGTGTAGGAACGAAATTGAACATGAGTCGGCCTGAGTAATGCCTTATTGAAATTCAATTTTTGAAAATCTGGTTCCGGAAGGAGCGTAATTCCGGCGCCAGAATCCACTTCGAAGGTTTGCGGTTTACCCTCAATGAGAACTTCAACAAAATATTTATTTGAGTCTTGACCAGGGCTGGATTTTTCGAAAATGTCAATAATTTGGTTGATGGCACTCAAGTCATGGAAAGAGTTTATGTTGACAAAATTTGTGTTTTGAGTTTCAGATCTTTTCTTCTTGGTTTTCTGTTGCATGAGAGTTGAAATACAAACTGCTGCAACATGACCCGTTCGTTTACAAGAATCACACCGCAGTTTTGATTTATCAGCGCGGCAATCTTTGGTAGGATGCTTAAAAGAGCAACGTAGGCAGCGGTTGTCGAGTCCTAGGTGCTAGTAATTGAGTCGAGACCGTGATTTTGAACGCGAATCTCGAGACGAACTTTGTGTATTGGTAGATGAGCTATTTGAAGACCTGATTCGATTGTCATGGTTGGTGGATGGATTTGGAGCACGCGATCTGTGCTGTCCAATTTTGTTTATGTCATTTCCTCCAAGAGGTACTGATAAAGTTGGTTGACGGTTAGAAATTTCACGGCTATCAATTTTAGACGCCTCAAGTGCAAGTGCCTTTTTCACGATGTCGTCGAATTTCGATTTTTCATCATCCAATTGCAAAATTTGTTCCCGGATAGCATTGTCCCGTATGCCCCGAATGAGTTGGGCACGCAAAAATATTTCCGCAATACTGGCTTGACAATTTTCTGCGTGACACACAAAAGCACAATCGGAAATATCGCGACGCAAAACCGCAATGTAGTCTGCAATGGACTGCCCGTCTTGTTGATACAAAGACAGGAAACGGTGTTGAGCAACCAAAATGTTTCGTTTAGGACACAAATGAGTTTCAAGCACTTGAACAATATCTTCGTACGATTTTTCGATAGGTTGCTTGGGCGCGACCAACGACACAATTAACTGGTAATTACTAGAACCTATTGAATTCAGGAGCATTTGAGCACATAACGTTTTGTCTTGAAAAACACCTTTCATCGTCAAGTAATTCTCAAAACGAGCTCTGTACATTTTGAAGTTTTCTTTGGAAGCATTGAAATTTTCGAACGGCGGTATAAGAACTTGTGGATTCACAGGAGCTTGTGTTTGAAAACCACTTTTCTGAGGTTGACCAGCGAATGTTTTTGCGATAGTTTCAACAGTGCTTTTTGTTGATTATTGAAGACTTCCATAAGCGATTGAAACTGTGTTTGATCCATTTCGAGTTAGATCGGAAATATCGAATAATAAGTAATTAAAGATTGCTTACCCTGACAAGTAAACAATACGCAAATGTCACTTTCATCTCGTCGCCAAAATTGTTGTGTATTTTGAGGTGGCACACTATTAGTTAAATTTACATGTCTTTAGTTTAGTAAACTTTAATTATCCATAACACAGAAGTACAGAGAACTATTTATGTCGAAATTAATATCCTAATTGAAAAGCGATGCGTAACTAACTAAAAAAATAATAATTGACAATCTTTTTTTTTCCTAGCAACAGCGCGCTAGATTTTTAGGCTTAATTCTAATTTAAATTGAGAACATAATAGAGTCTTAAACCGCTACGCCAAACTGACTACTATAGATAGCTTTCACCTAATGAACCGATTGGCTTAAGATTGTACTGCGCGCCTTGCGAAACTTGACCGGGGCAGATTCAACGCTGCGTACAATGCTCTTTTCCCACTATTTACACTCATATTTATAGGTATTGTAAAATATGAATGGTTTAAATACTTCACTCCGCTATATCACAAGCGTTTTGTCATTCAACATTCGGTTACTATAGACGTACTTTAACTTGCTCTCCTTGCACTTATTTTAATTACAAATTCATTTAGCACAGCCGGAATATGCACACGTACTCTTGTTGAGTAAAGTAAAATTTATACATCAAAATGAAAAGGAATGCGAAACTATAATCAAGCAATTGGGTACCTAAATAGAAATCTACAAGAACTAGTCTATTATTATTATCTAAATTATAAAAAAGGATCTATAGAAATGCCACAGATTGCAAAGGGCGTTTTTGTCCCCTTCGCAGCTTAAAACAGCAAGAAATCGCAGCTATTCGATGGAAATCAACTCTTTGCGGATATAATTAGGCAATGTCAAAAAGAAACAGCAGGGACAAACCAAATATAAATTAGAGGTTTATGATGTAGCGTAAAAGCGCAAGGTCCATTCATAAATGTCACAAATGGAAGTAGTTATTGGCCAATTTTTCCGGTAAGGATTAATTGATCACGTTGCATTTGCCTGTACTGTTTGGTGCAGATATATTTTATTTCATGTCGCGTGACTTACGATTAGTATCTACATGTAGTAAATGTATGAAACATTAAACACTCCATTAGAAACTCATTTGAAATTCCATTTTTAGAGTATTCAATTGGATTCTCGTCACAAACTGTGTGTTAAATTACCTGTCACGAAAAAACTGCCGTCAGTTTTACAAAAAGTCCAATTAGCCAAAGAAAGCTGCACTAACTCGCCTTTTCAGATAAATTTGTCTTATAGTTCGACGTACCTACCGTAAAGGAAACGTGTGCAATTGCATTGCTTGTTTGTGCTTGATAGAGTGCACGATTAGATAGAATGCAACTGCACAATCCGAACGAGCACTTCGCGATGCAGTAAAAACGTATTTAGTAAGTTTCGCAATTTTAAATTAAGAAACGAAAGCAATCCAACATTTTCCCTTCTGACGGAAAATTAACGCAAAGCTTCAGATGTTCTCCACTTTGACAGCGTAATTTATTCCTTTAACATCGTTACCAGTCTACCGGTCTAAAAATATGTTTGCGAAAGAACAATTACGAAATCGCTTTGGAAATCGAAATGGAATTTTGCGTATAGTAGAAACCACGACAGGAACGATTTAAGGAATTTAGTTCAGCGGGTTTCTGGCCCAAATCAATACCAATCTAAATAACTAACGCAAGGTCGGTATACAACAAACGCGAATATCAAACACGACAGGTTGTGAAAAATTGCGTGAAAGATATAGATTTGGGAAAGTATTTTAAGCGATATGCAAGTTTCAAAGCATGAAAGCTTCTGTTTGGACAGTTGGGGATTTAGGTTAAATGTGAAAGTTTAATTTCGTATATCTCCTACCGTTTTTTTCGTTTTACTGTTAATTTTAAATTTTTCCTTTGCAATTATTACGAACTTACAATGCTCAAAGCAAGGAACCTGAAATATTGTATTCTACAACATTTTCAGTCAGCCTACTTAAATATGTTGTGGCATTAGAATTGTAATACTCGTTAATGAATTTAGGCATTCCTTGATTGCTTTTCATTCTAACCTTCCGGGTCGATCTGAGACAATTTTTTCTTCGGGCCTCAAAAAAGGGCAGTGTAAAACCTTCCTTTTTTACAAAAAATCGACTACACCCAAATTTCTCGGGACAACACTTTTTCTTATTAATTTTGGTGCGTAGAATCCAAAACAATTCGTACGTTTTCGATCAGACTTCTCAATCCAAAGTTGTAGACTAGAAACCAATTTCGAAAGAAAATTCAAAGGGCTGTAACTTTTGAACTAGTAGCCCAATCTTGGAACTGTTTGAAATTATGGATTCTACAGGCCACATTCTATAAGAACAAATTTTTTCCGGGTCGATCTGAGACAATTTTTTTTCGGGCCTCAAAAAAAGGCAGTGTATAACCTTCCTTTTTTACCAAAAATCGACTGCACCAAAATTTCTCGGGAAAACACTTTTTCTTATTAATTTTGGTGCGTAGAATCCAAAACAATTCGTACTTTTTCGATCAGACTCCTCAATCAAAAGTTATAGACTAGAAACCAATTTCGAAAGAAAATTCAAAGGGCTGTAACTCTTGAACTAGTAGCCCAATCTTGGAACTGTTTAAAATTATGGACTCTCGATCGATCTCGATCTCAGACAATTTTTTTCCGGGCTCAAAAAAAGGCAGTACTTTTAAGTTATTCAAATATTTGAGAACAATTTAGAAATGTTTAGGGAAAGTTTCCATTGTCACAAAATCAAATATAAAAATCCGATACATCTGAATACCGAACTCGATAGTCTACGTAACTTAAAAACAATAGGGACCTTTCTTATATCCTTAAGACCATGTGTACCAATTTTCAAAGCGATCGCACGTTTCTAAACAAGTTATCATGCACACGGACAAACGGATGGTCAAAAATGGATCTGTTCCAAAATCGCTAGGATTAATTTCAGAAAGGCGTACGTATCATGTGCACGACGTACGATCGCTTTGAAAACTGGTACACGTATTCTTAAGGATATAACTGGTATAAGAAAGGTCCTGGTAGGTACCTCCTATATAATAATATAATAATAATAATAATACGCTTTTACTCCCCTTAAATTTGTATATAGCAATAGAAAAAAAGCTAACCCCATACAAAGTATAACTTGATTTTTTAAGTAGTATTAAGCCTTTTATCTAGTATACTATTTTAAATTTTTAATGTATTTGAGTGACAAGTATTTGAATACTTTTTACTGTATTCGAATACTTTTCAAAGTAAGATAATAAAATACTTTTCAAAGTATTTGAATACATATTTTTTTAAGTACTTGAATACAATGCGAACAAAAATGAGTTGCTGTCGAGTCACCTTTGACATTTTTTTTACATGGGAATTCGTATTTAGGTTGAACTTCCAAAGGCTACTCGACAGCAACTCATTTTTGATCGCCCGTTACTTTTCAATGTATCTGTATCTAGTATTCGCTTGTGCTGGACGTAAAAGTATTTACTATTTGTGTAAAGTATTTACTATTTAGTATTCAAATACTTTTTGAAAGTATTCTGCCCAGCTCTGTTCGTATGTAAGTACAGAGTATTCGTTCAAGGCCAGAAGACAATGGTACCGCATCAAGTGACCATTGTACGGTACTGGGTCGTGATTGGTAGGTTAAGAAAAAGTCGCGGATACTGTCGAAACTGTACTTACTTAATAGTAGTGTTCTGTTACTAATTCTAACCTAAAATTCTCGCACATAATAGTATTACGAGTGTGTTATGACGCTTATTATTCAGAAGGCTGATGTTCGAACAACCGAACAAAGAAACTTAGTAGTTATTTTAAATAAGTATTCAGTCGACTTATTTAGCAGATTCGAATTATTAATGTGAAACTGTCTTTAAAGTGGTTTTATTGGTCAGTTGCTGGATTTTTTTGCTGTGAATTATCGAATTCAATACGGACATGTGTGAAATTTCAAATTTTCTAGCTAAATAACGAAGAGTCATATACTATTAAATTTATACTATTAAAACACGACAAGTTCTTTTTCTGTTGTAATGTTCATTAACAATTCAGCCATCAACATGAAATTCTGTAGTGCTTTAATTGGTTTATCCGGATATATAGCAGCAAATAAATCCTGTGATTATCTATATGAAATACATTTGTCACAGTTTTCTTTTGCCTTCTTCTTTTGTATACATTTTTATTAAGAATAACTATACCCAATAATAATCTTAATTAATAAATAATTGAGACATTGATCTTTATTAAAAAAAACATTTGAAAAGGATGAAAGTAGGTAAGATTGGTTTTATATTTTAAGGAGTATTTATTTGATTTGTATATTAAAGAATTGAACATAAGAGATTTGTATGTTCAGAGTTAACATTTATGCACTGTATATTGTTGTGTAAACAACGACTTGTAGATGCTATTTCCGTCTAGACATCGAAGATAATGATGGTGCACCCTGTATATGAGAATATTTCAATTTATTAAGTGTAAATCTCGAGGTAAATCTGGAGGATTATTTACGAATTAGCACACAGTTTATTTTACGAGAATTTGTGCCTCAGTGTTATTTTTCTTTTTAGAATTGTTTGTAATTTTGTTAAAAATTATCGCATTTGTAAATTGTATCTGTTGAATTTTAAAGTGTACAATTGCGGGGTAAAGTGTAGGGGTCGTTTGTGATAACTTATAAGAAGTTTTGCTATCGGACGAAATTTAATTAACCCACGTGTTCTTATCGCTGTTTGTTCCGTATTCAGGAAAAGTTAGTACAAGTGGGAGTTAACGCAGCTGTAGTGTGCTTAGTAAAGTTAAGTTTCTACCCTCTGAGCAGCCACCGAAATTTTATTTATTTATCAAGCCAGTTCGAATCATTGAGTTCAGTTTATTCTAGAACACGTAAGATTCAGAAGTTGTTAGCGTGTTTAAGTTTACTGCGCCTTTATCGCAAATCTTGCACAACTTGACTATATAGATTATTGAAAAAAATAACGTAATTTAATTTGCTTTAAATTTTTAATTATCGACCGCTTGCGTGCGGGGTAGGTATTATGTCTAAACCAGCTTTTTAAACTTTTAAACATAATCCTAAACTGCGGTTTCAACTATGGGTGTTAGTGCTATATTATGCGATACGACAATAGGATGTAACCAATCGCCTGATTTGGTGCTTGCCCTCAAAAGTATTTGAGTGGTAGATCATGGACCTGATGGTCATCGAATATTACAGAATAAATAAAATATATTTTAATAGTTTATCAGTATTTATGACACTGTTAGTAGCACAGTCTGGAAATTTGTAAACGTAATTGTTTATTCTTCCTTGTAAAGTAGATGTGTGAGCAATAATTGAAAAAAACTCAGTCAAAGTTCTTTGAATTAAAAACGTTGAATAATATTTTGTCCTTTCTTGATTTTAGTACTAAATTTAGTGGCCGACAACTCAACATGGGTTTGACGTGGTTAGGAATTGATAATTATGGGGTTGTGTTGTGAGTCAAACTATTAATAACGAACTGAGTAAGACAATCTACAAATTGTGTCACAAAACGATTCTGTCCAGAACACATTGTGTCATTAAATATAAATAAACATGACGTAAATGCATCAGGAATTACATGTTATAACTAGGAATTACCTTAGTCTAAAATACGCACGGAAAAAGTGCAGACACGGAGTAGTAAAGCAAACACCCCATTTTCGATGTTGCGAACACGTTTTCTCAAGATATAGCTGTAAACTGGATCTCGTTTCGCCTTGATCAATTTTATTTTAGTATTTGTACTTTATATAAATAACTTTGGCAAATGCTTTAAGAAGAGCCGCTTCTAAAAATGAATAGGCAAATCAAACAGTAAGCGATAAGTGCTGGTGGTGACGTAATGACATTTTGAGTGTTTGTAAATACACTCACGACAGAACGTATCTTGGTAGTATAAATAATCGAAGCGTGCCATAAAAAATAATCATCCCAAGTTCGAAGTTTTGATAATGAACTAGGAAAAGAACTTCTCCTCTTATCGCATGGTTTACGGTTGCTCTGTCCCCGAGGGGGCATTTCGAGTGATTAATTCTGTCGATAAGTCTGAAAATGTGAAGTATGGCCCACCCACCACCCTTCACTATCCTTTGCTACGATAGTTACTACTTACGCTGATTGCAAATCATAATCCTCTTGTTCGTCTGCATGTAGAAGTCGATGTTCCGCTTGCTCCTTAAGCTCTCTTTCTCTCTCCCTTTCCGAATGTCGCTGTTGCAAGAGATCGTGATCTAATTGTCGTATTTCCCACTGTTCCCTTTGGTTTCGATGATGTTCCTGAAAAAATAAACGCAGATTAAAATTTCCTCTCGCAACGGAAACGAAGTAATGAATCATCAACGTTGGAATAACCCTCTTAATCCCACAACTACTCAAGTTGAATTATCCCCAAAATTCTTTCGGAGTTTGGAACTTGCAGTATTAATCATAACGTATCGCAAGAAGGTGTCTTTTAAAGCTGTTTACAACTAGTGGCTGTTTTGAGAAAACCCCATCCAACGCAAGAATTTCCAAAGTACGTTAAAACATAAGGCGCTCTTCCTGCTTAAATTTGCAAATAAAGCGAAAAATTACCGCTAATTTCATTAACCGAAGTGTTGCTGCCGAAAAAAAGTATTTCAGTAAACGACGCTAAGGTAAAATTTAGTTAAGTAATATAAAAATAAAACGTTGGCGCGATCTCGTTCCTTCCTCATGGAAATGTGCCTGCGATTACTTCCGTTTCATTTTATTCTGAAACTTCTTTTTCGCATCATTCAAACGCATTTTAATGCAAATTGTCGCACGAAGGAGGAAATACTAATCTGTTGCGAAGGAAAATTATAAAAATAGCTATTGGGTTCGTCTTATACGAGCCAATGTAAATTCATATAATTAAACCAGCTAACTTGTCGTATTTTACCACTGAATAATTAGCGATTTGTCAATCTATAATTTCTAAAATACTAATAAAAAGAGTTATGAGTGCAATAAAAAATCAGATTGGTATTTCTTAATATCAACTTTTACGGATTTCGCGATTGTTTCTTTGGCGGTTTAGTTTTTATGCACTGGGATCGGAATGTAGACAATTACAGAATTTATATTAATACAATTTATGGGAATATTCTTCTTTTTATGTATGCTATTTAAGAAGGGCGTAAGAGGTTAATTTTTGATTTTTTATGTCATTCTAAAAGCAGTGAGAGCTTTAAAATAAATATAAATCCCATTTCTTTTTATTACAAGAGCGATTATTTCGACCCTTTTCTATTGAAATGTGCGAAAGAACATTTTCTAAGGTTAAAAACGCTCAAAGCTTCAAGAACATTCAACCAAACAAATATTGCTCATGTTCAAATTCAAGTTTTTGTTTTGTCGATTGTAATCCGGCGAGCTTTTTTAGTCAACTGTGTCATGTCTTATCACTGTTTTAAATCGAATCTTTCGCCACACTGTCGAGAGTTGGTTTTGACTTAGGATCAAGAGAAGGGCTATTTTGCACGGAATTAGAGATACTCGTTTTGGTGTTGGAAGATAGATGGAACATTATTTAAGCATGCATCCGAAGAAGCTTACTGATAACTAATCCAGAGTGCTGATTCAAAATTATCTATAAGTAGTTGTAAATAAAGTGAATCCCATTTGACACTATTACCCCTTCCGTCCATTATTCCGTGGGTCCTCCCTCTTTTCACATCTTGTTTATTAGTTACCTTAATACTATCTCTGGCGAAAATGCATGCATCATTGCTTATTTCATCCCCCCCGCTCGCCTTCTTTTTCTTCAATCTTTTTAATGGTTGCTCCATTTCTTCTCTTGATATCACGTTTACTTCCACCTTCTTTTATTTCCTTTCATATTCTTTTGTACCTTTTTCTATTCTCTCCCCTCCTTCGCCTTTATCTCACCCTTTCTTTCTCTCTCCGTCATTGTTCTGTATCTATTCCTCTCTCCTCTTTGCACTCTCTGACACACGTCTTAGATTATGATTTACTTGCGTTTTTTACTACGCCTTCACGTTTTGTGAGTATAAATAAATAGATGACGAAGTGTTACAACATTCGCTTGTCAAAAATAGTTGAGTTCATTTAATAAATACCTAATAAAAATAATAGTTTAACTTTTAGTATGACAATTTTGTTTATGCAAAAAAGTACCTGCTTATTTTAATTTTGCAAACTGTGGTGAATAACAAAAAGGGCAATTCCATTTAAAATAACAAAGTTAGTGTCGACTTTCGGTCTAAGCGAAAATGTCGCCATCTTCACAATATTTTCGTTCGAATTCGAAAATTAGCCTTATTACTTTTATGTGCAAAGTTTAATAAAATTACCTTGAACGGTTGCCGAAAACGTTTAATTGACGCTTGACGTGAAGATCGTCTATTCAGGAGTCATGAACTCATTACTCATGACAATTAAATAAAACTTAATGAATAAAATTACTAATTTCATGCCCTTTAGTTTTAATTTTCATCTGAATCGTTGGGCTTGGGAACTTCATCCTCTTCAGGGGGTTGCGATATTATCGCCATGAGTTTCATTGCAATTATTATTACTGTTACACAAGAACAAAGCTGTGATTCTAAAAATGTTATTTTTTATTTGCCATTTGTCATTTCTGCTGGCGCGAAATAATTTTCTTTCTAGGTATTCGATGATTATTCTTGCATTGTTAATAAAAGTACATCATTTTACATTAAACTTATTTAAACTTTTCGACAAATAGAAATGCCCATGCAGAGGCAAAAGTTTTGGAGAAAAATTCTTTCTTTCCGTCCACGCTAACCCTTAAAACCGCAGCTATGTATGCGTATGCGTTCATTATTGAAGTAATACAGGATGGCGCATTAAAAACGGACCAAAGCGTTTTGGGTAGATTATTTTTAACATTTACTTTTATTTAAAAACAAACGGATTCGTCAATTTTAAATATTTTAATACTCTAATCTCTTTGTCTCTTATGGTTGTTACCGCAATCTTAAAATTTTAAATGGCGGTTACAGAAGGTCGCGAGATATGACGAAATTAATGAAAAATATGGTACGGTCCAGCTGAATCTTTTCTGAGCAATAATAAGAGGATTACACAGCTTGAGAACTGCCAATTTTGCCCATTTGTGATTTCAGAGTCCACGCAGTGACACATCATTTGAAGGGTCCACGCTTTTAGGATTTAGCTTTAAATATACAGGGTGTTTAGCGAGGAAATACCATGAGATCAAAAACGAGTTGCTGTCGAGTCACCTTCGGAATGTTTGTTTACATGATAAATCATATTTAACTTGAACTTGTACACCGGCATCAGGTGTTCTGTGTTCTCTCTTGGCGAGACCTTTACGTTAATCTTTCTCTAAACATTCGGAGATGCAAGTAACCTCGCGATTCAAATTTTCATCGTACAAATAGAATATCTCAACAACTCTTCACATTCGTGTAAGGCATGTTTGGCTAAAACAACTGCAAATGACCTCCATTAACATATCCTCCAATGGATATGTTTATGAACCAGGCACCCTGTATATATATCGCCGCTCATATCCGCATGTCAGATGACAAACCGCTATTTGAAAAGCGCCTTCTGTGAAAATTTCCGAAAAAATCCACCTGCAACTAATAAAGTCGACTCCGAGCAATATATTTTTGTGCTGTCTAAATTTAAAATTTCGGAAATGCCTGGAATAAGAAAGTTATTTTTATTTTTTGACGCCTGATTTCAATTTGCTTCTACAAGAAACTACATCCACCCTTAACATTGTAGAAATATCGGTGCATAAATAAGAAATACGCAATCTATTTTTCTAACACGTCTGCAGAATTAATAAGGACCCCAAGTAATAACCATGTCTTCTAACAAAAGCAATTTTCTTTTGCTCTATCATAGCGTTTATCCGTTTCCTCAATCCAACTGAGGTTTAGATTAAGATTTTGGTTCTCCCTGGTCCAATTTTATAGCTAAAACTGACCAAGCTTCATGTTTGAGTTTTGGATAATCAAGGATCAAAATGCAACAGGAGTGAGGATTTATACGTACAAATACGGTGAAATATTGTGAAGAGTGAAAGCTGAAAGCAATAGTTTTTTTTTGCTATAACTTTTTTTGTAAGTTGCGCAGTTCCTTCCTTGATGCAAGTCTCGTTATCATAACGCACTATATAACGAAAAAAGTACGCCAATAGCTTTTAAGATACTGATATGACAGCCGTATAAAAGAAACCCTTTTTAGCGTATTTTTCAACTCGTGTTGGAAGGCGCTATTAACACCACTTCCGTCCGTTCGTCCGTCTGAGGCCTTAACTACTTCTACAGTTTTCAAGATAGTTACTAATTGTTCTGGCACCTCAACCAGTCTGCGCAAAGCCAACTTTCCTATTTATGGAGATATTTCTTTGAAATTTTAACCACAGATGCTGCTAGTAAAGACAAGCATATAGCATATTGTAAAAATCAGACGTATACATGTCCAAACTGCGTAATGTCAACTTTCTTATTTATGGAGATTTTTTGAAATTTAAACCAAAGATTCTTGTGGTAAAGGCAAACACATCGCATATTTTAAACATCAAGCGTGTGCATGCGCAGACTGCGCAATGCTAAGTTGCATATTTATAAGAATATTTATGCCATAATTTATATTCCTTGGTATAGTCCGTTATATGACCTTTCGGGAAGTACTGATCAAGTCATGGAAAATGCGCTATAAATTTACTCGTCTTTGGACGTAGTTTTTTTTTCATTTTTTTTTGGAGGTTTGGGCAGTTTTTCGACTGTTACTTTTTGGGCCGATAGTCTACGTAGCTGAAAAACAATAGCGACCTTTCTTATATCTTTAAGAACATGTATACCAAACACTTTTACAAGCGATCGGACGTTTCTAAACAAAGTTATCGTGCACACGGGTAAGACAGGCAGTTAGACGGACGGGCAGAGAGCAATACAAAATTATAAACGCTCTCGAGGATCGTTAATAAACGACAAAAGTGTTAACTGATGATACAATAAAAAATTGTGTTTTTACTATAACTTTTAAGCGCATTTTCCAACTCATGTTGGAAGACGTTGTTATGGCCACTTTCTCCGTGCGTCCGTCCGAGACCTTATTTACTACAGTTTTCAAGATTCTTTCATTCATTCTTTTTGCATGTGGTAACTTATAGCTCTGGCACGTCGACCAAGAAAAATCTTGCCGATTAATGTACGCATGCGCAGTTTGCTCAAAGCGAACTTTCTTATTTATAAACATTTTTTTGAAATTTTAACCAGAGATGCTTCTAGTAAAGACAAGCATATCACAAACTGCGCATAATGCCAACTTTCTAGATATATTTTTTTGAAATTTTAACCACAGATTTTTGTAGTAAATGCAAACATATCGCATATTTTACACATCAGGCGTGTGCATGTGCAAACTGCACAACGCTAAGTTTCTTATTTATGAGAATATTTATAACACAACATATTTTCCTTTTCACACATAAATAGTCCGTTATATGACCTTTCGGGAAGTACTGATCAATAATTATGGAAAATGCGCAAATGTTACTCGCTTTAAGGCGAAAAGGTTTTTTTTTCATTTTTTAATAATAAACGCATAAAAAATTCTCTCCTTGGTTCTAGCATCCACACTATATCGAACCAAATAGCAAAAAAAGTAGAGCGATTGTAGCACTTACGATAAAAATCTATAGTAGCAACACCGCTGTAAGAACGAACAGACGGACGGACAGAGAGACGGAGGGGCGGACGGGCAGACATACTACGGCGGGACAGACTTTACCTTTATATTAAGAGCCAATATTCTACTTGCTGTCTGGTTGTTATGGTGTGGAAGCTCGCACCAAGAAAAGAATTTTTTTCTGGGTTTATCGCTAAAAAAGTTTGCGGCTATGCGGGCCCGTCGGAGCGATATGGCAGGGGGATTTTCGTGAATGACTGACTGAGGACTGATGCTCATAAAAAAATGAGCTTGTAGCAAATCACCTAAAAAAAAAACAATCGACATGTTCAGATTAGTATGGCGGGCTATGAGGCCCATGGGAAAAGTATGGCATTTAGTTTCAGCCATTTGTTTTGTCACCGATTACCAGAAAATCCAAAGAATTTTGTGTAGCAAATTGTCCAAAATAGTTAAATTTTCCAACATGTTTAAACAATCGTCACGCAATCACAGCCCCACTCCCAGGGAGTTAGCACCATTTTCGTTTTGAGAAGTAGGTACTTAGTTAAACCTTTGAATGGTCGCCATACTTGTAGCAAATCACACCAGAAAAAGTGACACCATCTCCCCATCTATATAGCCCGCAATACGATTTCAAAAAAGTTCTCCTTTTTCCGAAGTTTAATCCTAATTCTCAATTTTTAAGTAAGAAAATGAAAAATCATAAATCAGAGATATAAGTGGGGTGACTGTATGAATCACAGCAACGCATGTTGGAAATTTTGAAATAGAGGAACCAGTGTGTGCTGATAACAGCAACAAATTTCGACAGTTGTTGAGCGATAACCGCGGTAATAACGTTTCGTGCGTACTTTTCCTGACCGCCTATACTTTAAAGGTGCGTGTTTTTAAGTGATACACTTTTTTTAAGTGAATGTGTTCACAGTGCAGGATGCTGAAATGGGACACCTACAACAAAACAGGTACATTGAAAATTTCTTCTTAAAATTCGAATGCTCTGATTAATAAATAGCAGATATTTTTCATTCGACGAACTGAAAAAATTAGTGTTAGGTGCTACAGTTATTTAAAACTAAACTTTCCATTTGTGGAAACAGAGACAAACACAGAGAAAGTTGCACAGTTTATTTATTTATACAGCAGAGTGGTAGGTAGTTCAGTTCGGATTCGAACAGCTTTGCAGTTTGTGATATTGAGGTTTCAATGGATTTAGGGCTGTGCTGTAATATTGGCGTTTACATTGAAAAAGTGGAAATTTGTTTCCACAATAACTTCCTTCTGGGTATAAATTTTTGGTTGAAATAACATTTATTCAAATATATAATGTTCCGACATTTGCATGAAACAAAAATTATTTAGCTAATTCCTCTACTTTCGCCGTTATTTAAGAAAGAAGTTCTTAAAAAACTCCCACATAAAATATATATCTTTCATTTTTATCACACACTGATAAAAATTGGTTATCAAATTTAACTTCATTCACAAGCTTAAACCTTTAGCAACCATCGGTCGTTAACAGAAGTTATTTTTTTACCTCGAAACAAAGTTATTGAGGAAATCGCAAGGCAATTTTTGCACTTTTTGTAAAATGAAATTTCAAGAGCGTTGGCCGGTGCATCAATAGTACAAGCATAACATCTTCACCTGTTGCCACTGGTATACCCGTGATATCAATGTTGTCAGTTCTTGATGGCTGTTCCAAATCCGAATCCGTGTTTTGCAAACCACATGTCAAGGTTTCGTTGTATTTTTGTAAACGACAGATTTCGCCTGTTGGACTGGCTACTGACGATTCCATTCTTGAATTTTATACCTATAAATATATTGACAACCATTATAGCTCTTATTTAATGTACGAACTGAACTGCATTTCAAACGTATAAACTTTCCACGATTATATTGAGTAAGAACATTGCACGAATTATACAAGAAACGCTAGAAATCGAAATGACATTTCCCACAACACAAGGCAATTTTTCGAAACTCGTATAACTCATAAACTTTTCTAGCTCGCGAAGGTTGGTGATATTTTCAGCGCCTGTTCTTTTAGATTAAAACTTTTTACTACAGTGCTTACTTGGACAACGGCAACACACCTTCTTGCATCCAAAGTTGGACTAAATGAAACCTCAACAGCCAAACCAATCACCACACAAGCAACATGCAATTGTGAATTTTAAACTAATTGCAAAAGCGGTAAATAATATGCTAATTCAATTACGCGTATAATGGACGAGTGTCGGTTAACTATTTTGCAACGGTTATTACTTTACGCCACACCAATAGGTACCATAATTTAAAATTTGAAAAATTCCTAAAGGAATTACACGAACGTTTGTCCTCATGTCTGTATATTTTCAACTAACTTTTTCATTAAAAAGCTTAAAGAGCCTCTTGTTTATCATAATTTTGTTCATCCACGCTAGTAATAAATTACAGAGGGTAGGTAAAATTCAATTCATAAATTTATAAATAGGGTGCTGTTTAAAAAACAAGGGCGTAAAGGTTGTTAACGCGCCAGCGAACGCTATACAGAAAATAACTTCCAGCAATATTTGCTATCGGAATGAATTTAATTTGCTTGCAAGTGTGCATATTGCCCGTCCTTTTATTCGATTTTATAATTGAATCGGCACCTTGATTCTACGTGTAGGTACGCATATCCAGCCATAAAACTAGAATTTAGAGTTTTCAGGTTTTCGATCTAATGCACACCCCGTCTAGCGTCTGATATAAATAACACCCCCTTAATTCAGCGGGGACGTTTAAAAACCTAGCAGTCGGGAAAAGTTGTTTTTTAGCCCATACTTTCGTATGTGTCTGTTAGATTTTCCGTAATTTACTTCAACAGCCGCTGTGATTTAGCAATTTGTTACCCATCTTTCTGCAAAGTGAGGGAACCTAGGAGTAATAAATGAAAGTCTTTCACTCGGTACGTATCAGAACTATATAATGGAAATGTTCGAAAATGAATGGTAAATAACAGAAGAGCTCGTTCTTTACATAATTGCGTGCATAACATTTCAGAATCAAAAGGGGTTACCAATCCAGTGCTGGGGGCAGTGCAGCGGCTCTACATTGGAAGCGTTTGTATTCTCTTCCTATTAATATAGTACTCTTAAAGTCAAATCTTAACAATGCGTCTTTAATTGCTAGATATGTTACGTGTTACGTTACACTTCTAGGGGTAGTATTTTATTGGCTTCCGAAAACCAGTTAATTTTGAAAGGGGGAATAAAATAGTTATTTATATAACAAGAGCGCGAAGTTCAATTTCGCGCATTGAGACTGAAGGTATTTTGACGAGGCGAAGCCGAGTTAAAATATCAGTCAAATGCGCGAAATAACTTCGCGCTAGCGTTATATACAATATTTTTTCTACAACTGAACCGATTGTTAATTAAATTGCTGTTAAGTTCAACTTTGTTCCGTGCGCGAAATACTTTTTTTCACTGTTGACGATTTCGCGCACGTTGTCAAGAGCAACCTTACTTATTAATTAACCGACTAAAAATCCAGTACTTCGCGTTTCGAAATCCGTCAGAAAATGACAGGTTTTTTTGACAGTTGTAGAAAAAATTATTTTGAAATGTTTTTAATTATAGTAATAAGGTTTTAAGGGCCTTATTACGATTAGACATTTGCAATGTTTCTTTGTTTACGTTAAAATTTGCCAAATAAGTTTTGCAATATAAAATTAGTGCGAAACTTAAATTCAACATGCACCTTGAATGAGTTCAGAAAGCCTGCAACGAAGTTATACCAAAAATGTCGGTAGCAGCACAGGTATGCAAAAGAATTGGAAATATTTGAAAAATGGAAGCGCAGGAAATCCTTGAATGCCAGAAACGGTACTTTTCAAGCAATATCGGAGTTTTGCTCCCAATTCTTTATGAACAAAGTGGGTACCTACTCGATGCTAAAAAAGGAGCTGATTGTTCGGAAATATGCAAAAGCGCCATCTGAAAAATATATTGCAGGCAAAACTATTCTTGTAGTAGGTACAATTGGTGCTTGTCGGGGTTGTGAAATGGTAAATATGAAAGTAAAAGATGTAGTAGGTTCCGGTGCTTTATTTCATTTTACATTCCCGACAACACAAATGGGCAATCGCGAGGATAGGTTAAGTTAGCACCCCTAAATCGGCACCCCAAATGGTTACATCGCTAAAATATTGTGCTTATTTGTGCGCCAATCCCCAAATGTTATGCGCCTCTCGTTTACGAGAAAATCAAAATTTTCCATTCCAACTTAATGCTGGAAGACCATCATTCTCGTATCCCACATGACACTAATACCATAGCTTTTCGCTGATTTGTGCGCTAATATTCAGGTTTTGTGCGCCTTTCCTTTCGGAGTAGGTAATTCAAAATTTCTAAAGGGGGTGCCATCTTAATCTGCTACCCCTTGCAATCGAAGCGACTTGAAACCTATGTCTTAGTCTTGCGCTGATTTGTGCGCCTTTCCTTTTGGATAAATTTAAAATTTCTGCAAACGGGATAACTTAACTTTCTTACATTATTTGCTATTAATAATCAGAGGTTGGAACCGAAACCGAAAAGAACCGGAACCGAAACCGATTGCATTTATAAGCGCTTCAATTGGAACCGGAACCGATATTTAAGAAGTTATGATAACCGGTATCGATACCGGTACCGTACTGTTATTACTTCTCTCACTCTTTCTTGTAAGTAGAGTAGACACGTTACATTAATACGAGTATTATTCAATTTGCTATAATATTGGTAGCAAACGAAAGGCATCTCTAGAGAATTCTAGATTCAACATATCATACTTTCTAGAAAGTACACGTCACATCCGCTCTAATTCCTTATCGCCGGTGACTGATCCTTTATCGACTTGATGGGCAAAAATAAAATCTTGCCTTCTGAACTACGTTAAAAGTTGCAGAATTTGCAACTTGCAAGAAATTTCGAAAGCCAAGGCCAACCATCCAAATTCTCTTTTATTTAGAGTTGCCCACTAATTGCTAAAAATATAAAATATTTTAGAGTGCGCGAAAATGAATCAAGAACAGTAAGAGGGTTGAAGAGTGTATGAGGAAAGCAATAGTTGAAATCACTGCTGCGAAGAAACGGAAAGTAGAAAAAGACAAGCAGTTGACGGAGGTGAAACGAATGCGTAAGCTAAAATTAAGTTTCCATTAAACCTAATAAGTATATTTATGCAAAAGAATAATGTACACACTTTAATTTTGTGTATTATTTATTTTCTATAATTAACAATAATTTATAATTTTTGTTAATAATTTTATTTATTTATGTTGGAACCCTTAAAAACTGAAAAAAACTGGAACCATACAACCGGAATCAATACCGGAACCCTTAAAAATAATTCTACCTAAAAAGTGCGGAAACGGAACCTATATTTCATATGGGTTTCAACGCCTGTGAATAATACGCGCTCGATTTTAGTCTCTATGCTTGTTAATTAGTTGTTTAAGTACTGCAGGGGGAAATATCTATAGCAACGTAAAAAAATTAAGATATCCAAACATGTCTTGTACACTGACTCTTCGTCTAGCTTTGGTATAAAATTGAATGTAAAATATAAGTACACGCTCTTATTTGGCTTAAAATTCCCCAGCCTTAAGTAAAGCGGCATAGGACACGCGACCCACGAGTATCTCAGTTACAAATTTCCTGGAAAGTGAAAAAATTGTCCGATACGTATTCTCACACCATTAGGACGTTGTGGGCGGGTGCACCTTCCTGTTGAAACCTACAGTTTCCAACTTTTTGTGTGTGTGCGAGAGGTGCCTGTTCCTGTCTCGGGTGTAAAATGTGGTCGATGCCAAAAATTCGGCCCATAGCAGATGCGAGAAGTGTTTCTTTCCCTCTTCCGGTGTATAAGATAGTCGATACGGAAAAGACAAAATGTAATCCTCTCAAGTTTAGACTGTGTCCAAAAGTGGTTTTATTAATGTGTACCCACATGGACGTGTCGTTTATTTTGTGTATAACTCGAAGTATACCTAAAACTGTATTGTCTATTATTTTATACCTATTATACTACTTCTATTACATTAACTGTTAATACACACGTTAAACCTAGCATAGTTCAATTTAGTAGGCCAAGAAGATAATATAACGTACGTCTTACAAAATGTAAGCTGTCCCTTCTTGAAACTAATCAGCTTTTTCAGTTTTACCAACTTAAGAATATGAAACCATTACAAATGAGAAAATATGAAATAACATAACCTCACATGTAGACCGAAAGATTTTCGAAAATATCGGACGCTTAATTACCAAATCATGCATTTATAGGGACAAGGAACCAGTGGGGAAATGAGACCGGGTTTAATTTCGAAGGATGGAGACGACAACATACTACATCTAAGGGAGAAATTTTACAACACATAATACAGGGTGTTTAGCAAAAAATCGACGTTACCACTTTATATTTTCTTACAGTCAAGTGAAAAGTTAAGGGTAAAACACTTACTTCCATCTAAGTTAAATACTCCGAGTGAAACGTAAGCGGGAGAAGAGAGATGACAAATTATGCATTTCAAATTTTATATATAACGTTTGCTAGTTGAAAATCCTTATTTTTTCTGAGATTACATAATATTCAGACGTGAAACGGGCTGTAATGTTAATAATAATATCATTACAATTAATCAATCTTTATTTGTCTGTGTACCATAAATAGGGTTTGACACGTCAGTAAATATAGTAGACAATAAATTAGTACCATGCATAGATATAAAAAATGATAATAAATTTCTCTGTGAACAACAAGCAAGGGTCGACAATCTCACTAAGAACTTGTCACAAATAACATTTTTGCGCGTTTTTCCATCACCAAAAATTTCAACATTAGTGGAAATTTTTCCTCTTTTGGGGGGTAGGTAGCTGTTTCTCCGAGATTTGCTGGTCTCTACTAGAAGAGTAATCTTCAATACTTTCAATTTTCATTATATAAAATGAAAAGGATTAATCTATTTTAAGAAAATTTACGTAAGAAATATTCCTTTAAGATTAATAGTCTTCTCAAAGAAATTTGGTATTCTCAAGACTATCAATCAATCGGATCATTAGAAGCAGTTATGTATTATGTAAATTTGTAACATTAGAACTCATTTATTTAGAATTTGTTTACCTTTTCCAGTTAAAGTTTTTTTTTTGCTTTAGTATAAATCCATATAAATTGGTACTCAACGAACGTATTTTCTGTGTGAAAGTTTTACCGTAACGGTATTTTTTAACTTAAATTTTTATTATACGCGAACGTCAAGTGACATTTTCATAGTAATCAAGGCATATCAAATAATCACCCTCCTTAATTAGAAATGTATTCGATTATAAAGTCAATATGATTTCATTTTATTTCCCTTATTTTTAAATTATATTGCAGGGTATAAAATACTATAAGAACGCGTGTATAATTGGTCCTTAAAGCAATTGCAACGTTTAAAGGCACTCCGCTGCGCGTCGTGCCCTTAAACCCTGCGCGTGCTTTAAAGACTTGATTATACACTTGTTTCTTAATATACTATTTCCATGCAGTAAAAATGTAAGTTACGGAAGGGATCATCAACCCCTTATTTGCAAAAACTCATTTGTAATACAGTTTTTGATTGTGTGAATCTTTCCCATTCACCGATTAACGCCTGTCGTCGTAGAACTATTACAATTTTCTGCCAATCACATATTTTTGAGGTTGTGATTAAGCTTAGAGAAAAAGTTTCTGAAACGCATACTCAGAATACGAATACGCAGAATCTTCATTACAAATGACTCAAGTTTAAAAGGCGGATTACTCAATACTCAAATTAGTATTATAACTTTTATTTTGTCTTTAATGAGATTACTTTAGTTGTTAATCACACCTTGAATATGGTCTATATTTACTACAACTAATGACTAATTGGAATGTTACTTCGCCAGACATCAAATTAGAAAAGTCATTAAAATTTAAACGTGAGCTTTTGCAGCATGAAAGCGGAAAGTGTATAAAGTGCTAAAATCTCGAGAGAGAGTTAGAGAAAACAATTTTATGTTTGCATAAATATTTCAAAGACGGAATATCGTCGCTGTTCCCCATCGATAATGGGAAATATCTGCGCGCATCGTGCTATTATTAAATCAGCAACTGGGTAGTTAATAAAACAGTAATAAACCTCATTTCGTAGTGTTTAATGAGCCATAAAATATTAAGGTTTACATCATATGAGGAAGGATTTTGTTGTTGGAGATGGTCAGCTACTCAGATCCCCAATCCTTATTTTTATAGGGTCGAGTAGTGTGGGAGAGTTTCCAAATATACATTTCTCCAGTTTTTAATTAACTAAGTGCAGTTGTTGCGAGCACTCTGGTTAAGCTTTGCAACATGCAGCTCGAAATGGAAGGCGGGGGTGTGCGGCTGTTGTATTGTACATACGAGTATAATAGACGCGCCTGCAATTTCATGACGTGCATCTTGTCTCTACATGCGGAAATAGCTGTGGATGGTCCACATCGTCACTAGCAATTAAGCTAATATCTCTTCTACAAAAGCAGGACCGCAGCATGAGGGGGGCAAGAGCCGGGTTTTAGCCCGCTTTTGAGACCCACTTTGCGCCCCCTCTTGAAAATTGCTAATATGACACAATGTAACAAAGGCGGGTATTCTCCAAAAAGGCAAGCAAAAGCGAACATTGGTTCTTGTTTGTGTATGTTTGCTCGAGTTAGCTCAACATATTGACATCTCGTTCATACTTATAGAGCGAAGATATTTAGATTCGTACCTAGTTGATCGGTTGATCCATCTTTTTGTGCGACAATATTCAATATGACCGACCATGAAACATTAGTGTTAAAGGGTGCTGCTTTCGTTGTGTAAGTTTATTAAAAAGCAACTCTATTTATAAACAAAGATTTTTATAGTGACAGTGAGTTATTGCGGGAATTAAAAGTAGAAAATGGCCACGGGATGTTCCAAAATACAAACGTGTGCTGGCTGACAAGCCGTAGGTACTCACTAATGACAAGATGATTATTGAAGCAGAATGCTCGCTCGCTCGCGTTCGCTCTTGCTCTCTTTTTTGACCCGCCTTAACTGATCAAACATTCATTACAAAATTTAACAAAAGAAGAGACAGAAAACTCCAACCAATTTAAGTGGCGATATTAATTAAGAATATGTTTTAGGTTAATTATTAAATGAGTTAGGTTCATTATGTGTTTCCGTGGTTGTATTTCCCAGTTTTTGGGCCCATAAATGATATACATATTGTAACGTAAATTTAATTTATTACAGTAATTAGTATCTATCTCTTCTAATTTATAACATACCACAAGCGCATCGAAGTTGGAACTGAACTTGAACCACAATTCGATTTGCTTATATAGCAAAAACAACATTTGTTTTGAATGTTCTGGAGAGTGCAAGGTCGCTTCAGAAGGTTCTAGAACAAGCACATCATATTTCCATGAAAGATTGCGTTACATCCGCCTACGTTGTTTATTAGCGGTGATTAATCTTCCATGGCGCGTCGATGTCCATTGGGATTTCTTGAATATTCGCTACAATATATTATCACTTTAATTATCTTTTTTACCACCTGCAATACCTTTATGAAGAAATCTTCGTTTTGGTTCCGTAGGAACCCGATCTCAATGATTATCAGTCTGCCTATTCCCCGCCAAATCACTAAACCGACTATAACTAAAGTTGGCACGTATTCTTAAGGGTAAGATAAAAAGCTTAAACGCTTTCGAAAATGTGCTTGTTATTTAAATTTATTAAATCAATGTAACGTTACCTATAATACCAAATTATGCGAATTATACCTTGTAAGAACAATTACACCAATACCACTACTACGTGCCGTGGGTATTTCCAGCGAAACCTACTCACATTCACATAGGATCGATTTTGGACAATAAAGTGATGGATGACAAAATTAAATTTTGGTAGTTGCACATCTGGAACCTATAAAAATGTTGTCACCAAAAATATACATGGACCACTTGGGAATTGAGCACTCGAATTTCCTAAGAAAATTGATGCATAAATAACGATTTTGTCATCCTTTGAGTAAAAATATTTTGGTCGCCAAAAATACACATGTATTATTTCTTGGTCATCGACTTTGATCTTTTTCCCAACAAAATTGGTGCATAAATAACGGTTTGGACCGATTTAGGGCAACGACGACATAAACACTCCACCTTTGTAGGTTACGCTAAAAACGAATTCCTTCAGCGGGTGGTATTTCGCCCGCCCGCTCTGTAGATTTATGTGCCCTCTCTTAGAAACTAATGTGTACGAAAGATTGCGTTTTATTAAACTATTTCTTCCAAAGCTGCGACTAAGAAAAAGATAAATATTTTACTGGTTTTATGAGCAGTTTAACACGGTGGTAAGGATATGGTAGGGGATATGGTCTATCATTAGGCACAGCTGATGCGGAATAAAGGGAATATGTGACAATGTGACACATTTGATTGAATAATTTCAAAGCAGTGGCAGATTCAGTTAATTTGGTACACCGACCGAGCGACAGACCACCCGACGGAGCGACCAACATCATCGAAATTTTGTTTGATTCGAATTCCTAGTGCTTCAAAACGTGTATTTCCGTAAAAAAAGTGCTCAATACGTCCCTTACTAACGTGCGGGCGGTAATAGTTATTTACATAAAAGTCAGGAAAATGACACATTACTGACGAAGAAATATTGAAGTACGAGGCCCCAGCCGAGTATTTTAATTTCCGAGTCACGTAATGTCATTTTACTGATGAGTTTTGTATTAAATTCTACCCGAAATCGTATTTTAATATAAAATTACAATTTTCACATAGAACATTTGATTAATGCCTTTCTGTCAATGATGACAGGACTCAGGAGTCATCTATAGTCTAGACATTTAGCAATGTGACAGGTGCGGCCGGTAAAGTGACAGGCGGCAGGAAAACTAGACTGGTCTGCCTCCGTCATGGAAACTAACATTTTCCTGACTTACATAAAGTAAGCATGAAAATGAAGGATTCATGACGATTTTGGGTAAAAACAGAAAATCGATTGTCGCTTACTCTATGCTGGTTATTGCCTAATTCGCAGATTAATTGATAATCATTGTTAGCGCATGTTTGATCCTTAAAATTGAGTGTTTCACTAACTGTCGGCTGTTCAGGCGCCTATCGTAGAACTTTAGGGTTTTCGGCATTATATTCGTACTATCGTGTCATTCCTGCATCGCTTCGTCTGAAAACTGAAAGCCATTTCTGAAGTTGATAATTAATGAATTTCCTTTCAAAGTGTCAAAATCTTAAACCATACACTATACGGACTGGTAATTGAACTAAAATATGGTCAAGGACATGGCCTGGGTATGTTAGTCTCAGGGTAAAAGAGTCTGTCCGAAGTTGTCCGATAAGACACTATTTGAGACTGTTTTTATTAAATTAACAAATGTCAATTAATTAATCACCTATGCCAAAAAAAGCAAACATATTCTTATTTGTGGGCGTATGGAAGATAATGAATCACAGATGACGTCTAATTATCATTGGGCCAGTCGACTTGAAACTGAAAACAGAATTGGAAAATTCGAAACCGTTCGAGAGTTATCATGTACGCGGACGAACAGACGGATAGACAGTCCAGAATCATGAACCCCCGTTTTGTCGCTCGTTAATAATGTGTAATTATAATTTTGTAGTTAGGTTGCGATTGTGTACTCACGAGAGGGGGAAAAATAGTTATATGTATAACTAGACAAGAAATAACTCGAGTTCAAAGTTTGTCACATGAGTGTAACGTTTACCGCTTCATAGTGAACGAGAACGAAATTAAAATGCGATAGATTGAAGCGCTTTCGGATAGGAAGCGAGCGTGCAAGCAGATAACATTCAAAATATCGATGAGGGATGAACGCTATACCCTTAAACGTATAAAAAACGTGGTCGAAGCTTTGTTTGCGTCGGGTCCGTTTCGATTTTTTGAATCATAGGCTACATTAGGAAAAATTGGGCGGGGGAGAGATTCTTCGCTAAACCTTTAAGGTAAACCTATGTAAGTCGTGCGCGGCATTTTAGATCGCGTCAGCTGTATTTTTCCGGACGAATCCGTAAAATCGAGGTATCTGGAAGATTTAACAGCCGCGTAATCATACATGTAAGTAAGTAAGTAAGTAAGTAATTTATTGTGTTAATACATTTAAAAAAATGCTTACACTCGTCCGTCGAAATCGTATAACACATAAACATAAAATACATGAACATGATATTTTTATTGCGAAAGTTGAGGTTAATTATGGAAAGGGATAACTGTGCCGACAATTCATCGACACTTTTCTCGGATATGCTTTAAAATTCATTGCGAGTTGCATTTACGTAAGCTAACATTTTCGTTTTGTTGCATTATTTGATCAACGTGATTGCGTTTAAATAATTTTACTACGAATGCGTTGGGGTCAAAAGTACAAGAACGTTTCATTGCGTTTACAATTTCGAGAAACCTGAAGCCCCGTTTGTTTCAGATTGAAATCGTCAATCATCTCCCAAAAACTCACTTTCAACGCGTAGTCAAATTTACCAGGCTATACAAAAGGTTTTGGATACGGCGTTCCACCATTCCGAATTGCTGCTACCTTTCAAAAGGAGAAAAGCGAAGGTAATTTGGAGAATCTTCGACTCATCGACAAACGTAAGTAGTAATTTGAAATTTGTGCATTGTATAAAAACGAGTTGATCGTTTTGGGGATTTTGATTTTAAAGTCATTTATTTGAGAGTGATCTAACCAGAGCACCAAGTTTTGATTTAAATATTATAAGGGGAAATAAAGAACCAACTTTCCGTCATGTGTGTGATTAAAATTTTATCTATTACTTCAAAATTAATTATTACCGTAAAATTTTTACCAGTGCCGTAGAGATTAAATTTTATTTTATTAAAGTGGAGGTTTTGGCAAATGTTATTAATCCATTACAAACGCCTGCATAAAAGTTTCGCGCTTACAGTTTCTAAAAATCATTTATCACTCGCGCAAAAGAGGTTGGTTTCAATCTCTAACTGCTTTGGGAAGGTTACGATTAATCTATAATAGTGTTAACATAAGAAATTGGCACTTAGTTACCGACCGCACAAGAGAGCGAAATTTCCGCTTGCATCCTAAAAAATTCATTCACCACTCACACAAAAAAGGTTTCAATTTCTAATTACCTTCATAAGAAGAAATGGGCATTTAGTTAGCGATCGTGTAAGACTGCGGAATTGGCCCTTTCGGCTTAAAAAATTTATTTACCACTCGCACAAATTAAGGTTTCAATTTCTAATTGCTTTCACACACGGGATTTAAAGATACATTTCAGCCCCTTCGTATATAAATCACTATTTTACCACAATTAACCCTTATTTACTTATAATCAGTCTCACATTAAAAGTGCCAAGTGTTCATTTTTAAGCTTATACGGGGCACAGTACGCCTATGTTCAATTCTTAAATATACAAGTCAATGCATTGATATGCCTGACAGTTATACAACCCACCTTACACGCAAATTTGACAGTAATGTAAATAAAATAAACTTAGTAGTTCTTTTAAATTGCACTGCTATTCGGAACCAGAGAACCGGAACTTCTTGAGGTTGCTGACAGAATGTGCATTCTGCTGAAATGCCTCCGGGGTATTCTCTTCTCTTGGTTTGAGATCTTTAGGATGTTGTAAGCACCTATAAAATCCATTTGAGGAGTTAAAAATTCTGGTCCACTCTTGTACTCTAAAATCATTCGTTTTTTTTAATTTGAACCCAGTCCTTTCCTGTTTCGCCAGAGAACTCGAATACATTATTTTTCAAGTTCCCTATGCTTACTGTGCTTATTGAAATTAAAACCAATTACGAGGGCTATTTTTTTTTCAAGTTCCGATTGGCTGTCAAATAAAAACAAAGGTAAGTATATACAAATATTTATTTACATACGCAGCTACAACCTTACTCTACTTTTCTACGTAATCGCCAAGGCGATTTAAGCATTTCTCATAGCGGGGCACTAGCTTGATAATACCTTCCTCGTATAAGTCCGCCGCCTGCTCGTCCAACCATGTTCTGACCATGTCTTGGAGCTCCTCTCCTGTTCTGAAACGTGTTCCTCCTAGAGCTTGTTTCAATTTAGGAAAGAGATGAAAATTCATCCACTGCATGCACAGAATCGTCGGTCGCCACAGACTTTCTTCCCTGGCCGCCTTCATTATGCACGTCAGTTCGTCCTTCTTTGAACTCCCGGCACCATTTCCGGACCATACTGTCGCTCATGAAGTTGTCACCATACACTTTGCTCATTCTCCGGTGGATTTCCGCAGCGTTATGCCCCTCAGCACAGAGAAATTACAGAGCGGAGTTCGCACTTGGCGGCAGAGTCGATTGTGGATGACATGTTTACCCTTCACTGTCGTGGAGAAAACTGATCGGTCAGCCTAGCTAAAACTGCTAGTGGTGGGGGAAGCCTACTATTCTCAAAAACCAAACGCTCATTCGAATACTCCTTCCTAATTTTACGTACTGATCGATCGGAACTTGAAAAAAAAATAGCCCTCGTAGTACCTACCTACATGATTTACTAAGCTCAAAGACATTGATGAATAGTCTTTGGGACTCATTCTTAAATGATCCAAACATCTTTTGGACTGCGATATAACCCTCTACCAAAACAATACAAAACAAGCGAGATTAATTTAGCTTACAATATTATTTTGAAATTAAGCGAAATATTCATTAATCAGACCAGGGCATATGGGCAGTAGAGTTGTAGTGACAGTTTTAACAAAAGTTTTAATACCGCCCCTAATCCCGGAGTACAGACCGAGAAAACAACGTTTAAAGCTGAAGTTAGAATTTGTGTTTTAGTGCACTCGAATAGTTAGGAAACAATCGAACACGTTTGAGACGATTTGATTTGAAACAAACCGCTACATACAATTTGCATTACAAATTCTCCTCGGACGAAACACCGCAAAAGGGTGATCTTGAAGAAGGCGACAGTTTCAAGTTTACTTATTTATTTTGTATTGATTTGTGTATGATAGGATTTGCGTACATCTAAGCAATTTATGTAGAAATAGGAACGTTTAAAGGTTATAGCTCAATAAAAGCACATTTATAGTTTATTTAAATGCGTATTGACAGCTGTCGGCGAATGTTCATTTCAAGTTCCATCACTTTTTCAGGCGCTTAACTACCACGAACCCTCGTTTCATTATTTTATTTCATTTGTTGGTCTATATTTACACTATACTAGCTGTTGTACCAACGCTTCGCTTGCACGTAGTGCCGGCATAGCATATTTTAGTTGCCGAATTGTCCAGAAATCTCTACGAAAATCCTTCAAAACCAAGATTTTTACTTCAAGGTAAAGTGAGGGAATCAGGAAAAGGAAATTAACGGTCCCGAAAGAAAAAACCCTTATCGCAAAAGAAATTTTAAAAATTATTAAATTTACATACACTTTTTGCTCTTGATAAGGGCAAGATTATTCATTCTCATTTAAGCAAATTAACCAAACTTAAAAAGTGTGTAAAGTAGGATTTTTCTTAATTTGCACACACGTCATCAAATCTGTTTTTGCGGAATATTGTAATGCCAACGTATTAACAAAATAAAAAAATTCTTCTCCAAAAGTTGTATAACCCAAAAATGCCATGGCGTTTAATAAGAAAAAGTAAGCTACGTTATTTTAATCAAGAAATTATGGTCCACTTTTATCAGTCGCAGCAGTAAGAGAGGTGAGTGTAGTTGCTTTAGTAATATAAGAATTCGTATATTTAACAAGTTTCATTTCACAGAGAGTTGCGGATACATTTAATATTAGTCTGGGAACAGTGACTTCTATTTAACAAATTTCTAAATCGGGAAAAACTCTAGAAAGTCCTAAAAAACCAGGTAATGTAAGAAACCCGGTAGCGATGTTGATGGTTTCACACAGGACGCGATTCGAACTCCATCTACAACATGATTCAACACAGTAGGTAAGTTAAAACACACGTTATAATTCATTAAATTAATATTTGTGTAGATACTATAAGCAGTTTACGTTGGTATTTTAGAACAATATCTTACGCTGCATTCCCTTTTGCAAGTTCTAAAAGATAAAGATAAAGACGTGTCCAAAAGTTCCTTAAGAAAAGTTGTTGCGGTTTCCGCTATCAAAAAGATAATCCAAGAAAAGGTTCAATGGAGGTACCTAACATTGCACTATCAAGAGTCCATTTTTTAGATTCGTATGTAAAAAGTATGCAATTTGAGACTAGATGCCAATGTGTCTTTTTGGATGGAACGTGGGTATTTGAAAATGGAACGATATGTAGGTCATGGCAAGACGACAGTGCAAAACGCGTAAGAAAACTTAAACCCGAGAGACGCAAGTAACGTACACTGGTATTGATGAAACAATTATATCATCTTATAACTATTTAAGATATGTGGTTTTACATGCCGGAAACACTTCAAAAACGAATGATCCAGATAACCATGAGGAAATGAACAAGAACAATTTTCTTAAGTGGTTCGGGGACCATTTGATACCAAATTTAGAACCGGAATCTTGAAATTCGTGGCCTGATTGTATATTGTTACACAATTTGAAATGAGTTGTGGATTTTCTTTTGATTTTGTTGTTTTTGTTTATTTAGTTCGTGTGTGTCAGGGTTTTGGCACGAAGAAGGCACTCCTGACATTGACTGGCTATCTGCGTAATATATTTTATACGTACTCGTCTTTTCTTACGCCCAAATTTATTTTTATTCAATATCCTTTCCCATTTGTGTACATTAAAAAACCCTCCGACTGCTATTCAGATTCGAAAGTGCCGCGAAACGTACGTCGTTATTACGAAAGCAATCATGATTTCTCTTTTACGCCTAAATAATATTGTCCATCTTGTGCAACATTACCAACCTGTTACAAATAACCACCGAAACATTTTTTTAGTAATTAGTGACTAGAAGTTGATGTAATTGGTATCATTCTCACAATGCAGCACTCTCTGTATGAGTGCCTACATACGTATTATCTTGCATGATGCTATGTAAACATACTTAATGATGACGTCATAATACACCGATGACGTGCACGCAAACTAAGAAAAGTCTTACTATACACCCCTTTCTAGTTCCTTTTTTATTGGTTTATTTATTTTATTTATTTATTTATTATCCCTCTCTTGTTCTGGGTCCTCAACAGGCTTGCGCCCAATTACAGAGTGACCCGCATAATGCTTTTTCAGAGGTGCCCCTGCAGAAGTTTGTGCAGTATTGGTCCGCTTTCAACCCTTTAGCCCTTAATCGTTACGTTTTAGTTAAACTGGTGCACCGATTGCAATTTTTCTCCCTGTCATGAAAAACACTCCAATGGTTGTTGAGGCGGAAACTGCGGATAATTTTATTTTACTATAAAACGCTGTTAATTTAACACTCAGGAACGAACAGGGGGGAAAATATTGTAACGTAAATTTAATTACGTGATTTATTTATTTACAATTAATGAATTAACAATAAATTTATGGTAGTCTTGAAATGGATTACCTAATTTATAACTGTAATTATTATTTATCACTCACAATTTATAACAAAACACGAGAACAAGCACGAGAAGAATCGATTCGATTTTACTTATACAGTGTGATTGATTTTGCGTGTCCAAGCGTATATTTCTTTTATTATTGGAGATAGGAAAAAAGTGTAAGAAGTAAAAATACTCTACTTTCAATTTCTGATAAAGCTACATATTCAAAAAACAAGTGATATCAAAAGAAAAGAGGATCAGAAAACAAATTCTTTTTTTTTAAATAGAACCGTTACTTTTGTATGTAATATTCTTAAAGAAATTCTCTTTACAATGATATCAAATATGTTATAATTATCTTAGAAATTAAAGCTACAGTACCTAATAAAAAAAATTTTCCATGTCCGAAACGAAAATCTCGATTTTATTAATTCGAGAAACTCAGTAGAATTGATCACTTCCTCAAAATTCCAAAGAATTATTTAACAAATTTTTAATTAACACCGAACATATTCCTGGGTCGTAATTTGGACTCTATAAAACACAAAGCTGATCGTTTACACACGACACAAATTCATTCGACAAAAATCAAGTAATAATGCTGTAAGAAAAAAAGGGCACTCAGGGCGTACAGACAATATTCCACGCGCATGCGATCCATTGAAACAAATTAAATTTAATCCTAACATCCGGTCATTACTGCGAATCTTCATTTCTATACTTTCACTTGATTTTTGATTTAAACAAACTGGCTTTGTAGTAATTTCAAATGTAAAAGTAGGTTTTATGCGGTGAAAAACTTTATCGAGTACTTGGTAAAACATTAAAGACGCACTTATGCGGTTACTGCCCGGTAGACACAATGCTTGAGCTTAGCTCGAACTGGAACATTCAGTTTTATAACGACGAATTAAAAAGCACTATCTAAACCTTCTTCTACTATAACCATCCACAGTTCTCTTCACATTTTTAGCAACTCTTTCCTTTCTTTAAACTTTCCGATCAATTTCCTTCCTTATTAATGACATTAACCAACCAAGTCCACCAAAACGGACAACCGGCTCCCCCTTTGGTCTAACTTGAATATGGGTCTTCGATAAACTAACACCTGTGTTGACTACGGCGAACACCTGAAATTAATTAGCTTTTACGGAGCGATAACGAACTCCTTATCGCAAGACGGGATTTAAATGACATAAACTAAAAAAAGACACTTAACGCAATTATTTCCAGATGTCCCTAATTTTTCTTAATGTAATCTAAAACAATTTCAGTGTGGCATATACTCAAGTCTTAAATTTACAATTTTTCGTGGTTTTTATACATTAATTTCTGAGTTGTACCATTACACAATTAGGTTGGAAAAATATTTTATATAAGGAACAAAGATACAAAATGGATTACTCAGTCGCTGGTACTGAATTTGTGAACAAGGACGTTGAAAAAATCACAGAAGAGTATGGTTTGCGCCACCGAATATATGTGCTATATACGCCACAACAAAATGGCGGCGCCGAGGGAGAGAATCGGACGTTGGTGAAAGCTGCGCTTCTGGACTCACACAGAAATTTTGGGCTAAGGCTGTGATGACAGCTGCATGGGTGATTAACCGAACAGAACTGTCTACAGAACCAAGGATTTCGCCACACGAACTTTGGTACAAGAAGCTTGCTCAAAGTATTCGAAATGGAATGCTTTGTACACGCACCTATTGAAACAGGTGCTTGCAAAGATTTCTAACAAAGTTCCATACCGTGAAGCTTCAAGACCGGACTTTTGTTTTGCTGTTCTTTTAAGAAAGATTAATTTTTCTAGTGTATAGGAATGGGAAATGGTGAAACGACCTAGAACTATCGAATTTTGTACAAGCATCGTGGTGATGATCATGAAGCATTCTGTGACGCGGACTACGGCGGAGTGAGAAATAAAGAAATCAACGAGCGGAATCTTGCTCAAGTACGCTGGTGGTCTCATTGCTTGGTTAAGCAAATTGCAGAAATGCAATCGGGACTGTAAATGTTGCGGAAAATTTGGGAAGCAATCTGGATCACAAGGATTCCATGATGAAATATACTGCTGTGTGCAAAATTCAGCATAAAACAATTTAATGTGTTAAAAACTTTTCGGTTCTTGGGTTTAGGGACGTAACGGTAGCTCGTTTAACAATAGAATTAGCTACCCATTTAAAATAAAGGACCATTACTTAAATATTTGTCGACCCACAATTCTGCAAGGACCGACCGAGGACATGTAATAAATTATCCGAAACTGAAATCAATGGTACGCAGATCGAATCTCCAACTTGTACTCTTATAAGAAAAATTACAATTGAACGTCGTGACTATCCAAAATGGCATCTACCGTAATGGTCTTTTGTTAGTGTCCAAACTTATACGCTAAAGTATTCGCGAGTTTTGCGCTTTGGGTTAATTTAAATATTTCAGAAATTTAGGTACGCACGCACCAGAAGTTTCACGGCTGGCGAGTGTAATTTATAGAGTTTATTAAGTAGAAACGTGCAGGACTGACTTTTAGACAGATGGAAATAATTGTCCATCATGAAATTTTGGTGCTTGTACACTTAATTATTAGGAGATGTCAAAGAACCGATTTTATTTAAAATTTAAATAAGCAATCGAGTAATCTGCTAGGTTTGAATAAAGATTAATATAATATAAAGCATGTTACTCAATACTTCAATAGTAATAATGCCTGCTTCGGTACATGAACGAATCAAATCAAATCAAATCATCTCAAACGAGGCGGAAAGACGAATACAATTATTACAGGTACATGACGAACAAAATTGAAGTAGGAGCTTTATGTTGTAGCCATTCAAGTCACTTTAATTGTAGGGGTTGTACCTTTTATTATAAATGACAAAGCTTAACTGCGATACATTTTTTCAATGCCTTTGAAATATCATTTCTTTGGTCTGGAGTCCCGCGTCTGTCTGTAGGTATGACGCCACAGAATTTGTTTTTGGTGGTTATTAACTGCTATTTTGAATAGTCTATTTTATGATTTTTTACATTTGCGTTTTATGTTGTAACGGTAGCTCTAAATTTGTATTTAAATTTTTTGGAAATTTCGTTTCATTTTAGTACTTCTAAGAGTAAAACAATTTATGCATATTGAATATAATAGAAATTTCACAGAGTTGAATTGGTTTTCCAAATAAATGACATTCTTGGTGGAAGTTCATAGAATAAACCTCGGTGAAATGGTGCGTTTTTTGCATTGTTGGGACATCCTTAATCGGTTTCGGAAATATTTCCAGTTGAGTTGTCTGGGATTTATATCATCTCGTCTTCATAATTAGTGCTATTTTAACTAGTGGGTTACAATTGCTAGCTCAACATTACGTCATTATCTTTATCAGAAGGAAATTAGAAAGATTATTTTTCTGTGCTTTCAGCTTTCATGAATATAACGGTTCCAATGGGCACAATTTAAAAACATGGCGAACTTAGATATTACATGTTACATTAAAGAGGGGCAGTACTCGGTAAAAATAATAGTGGGAGTAAGTGTTTGGGGCGATTTTCGGTTTCATTCGGGTTTTTGACCGCCAGTGTAATCAATATGTAGTGTGAAAATTACAGTTGTTAATTAATTCCCGCCTTGATCGTATGTGATTCCTAACAGTATTATTTTGGAAAGTTTGGAAAGCCGTTGCTACTAGTGCGGGACCTTTAATAAAGTTTGAACCATATTCGACTTTTGAATAACCGTCATGACTAGTATTTGTGTTTGGAACGTAAAATATAACAACGTGAGTTCCAGCGAGTATCGTTAAAAAAATTGATTGAAGTAGATAAATTCTAACGTGTCGGTTTTACACACGTTGCTAAATACCCATTCGATCCAGTTTTGTTTGGCTACAGTTTTAAGAAATTTTTAGCACATCTTTGAAAAAAATACGCTATTACATTCGTTACGACTGGCTGGCTGTCCGACTGAAATCTCAGCAATTACAATAGCTAGAGACTTCAAATTTTCACTAAAAGCTTTCTTGTTGAATTGAAGAAAATAATTTCGATATGGTTTTCGGAGGTGCTATAATTTTACCGTTAGATAGCGCTACCAGTATAACAACTTAATTAATAGCGCAGTTTAAAAAAAAATACGCTATTATATTCGTTATGGCTGGCTGGCTGTCCGGCTGAGATTTCAGCAATTACAATTGCTGTAATTGCTAGAGACTAAATTTTCACTATAAGCTTTCTGTTATAGTGTAGATGTGCAGGCTATAGTCTATTTTATGTTAGATTGCTCGTGAGATCGATAATTTTAAACTTTGATAATGAAATTTCACTGCATTACCAAAAATGCGCTTTCATCATGCATATGCTGATTTACAGCTTGTTTGTTTTAGCAGAATCTGTTTGATGTTTTAGAAAGTTTTCAAGATTTAAATTGTTTTTGTATTCAGCCAAGGATTCTTGCCGTTTTTTTAATCATTTGGTCGCCGGAACATTCCATCATGGAGAAGGATTGTGAGCAGTATTCTTAAAACGCTCAAATTGGGGAATAGCTTTGGTCGCTGCAAAGTCTATACTGACGTTAAAAATTTCTATTTTGCTTCAATAGTTACACCATTGACAAAAAGTCTTCAACCACCCCCACTTACTTGTTGTAAGAATTTCATTTGTTGAATGATAAGAGATAAGTTTCATTTGTATCCGGGATCACCTCCGTTTAATTTATTTGCAAGATGGGGAGAGCAGAAAAAAGGTTTTTTGTTGATTTGGTTGACCGTTATTAATGATAGAAAAATCATCTGCTGTTTGTATGAGCTTCATTCCATTAGTGTCATTGTGATTTGATCCTCATACCGCGTGATGCGCATTGAAATCTTCACCTATAATTGCGGGACATTTCACTTGTGAAAAAATCTTTGTTCAAAATACATCGCCATTATTTTGACCACGAGGTGCTCTTATAGATAGATAGAAAGCTAATTTCTGCGTTTGCATACTTAATTGTGATCCCACAAACTTGGATATCTCCATGAAAATGTTCATTAATTTTAAATTCTTCAATCTGGATCGATTTCTGGATTCCCTAATATCACTCCCTCACCGTATGCACCATAGCGATCCTTTCTGATAATATTAAAACCATTAAAATTATATTGTTGTTGGGTTTAGACCAAGTCTCACTTAGAAGTGCGATATGGATTTTATATTTAAATAAATATTGTTGTAAACTGTTTTTATAAGAAGCAGCGGAACGGGCAATCCACTGCTTTATCTGTAAATGTTCGTTTCTGGGAGTGAATTCTTCAAGTGCAAATTTTTACGCAGTGGACCTTTTTGATAATCTAACTAAGTACATATTTCCAATTTTTCTTCACTATTTAACCCCAAACAGTTGTATTAATAAAATGGTGGTTTGCTCGTAACTTACAATACACGGATGCGGCAGAAAAAGCAGCCTTCCGAAAAATTTTGCATCACTATCTTTTCTAATTCATTGTCACTGAAGGAAGATTGTATCCGATCCAATTCTGTATCAACCTGCAAAAGGACCGTCGTATATGAGGTATCATTTTTTCAAGTTTCGAATCGTTATCGTTAGTTGCCCGTTGGTAAAGTAATAATTTTGGATAAAGAATTTGCGAGTTTACTTAGAAATTCAAAATTTTCATTTCGAAAAGGACTTTTATTGCAACAGCCATGTTGCAAATTAAGTAAACCAGTAAAAGATTGGACTGAAATACTTTTGGCTTCTAGGATAAAACAAAGGTATTGTCATGTAATTGAACACATTCAACAATCAGCTCGAATAAGTATTTTTCTACACTTTTGCTTGGAATTGAAATTGTAATTACAATTGAGAAAACCATGCTCTACTCTCTACGCCATTATAGGTAGAAAACATTCCCCTTGCAAAAAATCTTTATGTGATTATTGTATAATAAAATCAAATAAATTCCCTTCCCGGTCACTGGAATAATAAATAACTATTACAGTAGGAAATAGAATGGGAACCTAATCCTGTAAAAGGTAAGTATGCGGAAAATGGATTAAATGCGAACAGTGACGCGAATAGGCGGCGCATTGTTTTAATGCAATCTTAATTAAAAACGTTTCATTTTACCTTAACAGCGGCATCGTACTCAAGTTGTCTCTGCTCTCTGGAAACCGCCCTTTTATCTTCCTCCAGTTGGGTTTGTTTCTCCTTTTCTTTCGAGCTTGTTGAGCTGCCCGCCACCGGTGGCGGGTATGATATCCAGAATTGGTGTGCCAGTTTGACTAATCGAGCCAAACTGCAAAGCTAATTCTGCCCTGAAACAATTATAACCATTAATTAAGGGTTTCGTGTCGAACCGTATTTATATGGCGGCGCAGCGTGAACGCCGAATTTGTCAATTTTCCACTAATCATGACTATAAATAAATAAATGACTCATTCGTTTGAAGCTTTGGCGTAAACAAATCGTGCGTGAAAAGTTAATTTGCAAACAGTATTAGCTACCACTAAAATGCTATCGGTGCTATGACAAATGGGCATAAATTTACAAAATTCTAAAGCTCAGGCGTTTTGCGATGTCATGTTTATAATTGGTTTCATAAATTGTACGAGATTAAGTGTTACCTATTTAAGTATGTAATACAATCAATATTTAATCTAGTAATTGAATAATTTAATGGACAAAGAATAAATGTGGGAATCTAATCTTCAATCATTTTGTATTATGCCCCACACTTTATCTTTTAATCTTGAATTAATCTTTATTGTTATATGTACAAGCATGTACGTGAGAAGAAGCCTCATACTAACTTATGAATCGCTTGATTTATTCCCCATTGCATGTCTAGCTCCATGTCTAAACTCCATTCTTCTAGTTTCCAATAAACAGTTCGAGAGTGAAAAGATGTTTGCGTGCTTGTCACTACGAAAAATAGTTGCAACTGGAAGGGGGTTGATTTGTGCATATTTTCAGTTGGACTAGCAAACGATGATGGAAAATTGATATATTTTTAGCAAAACCTAATATTTTGCCTTCTTCTTTCTTCTCTTTTATTTTAACTTTATGTATAATGAGGATGCGAAATTATAGTCGAACTGAATAATTTCTGTATAGAAACCCATTCAAATATACGTGCCTTACATTTGAAGGAGAGAAATACGAAATGTCATTTTCATATGCCCATAACTACTCCGGCTCATTGCATTTTGCAGGGTAACTAAAAAGTCCCGGGACAGTGGATGATCCCTGTTAGCAATTTTTTTTAATTGGTGTATAACACCACAAATATTAATGCATTTCGAACATTATACAAATTAGTTTCTTCAAAGATGATGCAATTAGTAGCACTTAGAATAAAACACAGATTTTCTCATTCCGCTAAACCGGAAGTCGAAAACAAATAATCACAATAATTGATTAAATGCATATTAATATTAGTTATATAAGCTTCCCAATCATTAAAAAAATTGCCAGGAGACTATTATTTAAATTATTGCCTGACGGTTAATGGCATAAATCTTTAACTTGTAGCGACTATTCTAGAAATCCCGATAGACATCGAGGCGCCATAAGAAATTGTCATTGGCGATTGGGTTATTACAGACCCAAAAGAGGCACGAAAACCAAGAAACAAAGAATTAGTTAAAATATATAATATAAACTTGTAAAAATAAAGAGCCGACCATTGCAACTATACATTCATAATGGAGCCAATAAATTAATAGATATTTGATGATGTTGGGATGAATAATTTAATTCCCCCGAATTCGTGGAATTAGGTGATAATTCATGCAATCGAAATTTAAAATCCTACTTATTCCTTTTCAGTTTATGGCGCGTTTAAAGTGGAAATATAAGCTTGCGTGTCGCGTTCTCAATCAGATCAGTACTCGAACATAATCCAAACCGTTTGCGTGAAAGTAAATTCCAGAGGGGTTTTTGAATAAAAATACATATAAAACGGGGATGTAAAGCGTGTTTCTAAGTAATCGAAAAAGAGCTCCCATTTAGTTTCTCCGAGAGCAAATATGAGAGCGTCTAATACCATACAAAAAAAAGGAGCGTGTGCTCTAAATGTGAAACATAATGGCAGATATTTTTGTATGCAAATTATTCGCAATTCTACAGAGCAGTAATGTTTAATTAAAAATTCCCGGAGACACCTCAAACTATTTACTTAATCGAAGTACTTCAACGCGTTCTAAACTAGTAAATTAATTACCTTCCCATATATTGTCGTCGAAGTTTTCGCAATCGTTTAGTGACTTCTCATTTAATTAATAATTGTCTTTAATATTGTATCAGGGTGTGACCTAGATTGTAACCCACTTAACTTTTGGCTGATCCAATTAAGTAATTAATTACGTTTGTTACCTTAAAACAATTTTAAAATGTGTTATAGCTAATTCGAGATAACTTTTCGAAATAAGTATAAATTAATTAACTGGGCTTTTGTACCGGCTTTATTTAACGGGAAGTCTGAAGGCACAACCGACAGCGGTAAAACTTCTGGGGTTTCTATTATTAATGGATTTCCCTATATAATGCAGATGATTTGATCTCGTGTTTAAATGAACGTTTCCCTCCAGGACGAACCCATTTTAATCCTAAAAATGTCACTGTGGAAACATAATCATTCGATAAAATGGCGAATACGCGAGTTGATGTTCACAAACACCCACAATAGAGTATCTGCTGACGGCGGCGGGATGCATGTATCCCTAGCCCTTGTGTTTAAACTAATTAATTAATTTATTTATTGCCTTTATTCTGAAATGGGCGGGGTTTCAGCCGCAGCTACTTTACCTACCCTACCCACTATACATTTACAAATATCCATGCCCGCACCAGGATTCGAACCAGGGACCCTTAATACCGCAGTCCAGCTTCAATTGAACTGTGCCACACGAGTTCAAATCAGCTATATAACAAAACAGTTAAAATGAAAACCAATTTTGATATTTGTTCGGAGTCAACTTTGTAATTTTAAAGGGGGATCAAGTGGAGTGTCGTTAGAAGGGTCTTTTTAAAAGAAACAACTTTTGCTTGTAACGTTTTCGTGTATATTTTACTTACTTCCCGTAACCAATGTGGATTTTGTTGTGACCAGAAATGTGCATTGTGGATGTGGATATTGCCTTCCAACTTCTCGTTTCCGTATCTGAACCTCGCTATTGAATGTTTTTCTTTAGATATTTCGGCACCACCTTCATTATCAGCTCCTTGTATTTGTCTGTGAGTTCTTTTTCCGCTATTTTTCTCCTCCTTTCGACCTCTGCTCATCCGTATCCGTTTCATTCATAATATTTTTAGCATAACACAAGGAAGTTGCGGTACCGCTTATATGCTCAATTTTCCGCCGTTTGTCTACCTGTCTCTCTGTCTGTCTGTCGTTTGCCCGTTACTCATTACGCGGCAAATTTGAAACATTTTTTCCGTTGTGCTGCCATCAAATGCCTTTTGTGTTCATCCTTGTCGCTAAACATTTCTTTGAGTGAGGCATGTAAAAGATAAGTGGGGGAACAAAGATAAAATAAAGTACCTTGCAATAACATTACTTATATTAGGGCGGGGTAATAAGAGGTAACGGAATACTATTCCAAATTCGGTCGCATGAAAGGATAGTTGCCAGTAGAGCAGTAGTCCACTCCAAATGATAGATTAATTAAAAAACCGTGCGTGTCAAAGTTCTACAGACATATATTGTTGATAATGATTTATCTGGATGATTGAAGCCAACTAAATATGTGTCATTTTTTAAGCAGGGGTTTTCAAGTTTTTTGCTTCTCTAATGGTTTTTGGCGTCTAGATAGCGGGCGTATGGATAGGATTACATCCGTTTTGCTACATCATATAAAGATAAGCTCTCCATGGAGATCTTTCAAATACTTAACAACCTAAAAACCGTTTGAGATTAGTGGCGCAAGGAGCACTAACCAATAGAAAATTTATTAATTTAGATATCGCTATTTTAAGTTCATTCGCCAATTTGGGAGTGAAACATTTACTCGATAGATGATGAACAAATTAATAGATTGAATCTCCAATCTAACAAGTCATTTTCGGTGCAAAGTTCGAGTTTAGTTAGACGCTAGGATTACCTAGTTTTGAACCACAAAGGCAATTCGAGAAAAGTCAAGTTTTCGTGTTAAATTTTACCTCAAGTGGTCAGCCAGAGACGTGAGTTTTTTAATCTACCCAAAGGATATTTAAAAAGTGTAAAGCTTCAAACTTAACTAAACATATAAACTTCATTTGCTGATAGAAAAAACATTCTTCATTACGCGATATAGAAAAACTGCGTCGGATTCGGGGCGAATTAATTAAACTGCAAGAGTTTAATAAACCCCATCAAGTGGCGAAATTGGTACGACTACTTTCTTTCAATTATATTAAACAGTAACAAAGTTCATTAAGCAGTGTGAACGCAAAGCACATCGTTAGACGTAAATTTCCACTTTCAAGCACTAAAAACACCGAAATGATGCCAAAAAAATTCCCACTTAAATTAATACCCTTTATCAGAAAAATTCAATATCTTCAAATTTCCAAATGCATTTTTCTTCAAGAATACATCTGTAAAATCTCTACTATATCCATCCAGATGTAATTAGATGCTAAGAACAACCCATTGGGCGAACGAAGAAATCAATAACAAAATTATTGTACAAAATTTTGAGTTATTTTCAATATACATACACGGAGACTATTTGGTGTTTACTTTTACTGCCGAGTGGAAAATAGTTTTAGAAATTTTGTAGTAATTTTCAGAGAAACAAAAGGAAAAACTCGACAGTAAGCAAAACCACGAAAAAACAGTAAACAAATTTAGTAAGGAATAAGCTAGCCGACAGCAAACCATAATTCATTTTATATTTTGGTTTAGTTCATTACAAGGTTACAGCGAAACATAATTGCTCGACATAGGTACCAAAAAGTAACAAATTCTTACGAGAAAATAGGGCAGCCTAATAGCCCAAAGGCTTATCAATCTGCACCGTATAAAAAAAATAAGCCGCATTGGACAGATGTATACTATAACCAGCAAAAGCTGTTTTGGCCGAGGAACCGCGATAAATTTTGATGTCATTTACTACTTCGTACTGATTTTATATATTGAGGTGCTAATAGAAATAATAGAACAAAAAATTAGAAACTTCTATTATAAACTTTAATATACAGGGTGTCACATCGAAAACAGCACATCGCTATCTTCGGAATTAAAAAGGGAATTTTGGAAAGCCGCTAAGGGGCGTCGAATTTAGGTTCGTGAGTGAGTTGAAAAAAAACTTTTTACAATTTTTTATTATTTATTATTTTATGGTGGAAGTGGAATTTCCTTAAATACTGGAGATAACGAGACGACATGGTTGCTAGTTTCGTGACGGTTAAAGAACGTGTACATTTTGTTTACGATAAATTTTGTGCAGTTACCTCTATTTGTTTAGCTGAAGACGTAGTTCGTCATGTTTGTATTAAATTGTGCAGATGCAAATTAATTATAAGAAGTTGAATTGTTTGTTTGTCCGATTTCGGAAAACGTTGGAGTAAGTGAAAGTTGAGTAAACCAAGCAGTTGTTGCAGTTAAAAGTGTTTTACGGTTCGGAAAGCCAATCAATTTTGTTTTCAATAACAGGTGGTATGTGTAAAAACAAGCTCTGAATGCTTATGTGTTTCAGTGTTTCGGTCATCGTTAAGATATTTCTTTGTGACAAGAGCCGAACGTCACGAGGAAAACAATTACAATTGTAAATTTAAAGGATGTTTTGTGAGTGGCGCAGTGACCACATACCCCTGCAGATAGTAATATATTGTCGACTAACGCTGGCTGTGATAATTTACCCTTACAGATGCACATCGTAAATTCCTAGGAATTTTCTTACGATACATACCTACAGTGCGTTCAACCGAAAAATGCCCACGGTTGTAGTACATATCTCCATCTTGTGTCAAAAGAGTTGTCTTGAAAGTTCTAGCAACTGATCTCTTGAAATTTAAGAGGATTTTTAATTTATCAATTCTGATTACTTACAGGTTCATTCAAATGGTACATCCACAGCAATTCTGGGAGGTAATTGTTGAATGGGAATTTCTCCCTTCTATTGGCATTTCTTCGCTCCAACAATTCGTTTGATGTCTCACGTAAGTAACCTATAATGTACCTACTTATTTTTCACTTATCTATAAAATTTGGTAGGTCCATCCATATACACCTACTCGTACAAGTGCACCGTAGAGAAAGCCAATCGCGGAGAGGTTTAATTCGGTGAGTAACGTTAACTCGAATAATACATTAAAGCGCCCTTTATTTTTCGCAACTATCTATTGATCTAACACCAAAAACTACGTATTGCTCTCTTGAAAAGAAAACATCAAATCCAACCGTTAACAAAAAACAACCTAAAGATTTTTATTCCGAACTTTGAGCTAGTTTTCTTCCATTTATCGACTTCTGATGAAAACCGGCGACATAAAACCTCTGAACGCTCCTACTCACGATTTCGCGTACTTCGTAGGTAGGGTACGTCGAAGCATTCGCCAGAAATTAAAAAAAAAAGGTATCTAAAGAGGAGAATATTGTGGCAAAGAATTAACGGAAAATGCGCAAATATTCAATGGCGAAGTTTAAATTTCTAAAGACGTCTTAAGCGCCATTAACGTTTAAAGCTCCCTCATTTTACTTATTCCTACACGCCTTCACCTATTTTGAATAAAACAGAAACAATGGTAATGAAACATTCCAATCTGACGTAAACAATTAAACCTCGGAGATTTTCTAATTTTACTTAGCTTTGCATGAATGCACCGATTTGCGAGAGCGTTGTGCTTGGGGGATGAGGGAATCGGAATCTCAGATTGCCGTCGAGGAACAAAGATTTTATCTGCGCTGCATACAAATACGCGAAATAAAAAGAGGGAAAATTCGCATGCAAATGCACTATACAGAAACATTGCAGTATTACGTTCTTTTTCCGCGTCTTTACTTTGAAAAATTAACGAGCGTCGCGAATAAATGGGAGTGCGTGCCATGGACAGACAGGACATCCCAAATTGTAAATGCGAGCGTGCTCATATTTCCCGTCTCATTCTATATTCGGATAGTCACCTATTCCTCACACAAGGAGTAGTCTTCCAAAATTCCCAAACGTGTCGTTGATAAAATCGAAACTAATCAAAGGGCGCTATTTTCTAATTTGAGCAACTCAGAGTGAGCTCTTGATTTGAAACACTGCACTCTGTAGGAGTGATCGATTAAATTGTGGCCATTAAAATAGCCTAATTAATATTTGAAAGGCCATTAAATGTAAATACCCATTGGATCAACACTGAAGTGGCGTCGGAAATATAGTTATCGCGCTCTTTGTATTACATAGTTCATAAACTACGATGAGATCAAGAAGGGAAATTAAATTCCCACGCGCAGTTTGAGTGTAATTTTATATACTATCAAAGTTACTGTATACAAACATTTGTTTCCTTGCTTGCTCCATATTTAAAGAATTTCAAAAATATTGTTCTAAAAGTATAATCTGACATATTCCGCGAAACAGGGCGAGGGGAATAAGTACCTACGTGAAATTTCGCTATCTTTTCAAATGGACCACATCAAAACATTATAAATTTTAGGTAACTTAAATAACACATATTGACAAATGTATGTATTTTATTTTTATCTTTGATTATTTCTTGTTCTTAAAGATTTCAACCTCAGGGCAAATTAAAGCCGTTTGCATTGCATGTATCTTTAGTGAACTCATTAACATTTGGTATTGTTATAAGCTATCGGTTATTTTAATTTCAATAAAGAAAAGCAAGTAAATGAGTTCCACGTATAAGGTATATCTTTGTATGAGAATTTTGCGTTGCCTGTTATTATATTGGAATTTATACTAACGGGAATTCAAAAGAGACGTGGTCACGAAAATTGATCTAGTTAGGTTGAATTTACTAGTGGAAACCGTAAATAGGAAGACATGTAACTACTTAATTATTCACATATCACAGGTGCTGTGTCAAAGAAAGAATGTGGTGATTATACATTAACAAAATTGATTCATGAATGCAAGTGTGACTATGAAGGGGTTGCAGGAATTAACCCCCACTGTCGAACATTCAGGCTCCTCATAATTTTACCTGTCAATATTGTTGTGTAAACGTCAGGTGGACGTTATTTAGGCTGAAATAATACCGAAGATAATAACGGGCCATTCTGTATCTGCGAATGTTTTAATTTAATTTAAATCTTGGAGATTTCATTGCAAATAAGCACAGATTTCATCGGAATTTATTATTTTAGTGTAAATTCTTCCATTTTAGAATTGTTTTTAATTGCTCAATTTCTTGTTTAAATCGTAGTCTGCTCTGTCTCTGTCGTGGAAACTAAAGTTTCCTGACAGAAAGTAGCCATAAAAATGAAGGTTTCAGGACGATTTTAGGTAAACTAAATTAAGGTACTTTGTTTTCTATTTAAGAAGACCAGTGTTACCTTTCGTAGCGTTTTATAGGTTTTCCATATATCTTTTTGAGCTTCTTCAGCGCAATTTTAAATTAAAATTTCTGTACAGTCATTTTGCACAAGAAACTTAAAATTAAACGACCATTTTTATTTTTACACCGTAACAATCGTAACATTACGAGGTGTCGTGATTCTACAATCAAACAAAATCCTTTCTCTCAATTTAGATTTTAACATTGTAATTGTTAAAGTGCGTCCCAATCCCTCGGGATAAAAGTACACTTTAATGCGTTGGTATATAAACTAATTTTATCCACAAATATTCATTTAAATAAGAACACGTGTAATTTATGCCCTTCCTAGGTATACGCTCAACACAAAAAGCTTTCTTTTTGAGTAGCAAACACGGCGGAGGTTGTAGGTATTTCAATATGCTTTTACCATCACCACACAAGTGCGACAAGTTTTTAAAAGCGACATGTCACTATTGTTGGGATAAGCATCTTTTTCCTTTCTTATATTACGAACGATGTAATTAAGCTACACTCAATGCAAATAGCGCCCCTTCGCTTATCCGTTGTGATTATGACATATGAAATGAAAACGGAATGAATGAAGTTAATGAGTCTCGCGTGTAGGTTATTAGCACGTGTGAAATTTCAGTTAAGATCTTTCGAGTCTCGACTCGCAAGTAGGCAGACGAACAACCCTTGGTCAGCATAATCCGCCTAAATCACCCCCGAGGTATCTTCGTAACTTTTGTAGCCGGTATCTGACAAAGTACAAATTGAGATAAATCCCTTGAACGTGAATATGATAATCTCTAGGGTTTCGTGGGATGTTAACGGACGGATATGCAAAACGTGTCCCTTGTACTTTCACACAAATACGAGGAAAAAACAAACAGTGTACTTACTTATTAATTTTCGACATAAGCTTCGTTTCGAAAATTGGATAACATGTCTCGCTGAGATTAAATCAAACATTGCGTAAATTAAACTAAACAGTACCTTTCCCTGGAATGTATCTCGTTCAGGCAACAGAGATAATTTATTTCGCAATTACGCTTAATTCTCAATTGTTTTCAAGTGAAACAATTTGTACTTTGTGAATGTCGCGAGTAATAAAATTGGAAGTCTGGCATAAAGTCGGTGACGAAATGACAAAAGAACGAGATCGTTTTCGTAATTTAGATGTAACAACGATCCCCATTTTCTTTTTTTGTGGCGCTCCTCTAGCTTTCCAAGAGGTGGATGATGTCGGTTTGTCATAAGAAAAATGACTGTAACTCTTCTTTCTGACTATATTGACAAAGACGAATGTGTTCGCCATCAAAGAAAGGGTCAGTTAGGAGGACTTCCGAATAATTTCATTAGGACACTCGCTTGTCTTTTGCGAGTAAATGTATCGAGTTTAGCCACCCAATTGGTATAGCTATGATTAATTATGGACATTATGGTTCATTCAATCAGTTGCGGCGCAATTTTACAAAACCATTGATCCAATAGAAAACAACCCGTTTAACGGGCAACCAATTAAAAGCACTGCTATTCACACAAAGTTTGTGCTCAATTTGTGCAGCTGTATAACGCCAAGCATTTATTAACAACTAAAGTCCGACCGAAACATGGTTTTCAGCCGAAACTGAAACCGTAACCGAAGATTCGGCACCTCTCCTGGTTTCGACCGAAACCGTAACCGAAACCGAAAATTCTGTAACTGAATTAAAACTTAGTCAAATAGTTACACCATGAAATGTAGTGTTTTTCCTAGCTTGGCAACAGGTTGTTATAATAATTTCATAATCAGACATATCCGCATATGTCAATGTTTCAAGTTTCAAGTTTCAAGTTTCAACATCAATCTACGTCTTACTAAGTACTGTTTTTTTCGCGCCGGTATAGACAGAATTACCTATAAGTAACAGCTGGCGAACTGAGGTTAAAACTGGGGTTAAAAACTCACGCAGAATAAGAGTGTAAGAGAGCGAATCGGTTTCGAACACACGACAATTTTCGGTCAGCTGAAGTTTCGGTCAATTTTTGGAGGAAACCGAAAATGCCGCTGAAACCAGTAATTTTGGCCGAAACGTGGCGAAACCGAAACTTCGGTCGATCATGGTTTCAAATATGTGAGTACAGTGTGTCCTATTCTGGTTGGGTATTGAGTGTATCTTAGTTGATTTTAAAGATAAAGACTTGCGGTTTTAACGATCCTGTGCCACTTTTTTGTGAAACATTTAATACCATAAACATCATCAATCTAGCTACGTTTGTTTCTGAGATATAGGATGTAAACGAAAACGTTTTCAGATGTTATTATACCGGGTGAATATTCCCAAACCCAACATAGGGAATTAACATGCGAAAAGGTTTTTTTTTTATAGTCGCTCCCCATGTTAACTTAGAGGGTTTATAATGACACCAATCGAAGAAAGATTTTTTCCTCGTCTAATGATATAGGAATTAGTTAATTTTCAGGTGTATTTCTCACTATATTATCAAAAACTCGAGAAATCCACTTACCAAAATCATGTTTAGCCATGACTAAGACAAAAAGCAGATTCAAACGTCGAAATTAATATCATATGACAACTGGCAATTTTTTTGTAAAATGCGGTTCACTGAGGAAAAAGTATTTATAATTAATAAACAACTTTTACAGCGGAAATATTTACTCTAGTACGCCATATTTGTTTTCCGTGCATTTTAATGAGTCTGTGTGTGAAAATAAACCTATTTCAATTCTTTAGGAAATTTCCATGGCTTAACATGATTTTGCTTCGGATTTTGCTAATTGGATTTATTGTCGAATTTTTGATAACTAATTCGGTATATCATTAGATCAGAAAAAAATCTTCTTTTGAATCGTGTCATTATAAACCCTCTCTAAGTTAAGATGGGGAGCAACAATCTGCAAAAAAACCGAGCATGAGCACATTTAATTTATGCTATAGGTATGCGATGTTTGTTTTTACTAGAAGCGTTTATGGTTAAATGCGTAGCGTAAGCTAAATTATTATTATTTACTAAATCAAAATTTTAATGTGTAGTGTACGTCCATAGTTCGCATATGTTTTTAAGATATTTATATTTATTGAAAATTTGTAGTTTATATCTCGAATTTTGCTTTTTCTATTTTTAGGTTAATTACATTGTACATTATAGAGATGTCAAAGCCACATTTGGTACTTCTGACAATAAATGATTTGATTTGATTTTAAACTTTAGAGAAAGATTTTCATAAGTAAAAAAGTTACCATTGCGCAGTCTGCGCATGCGCACATCTGATTTTTACTATTTGGGATATGTTTACCTTCACCAGAAATATCTGTGGTTAAAATTTCAACAAAATATATAATAAATAATGAGGTTGACATTGCGCAGTCTGCGCATGTGCAGTTTAATTGTCAAGATTTTCCTTGGCTCAGGTGCTACAGCTATACGCTACCGAATTCAAAAAGAACGAACTTAATATCTTGAAAACTGTAGGAGTAGTTAAATCCTCGTACAGATGGACAAATGGACAGACGGACGGACAGAGAAAGTGGCTGCAAGCGCACCCAAAATGCGCTAAAAAGATATTCTTACGTAGAGTCCAGTGTTACATTTAAATAATATCCACAAAGATTTTGACTACGTCATTAGTTTCTACGTAAAATATCTAAAATAGACCTTTTTTAACGCATTTTCCAACTGATTTTGGAAGGCGCTATTATGGCCACTTTCTTCGTCCGTCCGTCTGTCTCAGGCTACTCCTACCGTTTTCAATATATTTAGTTCGTTCTTTTGCATTCGGTAGCTTACAGCTTTCGCTCCTCAACCTCAACCAAGAACAATCTTGGCGATCAGTGTCCGCATGCGCAGACTGCGTAATGTCGACTTCGTTATTTATGGTGGTACTTCTTTCAAATTTTAACCAAAGATCCTTCTAGTAAACAAAAAAATATCGCATATTGTAAACACAACTGTCTTATTGGTAGAGATTTTTTTTTTAATTTTAACCACAGTTACTTGTAAAGGCCAGCATATCGCATATTTGCAGTGAAGTGCGCGCATCGGCAGACTACGTTCTTATTTACGGAAACATCTTTTTGAAATGTTGACCATAGATGCTTCTAGTAAAGAAAAACATGGCGCATATAGCTATAGCCTTTTGGATAGTACTGATCAACGCATGGAAAATGCGCTAAAGGTACTTCTCGTGGGACGAACACTTTTTTTTATTTTTCTAATGCACAATTTAGTAATAAAATTGCTTCACTAATACACATATATCACCCGGTATTCGTCTCATTTAAAAATTCCTGTAAAACTGCATTCCATAGAACAACATAGCGCTATTCTATTTTATTTGGTAAAACAAAGTCAAAACACCTTTAGTTGTTATTATCATTTCATCATCATCATCATCACTTTCATTTCTTATATTTGTCATCCTGTAGCTTATTATTGGCATAAAAGCTCTTGGTTGCAGTTAAAATAAATAAATAAACACATAATTTAATTAAAGTATACAGACTTACTAAAGGAGCGTCTTTATGTAAGAATTTAAATTATAACACTATACCACCGTCATCGAGAAATTAAATTTTCCCTGCCGTGTTACAAATATGCCACGAATGGAACACAATTACCTCCTAATTATGTCCAGTTATAAACTTCCCCTTTGAAAGAGATATATAATTGCACCTGCGCTTGTAATTTACACGTTTGTAGGGAAATGTGAGTTAAGACTACAAGTGTCAAACAGATATGGCACTTTCGCCCCTCTTTCTTGCTCCACGTCCCAAATGATCCCAAATATGAAACGTTTTTATCAAATATGCTTTGAGTTTTCGAGGTAAACGGCGGGAAAAAGTATTGAATTCATCGTTATTTGGTTGGTACCAACCGTACATGTAGGTATGTAAAAATTAACTGCGAAAACCCGAATTTGACGTTGATGATGTTTAAGGAACAAATTAAACGGTACAGAAACCCTCCTGTAGTTAAAATTTAGAGATAGAGAGGCTTGCAAACATCAGGGGGGGAAATGAAAGAAATTTGAGCAGAACTTAGAAGGATTTACCACGAACTTGAGAATATGAGAAGAATCTTTTGATTTTCCCTCGAAGAAAATTCACTAATGAGATTGAGAAAATCAAAGAATTAAAGAACCTGTGATGGGACTGAGGGACTGAAGGAGAACTTGAGGGAAAGTTAACAGAAGCGCAGTTGCAACGTGAGGGGACTGAGGAAAAACTGAAAGAGGAACTTGAAAGGAACCATTCGCGCCCGCACACATAACACCAAGGAAAATTTGGACTTAAGATAATTTGCACTCGGATATTTTACCTCAAGAAGCATTCTCCCCAAACCAATTTACATCCAAAACTTTGCCAACGGACTCGCACTTTGAATTGAAAACTCGCACCCCGATAATTCGCTTTGACAAAATCGTCAATCTGTCATGAATTTCTCCATTCTTTCTCGTAAGTATTCTTAAACATATTAGCGTCCATGAAGAATTATTGGGAACCGATTCTTATTAGTTTTACTTTTCTTTTATTTATTTCCGCTGTAAATCTATTACAACACCACGTCGTTATTTGTTCATTTTAAACAGCTTTCGTTCATCCGAATATAAGAGCTTATATAGATTTTCGAGCTGTCTATACCGATTACGTTCGGTTAATCTTTGGGGTTTATGATGCAAAATTACGTACGAATAAGTCACGGTCAGTTGGGAAAAGTTTTATTGTGATCTAAAACTGTACATTTCGGACATGAACTAAAAATTGAAATAATACATTACTCGACGAATTGCTACATTACTCGCGTCTGGCTGATATTTCAATTTTCGACGATATTTACCTATACTGCCTCGAAATGAACTCTTAATGAGAAACGAGTTGATATTTCATACATTAAAGCGTAGGCTGCCCATTACCCCAATTCCAATATTCAATTTTAACGATTGGAATCCTCGAAAAAAGGTTGCCCCAAACAAATGGGACATTAGTATAACATGGACGAAAGAATCGAAGTGCAAAATGAGTTTAAAAATTAATCGTTCTAAAAAGCCGAAGAATAATTAACAAAGTTATCTCATTCTGCTTCAGCTTGGTTTTACAATACCTCTCTTAAAATGCAATTATATATTAGATTATTTCGTACCTAAGGGCTGTAATTTAGCGGCCCTCAGGATTACTATTACAAAACTAAATTAATGAAATGGGGTTTTGCTGTGGTTAATGGATCCACCCACCATTAGACTGTTATGCTTAAAATTAAATCTGTTTAGTATGTAAGGAAGTAAAACTACGTCACATTGCAGTAGGTAATCAAAATAAGGTGGTACTTAGCTGAGAATACAGGTATTTCGCTGACGACGGTTCGAAAATTCCATTGCTTCTTTCGCCATTATACGAGTGGTTGGTAATGTCGGGAAACACTTCGAATCTACAGCATTCTCTAATAATGCAGGGTGCTCAAGAACGAGTGGTATTACTTGGATAACTTTGTTGTTATTAAAGATAGAAACAATCTTAAATTGCTAAAGTTTGACAGTTTTGTGTGCTGATTAAAATTAGAACCCGACACGTTTTGGAAAACCAATTATTTTCAAAAAAATTTGTTTGAAAATACTAGATACCAATATCTATCTAAAACTTGCATAAGATCCTTTTTTGGGCAAATTATGTCTGAATTGATTTTAGAAATAAAAGCCCTCAAAAAATGGCTGGCTTACTTTTTAAAAAATTTCGTGATTGGTTTCTTTTGGAAAGTAGATTAAAATGGTTGTAGCTCTTTTGTGGTTGGTACTAATTTAATTTTTGCACAAAAATTGGTCCCACTCCCACTCGATGTAAACATGAAATGCTTTTTGGATTTGATTAAAACGTTTTCTAAGTAAGTAGAAGTAGGTATTCTTGTGTATGTAAACGACGACATGTAGACGTTATTTATATCTAAACACCAAATAATGACAGGGCACCTTGTATTTGGATACTTCAATTAATTAAGCAAATCTGGGATATTGTTTATAACATAAACACAAAGTTGATTTATTTTACTTGAATTTGTGTCTTTTCGTTAATGCAGAGTCAATTCGTGCAATAATCTATAATAATGAAACGAAGCCTTTGCCTTTAAACATTATTGGTTTGGATTATTGGGGAAGAATTGACAATCGAAAGCATTATAATTATATAAGCAATATAGTGACGAAATTTTTCGAGCTATATAATTTATTGAATTATTTTGTTCATTTGCGTATGAAGCACAGCAGTGCACGCCACTACTGCCAATGTTAAATCAGCTACCGTGCTACCGTTTTCATTATGTTATCGCGTTTTGCTACATTAGCAAATAAAAAATGCGTTAGTTTCATAACTAACAAATATAACTAGCATAAATCTCATTGCAATTTTAATTTCGCCAGAAATTGTTAGACCCAAAAATGCCATCGGGTTTACCAAGAAAAAGCGAATAAAGTTGTTTATTTAAACGAGAATGGTCAAATTTTACTAGTTGCAGCCGTTAGATAGGTGAGTGATTATTTGAGTAATATAAGAATTCGTATACGTAAAAAGTTTCAACTCACAGGGAGTCGCGGATGCATTAAATACTAGCCTGCGAACAGTGGCTTACATTTCACAAGTTTCTAAATCTGGCAAACCTCTAGCAAGACCTATAAAATGTAAGAAACCCGTACTTTTGTCGTGTCGAAGCAAGTGATCTTATTATTATTAGTTTTATTACTGGACCAACTTTTGCTTCAAAAACAAATGATCGAGATCACCATAAGGCAATGAACAAGCACAGTTTTCTGTGGGAATTCAATGTAAATAATTATTCTCCGTTATTTTCGGGGAGGTATAATGAAAAATATCGTTCATTACACGTCCAGAAAGGCTTTTTCCGTGTTTGCATGAAGTCATGCGCCCACGGGAAAATCTTCCTTTCTGGACTGGTAATGAAATATACTATTTCATGCCTACTTTATGTCAGGAAAATGTTCGTTTCCATGACCGAGGCAGACCAGTCTACTTTTCCTGCCGCCTGTCACTTTACCGGCCGCACTTGTCAGTTTTCCTACCGCACCTGTCACATTGCTAAATGTCTATAATGACTCCCGTCATCATTGACAGATTGGCATTAATCAAAAATTCTATATGAAAATTGAAATTTTATATTAAAATACGATTTCGGGTAAAATTTAGGTAATACAGAACTCAGTCAGTAAAATGACATTACTTGACTCGGATATTAAAGTAGTCGGCCCCGAAAGGGCCTTGTACTTCAATATTTCCTCGTCAGTAATGTGTAATAGTTATTTACCTGAAACTGTCAAGAAAATCTAAATTTCAGGGCTATTTTGACATTAGAAAGTTGATCTTTACCTGACTAGTACTGTAATATTTTTGCCTGACTCCCATTACAGTCCTAGTACATGCAAATAACAATTAGAACGTTTATTGAATAAGTTATTCAATCAACGATTGGACAATTATAATGCAGACTATGTGGATATTTTTAAATATTAATATACCTACACAAAGGATAATGGTTTTTTAATTACTAACAATTAATGGAATACGTGTGGAAGTAATTATTCCTTTAGTTTTGCGCCAGTCATTAAAGGTTTGTACGCCTTTTCATACCTCTTTCTTGACTTTGTACTACGGCGGCCGCAGCTTCGGCTACATTATAACAACATCTCGCGTAGGTACTCTTCTTCACTGATACCTGCTTTTGTACCTAGTTATAAAGACTGTATATTTGAAAAGTTACAAAGCATAAACTGTAAACTGCATTAAAAATGACACTGATTGTTTTAATTATTTTGAAATCTTTATGGAAACAATTAAATAAGGTGATTTTAGCATGCGTGATTAGGTATCAAAATTTCACACATAATAATTTAATTTGGAAAAGTTATCTACATGTTGCGGTTTCAGGTAAAATTTTATACATAATACGTCATGAAAGTGAGTCCACCTGACTTGGATGCATTAAAGAGATACTCGGACGCTGCGCGTCCTCGTACTTTTGAATAAGCCTCCGCGTCATGTAAACGACCACTTTCATGACTTATTATGTAAATAACTATACGCGTAATAAATTGTAACAGTTGCGCGGCTTTGGCTTTAACTACGAAAATCGCTTGAAAGGGTTCTTTTTCAATCCAGTTCCCTCAAAATTGTAGAACCATATTCGTAGTTCGTTTTATGGAAGCTAAAGCATGAAGTTATTATAGTAACTTTTCCGCGAGTTTACTGATTTGGTTTAAACTTTGCAAGGGAGTACGTATATACCGAGAGGAAGCGCAGCTACAAACGCTTTCGGAATATAAAGTTGGGATGCACATACTAGCGAATAAAACATAATATTGCACTATGCAGTAGAGCTCGTTTCACAGTATTAACTGCGGGACTCGCTACTATACATATTTTATAAGCAATTTGAATTTTAATGCATAATCAACATTTTCTTACCAGTAATGATAATTTTGTGGAATGGTAGACTATTGCATAATAAAAATGTTTTACAAGGCCGATTGGCCGATCAAGACAATTGGAGGAAATGTTGTAATTCAAAGTGTTTAGCATCAACTAAGTTTCAAGCATATCTGCCGAAGCTTCCTAAGCTTTCGTTATGAAATTATGTTTTTTTGCCAATTTATTAGTGACCTAATTCCGCTTTTGGTCACTATACAAATTCACTTCTGAATTTCCTGACAACCACTACACTTTCAACTATTTCTCCTGAAATACGTTTGCGCGACAAAAGCACATTTCTACGTTATACGTTAACTGTTATAAACACATTCTGTTACGCCAATAGTATTCCAATTAGCTAATTATGATTCCATTTTACGGAGCTTACTTCCGACGTCAGTATTTGTTAAATCCCAAATAATAAGAACAAGACGGATTCTTTTAATTGCAGATACAAGTTTTTCGTTTCCCTTTGGAGATGCAAAGAGACATTTTCCACCTCGTTTTGTTAATTAAACCTTTTCGATTTGATTTATTATTTCGCCGTTTTATATAAATGTGGTTTACATTTCATTGGGTAACTATCGAAATTCAGAACTTTTTCATTCGTTATAAATCTTACCTATGCTATAAATATTCGAATCATAATAAACTTTGGGAAATTTTTGTTCAGTTTCGTAAAAGCTTCAGCATTTCGTCGAGACAACTTACTAGTGCCGGACTGTATTTAAAAAAGGAATTTTGTAAATATTAGTATATTAAGATACAAGTGTATAATCAAGTCTTTAAAGCACGCGCAACGAGTTTAAGGGCACGACGCAAAGCGGAGTGCCTTTAACGTTGCAAGTGCTTAAAGACCAATTATGCACGTGTATCTTATAGTATTTTTTATTATACCTGCAGTATAATTTAAAAATAGGAAATACAATGAAATCATATTGACGTTATTATACTCGAATACATGTCTAATTAAGTGGGCTGGGTGTTCGTAATTTCACGATTGCCATGGAAATGTCACTTGACGTTTGCTTATAAAAATCATCGTCTTTGTGAATAAACGATTTCCGTTGAAAAAGATAATACACCGTCCATTAAATCGATTGTTGTAAAATCTAAACAAACGTTGGTAGGTGTAAAATCCAACTCCAGTAAAGCCTTTTTTAAAGAATATGAAAAGTTGTTTCCATGGATGAATAGGAAGTTACGAATACAGTCTTAAATGCATCCATAATGCTGGCATATATGAAGGAAATGTCAAAGGTATTTAAATCTTCTATATTTTGGTGCATTCATTAAAAACTTTAAAGCAATGCTGCGATTAAAAAGTGGAACAGATTTGGAAGCATACCCTAAATTACGCGCGTTTGTGAAAGCTTCAACCAAAGGATAGCTACAAAAGCCAAACAAATGTTCTGCATTTACAGAAAGCGACCTAAAAGGATTTTTTTATTGCATCCAGATGACAGTTTCAAAAGTCATACTTGAAGTATCGTTACTTAGCAACTTTAAAGCACGTGTGTTTTAAAGGCCCTTTTTCGCACGCATTTGAGTGTTTAAAACAGAGATTGTGATTCAGGTATAATAAAATAGTATATTATTCCATGAGCATGTAATGGTGGCTATTACTCATGAGAATGTGTTTGCGGCACGAGCCGAAGGCGAGTGCCGTAATTCTTTCGAATGAGTAATAGCCATTACATGCGAATAGAATACTATACTTTTTCTACGAATATTTGGCAAAATTTAATGAAAATATTCAAACTTGACGTTTGTTACCAAACCAATTGCAGTCGAGTTATTTTATAAATATTTAAAGTTGGTCATACTGTGACAGTGTGACAATTGAGATGATATCAGAGGTATCAAAAGGTTGTCAAGCTTTCGTTTCTCATTTCTTAAAATTTGATCGTTTAAATTGTGGGTTTATTGCTATATGTAATTATAGCTAATCGCCTAAACATTGAATAATGCGGGTACTACCAAAACTACGACAAAATAACAGGCATGTGCGACTTACGAAGTAACAGAATTTGTACGAATACTTAACCTCACTTTGAACTCACTTTTTACACTTTGAAGATCCTTTTGTAAGTAGTAAGTAGTTGTCTTTTAGGTCGAGAAAATGGGAGTGAAATATTCAAATTTTCATATTTATATTTAGCTTAGATCGATCTAAGATATTTAGACTTTTCCGGCTATAAATTTAAACATAATTTTTTTGCCGTTTCTGTTATATTTGGCGGCGTACAACTTTCATTATTTTCATTTTCGCTATCCATCTTGACACTTTCAAACTCGATGCGTCGGTAATACAGTGATCTTTTCCTTTGAGTTCAATTCAGCAACTTTATTTATATTAAAAATGGTCTAAATTAGCATAGGATGTTTTATTTAATTTAATATTGATTTTCAATTATACAATTTTGCATTCACATTTTTGTTTTTTGTGTTATTAAATCTAATTCTTAGATTTGGGCAAGTCCTATATTTCGACACAAAGGGAAGTTACAACCAGATAAATTGACAGATTGATTCTTTGTTTTTTATGAAACTTTCTCATTGGCTGGCTGCGGTGAGTTTTTTTAAAGCCATGCCCAGTGATTAATTATTACTCACTGCTGTTATCCAATAATGTGAGGAATTTATACTCTTACTTCATAAAATTGGAACGTTTAATGTATTCATTAACCCATATGAGTAGAAAAAATACATTTTGTGTAGTTTTAATTAGATGGACTTTACCATTTTCTTTATTTTATTTCCGTTAACTGGATTTTGTACTACCCTTTTGATTGCTAATTGTTTGTAAAAAAGGCAGGTTGAAATTTGGACTCAGTGCTACCTACTTATTTCTGCCGCAAAATCTAAAGCGTGGTAGTGCAGTTTTCGTTTTAAGTTTACTATGAGGTCTGCGCGAATAAATGAACATTTCTTGTGTGACATCGATCTGGTGTTTTTCCAATCCACGTATCCACGCACAGGAACACATATTCATAAGGATCAGAATACAAATGTACCTGTAAATCAAATTGCCGATTGTCTGATTCTAATGGTTTAATATTGGGTGGTACCCTCTGTATGAGCGTTACAAATCCTTGAAACTTTCGAAATTAAAAACAAGGGTATTATTATATCCCTACATCTAACTTAAACCGCATTCAACTTCTCCAAATTTATGTGAAAACGATGTTTTGCTATAAAACTTCCCAACAATTTATCAGTTTAATGTACTGTTTAGAAATTAAACCATAAATTTAAAGTGCAGAAAATGAGAAATATTTCTCGACAATAGGACTCTATACAATATTCCACAGTTCCATCGCTTCGATCGCTGATGAGGTTAAATGCGATGAATGGATAATAGAAACGAATCCTGTATCTCTAAAGATTTATTGAATTAGTTCTTACCACCCTTGGTGTATAAAACTGTGCGAGAAGTGTTCAAGTTTAATCATCGACCCCTGCAGTGTAATTAAGTGATTAAGCGGGACAGTTGCAAGGTGTTTTTCAAACACTACTTTTAATTTGAGGAGTCTATAAATATTAGCCAAGACTAAACGTAGTCTCATTTATTTACATCGCTCCAGATAATCGTAATTAGACCTGACTTTTGTCGAACTGTTGGCCAAGTGTAGTAGTAGATCGGTGTATGATTTTTCCTTATAGTATAGATTTTAGTCACTATGTTGTCCATCGGTTTCGGGATGCTCTCTAGCTCTTTTTCTGGTTTTTGATAAGGGAGTGGGGAGTTACCTATTTCATTCTGCGACCCACATAATGTATTGTTTTAATGGTTTCATCTTGGGTGACTTGTTTTAATAAGAGCTGCGTTATGAATCTTTATTTAAATTTACTACATTTTAACGTGAACAGGTTTGACCCTATAGCTTTCGACTGCTACTTACTCAATAAGCAATAATCCATCCCATACCGGATAACTGGAAAAATTAAATAAATTATCGTTTGACATTTGCGTAAAAATCACTGCTGCCTCGGAATGATTGAAACAAGTTTACTTTACTTGTTTACATCTGTCAAAATGATTTATAAAGTTGGTTTTGTCATATTTTCGTAAAGTTATTGGGGTTAAAATGTATCCAGTTATTGAAAAAGTTCAAATTGTAAAGATGGTGGTATTCTGGAAACAGATCCCGTGCAATAAGGGATATGTTTGGCGTTAACTTTCCAAATAGAACATTTTCTTCTTATACAACAATTCAAAGAATTATTCGAAAGTTTAAAAGCACAGGTACAGTATAGAATATAACAGACAATGAACGAAAATGAAGTTTGCGTCTTAACTACGGTAGTGGAAAACCCCTGAGAAAATCCAAACGAAAGCTATAAGACTAATCAGTGCATATTGTGACATTCATCATACTTCAGACTAAAGTACACAACATTTTAAAGAAACATAAATTTCGCTCACATTGTTATCAGTGCATGTAATCAAGAACTACTACCACAGAATTTTGATGGAGAAGGCCAACAAAACTCGAAATTTCTTAACAAATATGTGTTTTACAGATGAATGTTCCTTTACGCTCCATAATAAACTAAACAGTCAGACGTTGGATGCCCGTCACTTTTACACATTTAACTAGTGCAAAGTAACTGAAAATGCCGGAAGATGAAATAACAAATGAACGGTTGTCCAGGTCACAATACCAGAGACGTACTTGAATATTTAAATGAAAATTCTAATGATAAAGTCATAGGTAATGGACGCGCTGAAGCCCTGATAATTCTATTAACGATTTTCATTTCAAGTTTTTACATTAGCAAAAGGCATAGGGATAGACCCATATCAAATCCCCGAATATGGCAGCCTTTTTAAAAAAAACAGTTTTGTGATTATTATAATTTTTATCCTATTATTTGTAAACAATTCTGTAAAGGTGTGAGCATTCATTTATGCTGCTAAAATAATAAAAGTGTAATTTTCTAGTACGCTGCATGGACGAATTTTTGGGTCAATAATTTCACGGTACGAGTGACTCCTAATTTATAATTTCCTTAATTTCTCCGATTTCCCACAGCACACATTTACAACTGGGCACATGAATAGACGCAGAATTTTACAATCTACAAACAATTTATTTACAACTTTGCTGTAAAATAATTACGAGAGAATATTTTAATATAAAGAAATTACTATTGCAATATCTGTAGTGCGCAAACCAATGCTACATCCTGTATGTGTAGATTTGTCAGGGACACAGGGCCATTCTTAATAGTAGAACAGGGACACTATCGCCCCTCCCCCTCCCTCGGTAGGACTTCGGTGCTCTAAGATTTCCCCGGTGAGAAACCTTGATCGCCCCTCTGCCATTATGCGCCATTCCGTATGGTTTAAAAGACTGGTTTTATGGTAAAAATGTTCGAGTTTGATTTTATACAATTCAGCCTAGCCCAAAATACAAAAACGAACGATAAAAAAATACAATTAACTTACTCTATCAAATCGTTTACGTTTTTAGTGTACATTTTTGCCCAATTTATGTTTATGTTTCGATTATATGGTCCTGGGACCTGGGCCCGTATGAATAAAAATAAGCAAATGCTTATACTTGAAAAATTCAAAGTAAATACTCGTAAGTGCTCCTCCGCACTGGGCGACTTAGCAGCGCTGCTAAGCAGTAGGACAGGACGCAGTGCAGCGCTGCTAAACAGACCAGTATGAAGGGGCAGTTACGAGTATTTACTTTGAATTTTGCAAGTATAAGCATTTGCTTATTTTTATTCATACGGGCCCTGGTCCGAACTTAAATTTATATTTCTGATCATTAATTTTAATGTGTTTGCTACGTGTACTGACTTGTTTGTAAAATACCAATTTTCGCCATGAAGAGAAAGTCACGGGGGTGGTAAATAAATGTAACCGCATTAGTTACGACATCTAATGCCGGCACTGTACTCGAATCTCAACTATAGACTGGGAATTACCGCACGAGGGCCCATAATTGCTACAGGGCTAGATCTCTGCTAACACAAAACTCGTACGTTGAGAACCTATGTGCAATATATGAGTAGGGATTCACTAATTTCCACACGTTGCTTAGTTTTTACGTTGAATTTGACGAGCAATTCCATGTACCTTCCCATGCAGTTTTTCACAAAGGATTTTATTGCACCAAATATGAGTCACATTCTGTGCATTTCACACTTTCTTAGAATTTTTGCTACCTGCTTAGGTATCTTAAACATGTTTTTAACTTTGACTGCACCCAACTTGAATTTATGAATCAAAGTTGTAACCGGGAATTATACTAATTTACAGTTGTAACTGGGAATTATACTAATTTACAGTTGTAACTGGGAATTAGTTTATAATTTACAGTTGTAATTGGGAATTACACTAATTTACAGTTGTAACTGGGAATTAAACTAATTTACCGTTGTAACTGTCAAGGATAATTCCCAGTTACAACTGTAAATTAGTATAATTCCCAGTTACAACTGTAAATTAGTGTAATTGACAATTACAACTGTAAATTATAAACTAATTCCCAGTTACAACTGGAAATTGGTATAATTCCCAGTTACAACTGTAAATTTAGCATAATTCCCAGTTACAACTGTAAATTGGTGTAATTCCCAATTACAACTGTAAATTATAAACTAATTCCCAGTTACAACTGTAATTTACAAAATAATTTCCTATGTGTCCTATCCAGAGCTTCGTAGAATCCCTTAAATTAAGTACATACATAATTCACAAAAGTAATATGAACTTACCTAAGTTACAAAAAAGTCGAACTCCACAAGATTTATTAATTAGCAAAATTAAGTGCGCTATGATGTCTCACTTCGCAAGGACACCACGATAATGAGAAAATGTTGACCACATATTGTAGTAACAGCATTGAATAAGATTTATTATTCAATGGTAACAGATTTGAATTTAAATTATTACATTAACCATTGAATAATATTATTCAATGCATTAACTGAATTATTTGTTATATTATACTAGCAGCGCCATCTGTTGAGGTAATAAAGGACATTAAAATTTCTTTAACAAGATTTCTATTTTTATTTCAAATTATCTTATGCGTTTCACTTTGTGTATATTGTTAGTAAAGTTTAAATAATTTTGAAAGGATCACTGGTGAGGGTAACTGATTTTTAACCGACAAACTTTGCTTTTATTTTTATTATGACATCAACGTGCTTGTAGCATTAGCTAAGCTTTTTTTAATATATCTGTTTATATGTTTTCACAAATGAACCTCATTATTAATTATATGTTACAATTCCAGTGCGTATCTACTAATTTAAAATTTACACGATTGTAGGAAAAATGTTGGTTATCATTTTATCAATATACTCAGTATGGTGGCCATCCCCGGCTTCTCTTCGGGGTGACACACTGTACACATTTAGCTTGAAGTGTAACTTTTGATTGTTAAACGATGAATAAATTAGAGGGCCAAGCAAAACAACCTGATGGTTAAGGAAGCAAAATTCTCCGAAAAAATGATCTATATTGAGTGATACACAAACTCTGTGGTTTTTATGGAATGCGGAACTACTAATAGGGCGGAAATTTGGGTGCTGTGCAATCAAAATTTTTGGCAATCGAATCTGATTGCGCCAGACAGTAAATCGGAAGTTTTGGTATGTTCCATGGGTCTCAGATTAGAATAAACTGCTTCAAGGAAGAAACCTAAGTAGACTACCGGGGAAAATTAAGACACCACAGATGCCATTAAATTTCCTGTCAAAGTTGATGTTCCAATAATATGCTTGGCACAAGGGTTTTAAGTCAAGTTAATTTAGGGGTTCCCCAAGGGTCAGTTTTGGGTCCTACCATTTTTAATTTAGCTATTAGTAACGTCGTTGGTTGTACTAGATTTTTGGAGATGACTCGAAGTTATTCACAGCTATTAGAAATAGGCAAGGAGAGTAATGGATCTTAAAAGGGAACTAACATCGCTTAATACGTGGCTTGAATGAAATCATTTGTCATTTAACACACCTAATTTACTGTTTGAACTTACTAAAATGGAAAAGATTTTGTTTCGAGAGAGTAGGTAGGTATGTGGATTTGGGTGTGGTTTTTGATGAAAAGTTAACGCGCATTACTCTGCTATTATTACCAAGTAAAGTACCGTAAAGTCTTTCGAATTATTGATTCAATTGAGTATTAATTACGGGTTAGTTATACGAATACCTGATCAGTGTCATACGTTAGCATTGCTTACGCAATATTTTATGTGCCGCGCTATTCACTACCTCTTTTGCTTGTTTGTTTGTGTTGTTGCCTGTTACAGATTGGCAGAAAGTGTCCTTCTTGAGCTCAATAAGGCCGCTGCAACCTGTAGTTCAACAAGTAATTGTTATTTTTCGACGTCTCCTTGATATAACGTTTTTAAATATAAAGATTACTCTACCTCCACCCTTTTGTTTCTTGTCGTAATTGTACATGAACTTTTAAATACAGAAAGATGTTAATATTGCTGTCCACCCCCATCATAACTTTCGCACAATCTTTCGGAGTATACCTTAGAAAAGGAAAAACTCAATCAATTTGATATTATTTACCTGCAACATACAAAAAGTCAACCAATATTGACAAACCAAGTTTAATGTATTAATTTGGCCAAGAACAGAAAGTTCAAAGTGTCGTCCACATTTACGTGATAGGTACATTATTCCCTCTCAGTGTAGTGGAAGTAAAACAAGTAGTAGGATTCAAAATAGTACATATTTCTCAACCACCCAAACCTACCTACTTATACATGTAAAATGATATCAGTTTAAAATTGGACGGGTTTTGAACGACTGTCTTTCAAATATGTGTTTGATTACACCTCCCGAAGGTTACCTGCCAGATGTTTCCATGTCAAGAGTGAAACTCAAGCTATTGTAACCGTTGTAAAACCCTTCCAAAATGGACCAGCGGAATGGAATACGTAATCACCTTCTCCCTAAAACGTCGCTGCGCGAAGAAGGATGATGGCGCAATTAATTTTAGTTGACGTTGATGGGTTATTTATATAATAAGTGCTAAAGTAAACCTTCAACGTATGAAACTGATAATATTCATACACCGAATGCTGAACGCCGTGAATAGTGTCTGAGGATAAAGATTGTTCCACCGTTTAAGTGCGCCGTCTCTCGTTTTTCCGCTACATTTGCTTTAAATTTATTCAAATAGAAAAGGAAAGTTCGAAAATATCAGATAATTGAATTTTGCTACTAAAATTAATTAAGTAAGCGACGTGTCTGGCAAAAATTTAGTGTTATCCGCTTGATTTACAGGTTCATATTATTTATTCTCTATGGAAACTCTAAATCTACGGTTCAGTGAATCCACGCCATGGTGAGGTTGTTTGCGTGCGGGTTCACGGTTGAAAAGTTTGGATGATGTACTTACTAATACAGTTCGCAGAATGGAAAAACAATTGTCTACAACTCCATTTCTTTGAAAAGGGAAATGTTTTTCGTTTAGCTTTATACAGTAACTAGAAACAAACAAGTATAAATTATGCACAAGCCCATTTTTTTAACCCAAATAGCTTAGTAAATGGTTGGGTTATAAGGAAGGAGTATGCTATCGATGTTTACATTCTTGGTAGATGATTATTGGGGAAGAGGCTCTTTACACATAAAGATTTAAAGGCCGCCGGGCATACACTCAGAATCCTCCGATACTCTATTCCGCAGATATTTGCACTGAAAACTTACCCAAAGATTGCATTTTATGAGTACCCTCTTCCGACACTTCATTGTGAAGGTATTAGTTTCGGCTTCACCAATAGATACGTCTCATCCAGTCGATTCATTTTACCTTTGAGAGTACTTTCCTCCGACAAACCGTTTTTGAGATATTCGCTGTTAAAGTTTTGACATCACCAATGAAAATATTTGTTTCAAACGTCCCAATCGACCTTTATGAGTACCTTCTTCCGACAATCCGTTCTGCGGATATAAGGCCATATATCTGATCACGATAATGGGTCTACAGGGTTATGATTGGTAGAAATCCTTTCGTTGAGACCTTTCATTAGAGTACGATGAAGGATAAAACCAGTTCCCCCCCCCCCAATCCCCTCTTTTAATAAGGGGTCAAAAGTAGTAGGTAGAAAACGGTTCCTTTCGTTGATACCTTTAACTAGGATATCATGAAAGATAAAATTAATTTCTAACTCAGGATTTGTAACTCAGGAAATAATTTAAGGCCCCCTCGCCCCTTAAGACAGCTAAATTTGTGACCTGGCAAAAATTATTGCAAAAAATTCCAGGACTCTAGGACCATTCCCTGTGAATGGGATATTATGGAATGTTCACCCTAAACATACATAGATAGTCCATAACTAAAAGTGTCATAACTTGACATTTTTAAGGGTCGGTACGTACAGGTAAAGCAAAAGGCAGACGTAGTGAAAGGTGTGTTTCGTTTTCGTATAATTTATTACATAATATCACAGATTTAAAGTTAAAACTGTGATAATATAATTGATTGGCAGTATATACTGCCGTTTATAAACTTTTATTAATCTACACACTATACTAACATGTTATTTAAATCACCTATCTCATTAGAATGGTTAATACTTAATAACATAGCCCCTCTGTCATAAATTAATATTTGTTTTTGTCTGTTTATGTGTGTATATTATTTTTTGGTATAACTTTTTTTCTCACTTGTGTCTTTAATATTTTATACAATTTTTTCTTTAAATACCTACTGTACATCGTTTTAATTTCAATTAAATTGTCCTCTAATTGACTTTTGTAATCTATTGGACAATAAACTATTATTATTAAGGTTATTACATTCTGCAGTATTCCCAAAACCCGTGTAGGGGCGGGATAGAATACCCCTACTGCAGAGGCACTGCATGTCGTAAGAGGCGACTAATCAACTGCTGTTCGCTCAGCAATTCCGGTAATTTAGGTGAATGTATGTTTTAGGATTTGCACTCTAGATTTTGGAACTGTTAGGTAATAATAATAATCGGTATTTATTCTTTTGAAATGGTTTCCAATTATATAACATATCAGTCAATGTTAAAGCATTACAATATATAGGTTGGATGGATGAGGAATTTACTGATTGCGACTTACCTACATTTCTCGACTTATTAGTCAGTATATTTTCATTTTGAACATTTTATTGTAACATAAATAACGGGCGATGAAAAATGAATTGCTGTCGAGTCGCCTTTGGAAGTTCAAGTTAAGTACGATTTTCCATGCAAACAAAAATTCCAAAGGTGACTCGACAGCAACTCATTTTTGATCGCATAGTATAAAAAATAATACAAAAATATACTGTGATGGAACCGACTTTGCACGCTAAATTCGATTTAAATATTTGCAGTATTTATTTTTTTAAAAACGCGCGAATGTTTAGCTTAACATTTCTGATAGGGTTAGTATTAAAATATAGCACGCGGAATTCGAATTTTCCCTTTCGTTTTATGCAAGAAAGAAATAAAAGGAAATTCCGTTGTTGAGCTTGGTGGGGGGAATAACGCTGTCATCCACTACAAGTATACACTTATTTTTCGTGTTTAAATTGTTTCGCCTGGTAACCAGGGCTGCTCCATCTTATGTTAATTCAGATGATCTTATTTTTTGTTTCTTTTGCCTTTAGTTTAGGTATTTCATACCGAGTGATTACATGATTGCGTTGCATTACTAGTTAAAGTAATGTCATTGTATAGCTGCATTATAGTACTAGTATTGCAAGTAGCCACATTATGCCATCATTCAATATGCATCCATCACCCGTGTGCACAATTTAATAATCGTATACATAATTAATTTTGTAGCTGTGTCTCTTGGTTGCTGCAGTTTGGACATCGACAAATTGTTTGTTGATAATTGAATTTCTTGCAGCATATCATTGCTTTTGCAGGTCCGATATGTCAACGTCTATTACTATTTCTTTACAAGGTACTTCATCTGGAGCGAATTGTCTTTTTCTCTATCTCTATCAGTTCGTCAAGATAAATTTTTGTCACTAAACCGCAGTTTATAAAAGTCTTGAAAATTTTTTGGCATTTTTTTTTACATCATCGGTGTATTACAACGGAATTAGGTATGTTTACATAGTATCTACAATCGATAAAACAGAATAAGTATCTAGGAAACCATACGAAGAGTCCTGCATTGTGGTTGTATTTGTATACCCATTACATCAACGATGCTCTACACCAATGAATTTATTTAAGTTAATAAATTCAATGTCTCTACAGTATACCATCCACAAAGGTGTAAGTTTCCCAATCGCCGATTTAATCTGTAATCTATCTTTTCATTCTTTTAGGCCTTCTTTAAACACTCGGCCAACACGCAGAGTACTATCAAGCTCTCATTAAGGATACTAATGGTAAGATTCTTGACACTTTCAAAATAACGAACAATATACGTTGAAAAGTGATTAATATTTTGATAAAAGTAAAAGAAGTGATCTTTTGTTGGAAATGTTTTTAGAGGCTCGTAATGTTGATGCTCTCTGTTTGAATTATGAATTTTTATGTTTCGATTTTAAATTCATTCCCACACAATGGTATTCATCAAACACGAATAAAACTACATGATAAAAGTTTTCGATTATGGATCCGCTATGAGGGCAAATGCCAGCAATGAAAAATCAGCAGTAATATAATCGTTAAGTTGTATCGCGGGTTCCCTTGAAAGTCCATTGTTTCAGATTTTATTAAAAATCCCCAACCGACGTGCCTAATTGTTTGGAAAAGAATACCATTTGCATGATTCTGCCTTAATTACGGAATGTGAATAAATTGCCCAGGTGTTCCTATCTAGACGTGGGTAGAAAATTAAAAGTGGGCATCTCTCATTATTTTTTCAAGGGTCATTTTTGTATGACAATAGCCTATTTGACATGCAAACTGGATCGTTAATTTTTGTACGAGTATAACGAGAGGAATATCGTAGAATCATTTCTCATTCACACACTTTTTCATTTCTTATCGAGAACGCTAATGGAGATAACTACGAAATAAAATTTCCCCGACAACAAATTTATGGATTCTCGAAGTGCATTTCTAAGCAAAGAACCAAAAGTGCGATAGCATTGGCAATGTGTCAACAATCAAATTACAGCAGCCCCTTCCATTCAACACTATACATTGTAACTTTTTTAGTGCCTTTGGCAACAATAACTACTCCTCTACCGGCCGCAATCGATTCGATAGCTTCAAGTTTCAAAATTGTTTGATGTGTTTCCCACACGTGTTTGCCGAATATCTCCACCTTGAAATTTCCCAAGAAGATACTGTACGCCAATCATACAAAAATCCGTTGCCAGTTTCAAGTTGTGTAATTTATAAAGTTGTCAATATCATTGTACAGAATTTTAACAGCACTGATTAAGATATACAGCAGATACCTACTTGTGGTACTAAAATCTATGGGATTGACGTAAATCCCATACTCTGAATTAAATTAATGACAAATTGCCAAACATAAAACTACAGATATTCAGCCATGTGATATATCAGAAACGTTAACCTTAACGTGCAAGTTATCAAATATTTCTGAATTAACATTAATTACTCTTTTTTTGAAGTAGCATATTGATTTTCTTTTGTAACGAAGCATCTATTTTCCTCCTTGACGTTTACCTACTGTAGTGATCACTCTGTAGATGAATACCCGGTATCTAGAAGCGTTTTAAGCTACTGTTGCCGTAAACAAATGCTGCAATTAATTCGCCGTTTGCAACTGTTCCCGTAAAGATATTTCAATTGACTTTGTTGCGTCTGAAAGCTCTTGTCATTTAGAAGACGACGGTGAATTAATATTTTAGAATTTCAGATTCGTTAAGTAATTATTCAGATGATTTTGGTTTACTATGTTAATTTAATAAAAGCATTAAAACTGCAAGGCCGGTCTGGTTTATGTCGTTATCAGGTTGAAAATAGACCTTTATGCCGACCTGAGAAATAATTAACAATGAGCGTAACTGGACTACCGACTTTAGAAATTTCAATCCGTCCACAGGCCGCACAACTAATTAAAGAAGTTTTAATTGTTGGACGTACTTTTACTGCCGCGTTTAATTTCAAGGTAAGCTTTTTGGTACTTTCTGTTCCTTTAATAATAGGGGGGGGGGGATATTGTTTCGATTTCCTGCATTTGCTTTCCCGTAGATACAGCTAATCTGTGTTTTGTTGCTTTCATTCCCGTTCGGGGAAACTGCTGTACGCGTTAAGTATCAGTCACCTTATTAGTAGTCCGCCGCTTGCCCTGTAGAATTCCTACAGCTGCTGTTTACTCTGATGGAGTTTGTTTGCCTCAGGTTTCCAAGATCGATCGCCAAACTATTCCTACCCCCGACTTTGACCAGGCGCCATGATGGCACCCGAGTTGACGGTTCCGCCGTTGTAACTGCTGCCGTAGAATCGCCGTAATTCTAGTTTTTTCTTTCTTAATAAAAGTTTATTTTTATTAATTTTCTGTTTAATTTCAAAGCTCAGCGTTGATACGTGAAATACAGAAGTTCCTCGCAAGTTTTGACATAACTGGCTTTCGTTTTACTTTCAGTTTTGCGATGACAATTTTGAGTTTCAGTTAAATATGGTTCTATTACACCTACCGTTACAAAAATCTATGCCCGATCCGCGATTTTAACTAGGAACATTCAGTGTAGTCGAACAACCAGTCGGCCGCCCGAAAAGTCGCGAAAACTCGTGAGTGAAATTACCGAAGCAAATTCCCCTGCATTGAATTTTCTTTTCTCTTCCGGGACACAGTTTCTGGAGGCGAATATTCCCATACCAACATTATCCTAAAAGCGAAACCTGGACTAATTTTTCTATTTCGAACAGGAATTGTATAATGTTATTTTTTCGCATACTATATGCCTGTCATGAAAAAACAGAAATCTAACTTTTCTTGAAAGTCTAATAACTTCCCTATTGTGATATAAAAAAAGACCAAAAATGGTTTTGTACATTTTCACGTAGAAAGCTTTCACGTAGAAGTAAGTGGGATATCCATTACAGCGTTTAAGAAATAATACTAGGTTTTAAATGCAAACAGTATTTCATTTCGCCATTATTAAATGGGGTATATTTTACTCTTAATTGTAACCAAATGAAGTACTATTTCCATTCAACAAATTAAAATTGTGTTACCGAAATGAAATAAATTATTTCTATGCTACTGACTTCTACAAAAGCCTTTTCTTCTCTATTTTTTTGTACTTATATCTTTGATAATTAAGAAATTGTCGGCTTTCAAAAGCCCCTGATGTTGCAATGCTATGCATTAATTAATGTATAACATGTCAAAGTGGCTTTTTTGCCTTCATCCACTTTGCGTTGAAAGATAGAGAGAAAATATTTAATTAACGAAATTTACATAAGTTTCAGTCAACAACAAAATTTTTAAACGCTCTTAGTTTTCGTTAAAAGTTACGTTCTGTGAATTTGAATCCGTTGCAAGTGTATGTATGAGCGCAAAAGCAACATTTGCTGCTCCTCGTGTGACATAATTAGGTACAAATTACTCATTATGATACTTACTACTTGATACATGTACATACATTATAGGTACTATTCGATCAAAAATGAGTTGCTGTCGAGTTACCTTTGGAATTTTTGTTTACATTAGAAATCGTGTTTAACTTGAACTTCCAAAGGCGACTCGACAGCAACTCATTTTTGTTCGCCCGTTACATAATTTAAGCAAAGAGCTATTTTAAGTACCCAAGTGAAGTATTGGTATTGCACAGATTCAAACAATAATGCGATACCAAGCACGTTTCCGAAAGCGTGGTTTGAACGAAGATACGCGAGTTATCAACATTGCATTCATTCCGTTTTGCAGAGCTACGGTAACGTACATAGATAAGAGTAAGGGCCTTGCGGCTGGTGGAAAATAGACGCGGGCCGTGAATTTTACGATGATTCCGTTTTCAAGCACACGAGATATAGGGGAAAAAATGAGAGAGACGCGTGGTGGTCGCTATGTCGTACAGATCGTCTGCTAAGATTGAGACTAAAGAGAATTAGAGAAATTAAATACTTTGGTGACTGTAAAAACAATATAAAGTTAAAATCAAAGAAAGTTTAGGTACTTTTTGGGTAAACGAATTGGTATAATTTTGGTAGTTTGATATTTCCCAGGAAAATCGATTTGTAAAGTTGCTCCAGACAGTAAACCGGCACTGTGATAAACGGTTGCAGTATTAACAATATAAAATAACGTGTAAATAAAATCGCGATACCCTCTCCGTAATACCGTCTATATTTATAAACCTTGCCATCGCAATATGCAAACTTATCCCCCTTTGGCCTTGTGGAATTCTGGAATCTTTGGACGCGCGCATTTAAAATTACTTAATCCAGGACGAATTACGAGGGAAGGTAAAAAGGAACAGTAAAAAATAAAAAAAAATTAGGTTCCTATCTTGAGCTTAAGAAGGACAATGCGTTATACATCCCTTTCTGATTATTCTTAATTACCCTTCGTAGACATTGAAGCCACGCCGTCTAAATCGGAGTGGCGACTGTGTACAGAAATAACTACAATGTATAAGTAAATGTACAAATAAAAAAGTTTATTTGCCATAAGACAGCATTGAGCTGTTTTTATTTCAAAAAACAAGTGAAAAATATTATAAATTTTTTTAAATAGCAATGTACTTTTTCATTGGGCTCATTTAATAGTACTTGTTTTTGTCTTTTCTATGACGTAACATGTCTGTACCCTTATACCAAAAATTTTTCAAAAATAAAATATAAACAATACAAACTCTTTCAATAACATTAATCTAGATATTCTACATCGAAATAAAATAAAACAAATGAACGTGTACGTTATTTATTAATTGGTTAATTTTTGGAGAAACCTTCTTGTATAAGGGTACTAACATGTTACGTCATCGAAAAGAGAAAAAAATGTATATCAAACCGAAAGCGTATATTGCTATTTAACAGATTTCAATTGTTCTTCGTTACTCATTTGCTTTCTGAAATAAGAACTGAACTGAACTGAATGCTGCCTTATTATGGGAAATAAAATGTTAAACAACTTTTACATAGAAACAATGCATAATATACCACCGTTATTTACAGAGATATATGTTATATTCCATACATAGTGGGCACCCTGTATATTCCATATTACGCTACGATGTGCTATTATCGCACAAAATGTAAAGTACGAAACACAAACAAGATAAATCTGTAGGGGATTCTACATTGATATTTGGAGTACGTTAAAAAAATAAATACAATCTTTGCTGTTTAAACAGAAACATCACACATTATTATGGAAAATGTAACTGTCTTAGCTAAATTAATGCTGAATTTACTTCCACATCACCTTACATAATTAATCTGTGTTAATTCTAAATCTGCGGATTAGTTGAAATCCGTTGAAAAGAGGATGGATAATCAATTGCATGTACTATGTGACTTGAAGTGAAGCAACCTACTATAGGCTATGTTTATTCCATCATTAACATGAAGAACCTAGGGATATAGTACGCTTGCATACGAAGCATGTCGTGTTACCCACTTTTTCTAAACGTGAATAATGTATTCCCCATCATGCCTAAAGGTAAACGTCTCACGTTTGGGTGACGTGTATTGGCTTTTATGAAACGTACCTATAATTGCGTTATCAATATCAGTTCTTTTTAACCATAAATATTTAAAAGCATCCTTTATTTATTTGAAACCTCCATTATCTGCACCGAAAAATGTTATAAATAGAACCGTATTATACGCAAAATCAATATTTAGAGCATTATGGTTCTTGAATAGAAGCTCCCTTAAAGCTAGGCGGAAGATGTATAAGAAAAATGTCTTTTCTCGAACGACGCACAGGAGCCCTCTCTTTTCTTACTCCTAGACGCCCTGTTTCTTTATCGCAATGAAACTTGAGTAATTAATGTCTGCTTTCCATAAATGCAAAGTTAGCTACTACCGACCGCTATCGATTGTATGGAGTGCCGTATAGGCAATCGCACAAAATTGTATTCATAATACGTTTATTTAGTGGAAGTAATGAAAACGTTCGCAGTTAATTTAATGACTTATTTTCTTCACTTCAACATTTACACCCTCAAAAGGACTTTTTCACTGTCATTCCGTTGAGTGTCTACTTTTAGGTTTATCTTCTCCGCCTGTCTTGTTCTGACATTCATATGCCTTTTTTCGACGTGGAAAGTTTTGATCCTGAAGCAGACCTTGCGATATGCTACAATCACATTCGGAACTGGCTGTTAGTACCTACTACTTTTCAATGACAAAGTATCAATACCAATTTGCGCCTGAAAATGAACAAGCTATGAATTTGTAACCAATTTGTTCAAAAATTGAGCTAAAATTTCGGTAATGTTAGACACATTAACATGGAATTAATAAAATCTGTAGGCTAAAACCGTTCTTCGCAATAGCGGTTGTACACGAGAGGGATGGGTTGATAAAACCGACGAAAGTGTAGTTAAGGGTTAAGAAACTCTAACACACCCAAAAGAAGTACGACCCCATGTTTAGTGCTCATTATTTAGCACACAAAGCAAGACTCTTAAAAGAATGTTATAGGAATTTAATTAGATCGTTAAATAAAAAACATAAAATAGTTTAGAACCTTATAATTATGATTAAGAATAATAATAACGTAAAACAGCACAGAAATTTTAAACTTTCAACTCCTTAAACAGTTATTGACGATCCTCAAATAACTGCTAACATTTTAACGATCATTTTGTTAATGCTACCCTTCAACCGTTGTAAGCAGAAGTTCAAACAAACATTTTAAGTTGGATTTCTCTACGTCTGGTAGTACTTGTGGCAGTAGGTGTGCAATTCCTTTCTTTTTAGTGAAACGGGCCCCTTATAGCTTATCAAATTCCTTGCTAGACTGCCGATTATACTAAAACGTTTTTCGCATTTAGTTAACTCTCCTCTCTAGTCAATCCGCCTTATAAAGGATGTTACATGTAAATATATATAAAAAAAACTTGCTGTAGCTAGCACAGATACCACCCGCACATCTGCGCATGGGCGATTCTGCCCTTTTATAACTAAAAATAAGACCAAATTTGGTTCCAATCGGTTCAGTAGTTTAGCCGGAAATGAGAGCTTAATTTTGTGTCTTAGAATATGTGTACCAAATTTGGTTACATTCGATTCAGCGGCTTAGCCGGAAATGAGAGTACAGACGTACTGACAGGCCGGACATCATCGCGATTTTGTTTGATTCGTATTTCTGGTGCTTCAAAACGTGTATTTCCATAAAAAAGTGAGGGGGTCATTTTTTATCCCAATGCAGTACCTGCCTTACTAACGTGCAGGTGGTAAAATTTGGTGATAGAGGGGATTAAAACAAGCACTTTTTCCAAATAAACCTGGGTCTAACGTGTTTCGTTTGGGAGCCACCCTCAAAAAAAAGGTGCAATTTGAATTTCTTCTTCTTTCTGATTTTGCAAATTTTTTTTAAAATCCTACTACGAAAGGGCGCGCCTGATTTCGACCCAACAACGGTGTGGACACTAAAAATCATGACGGGACACCCTGTATCTGGAAATATTTCAATTTATAAAGTAAATCTGGGATATTATTTACAAAATAAGAGCAGGGTTGGTTCGTTTCATTTGAATTTTCATTTCAGTGTTTTCTCCCTTTTAAAGATTTTGGTAATGCATAATTCGTGTTTAAATTTTATCGCTATTGTAATTTATTCAATTTAGATATGGTGTTAGAAGTAAGACACATCTGGTCGCATGCGATAATAAGTTTTATCAGGTGAAAATTAATTATCGCACGTGTTTTATCACTATTAAGAGAGAATGAAGGCGCTGGTGTTTTATGTTCGTCATGTTAAGTGGAGACGTGTGGTGCCTTCCATCGATATTGGAATTTTTTTAAAGAAGTAGTTTATTTTATACCTAGTGGAAGTGGTGCTTCCTTAAATACTGAAGACAATGAGAAAACAAAGCTGCCGCTGCTGCTGTTAGTTTTTCGCGACGGTAAAAGAGCGTGTACCTATATTTGTTTACGCTAAATTACGGGCAGACAGCTATATTTGTTTTGTTGAAGACGCACTTCGTCATTCTTTTCTAATAAATCTGTGCAGAAACAGGTTCACCAAAATTATATATAAAAAGTTTAACGCGTGTTGTCCGATTAGGGATAAAGTTTTGTCGAGTTAGAGAGGCAATCACTATAATACAGTGAGGCTTTTTGATAAGACTCTTTTTTCTTATTAAAAATTAAAAGTTGCTACCGACCTACAGCCTGCACCACCAATTTATACATTTTATTCATCAAGCCAATCTTCTTTCATCTAATTCTGTGTTATAACACAAAATGACGTTCAGAAGCTATCAATGAGTGTTTTTGTGTCAGTTTTAGTGCGCCTGAATAACGCAAATTTTGTTACGGTCAAATAATTAAAATATTAAGAAGAAGACTGTAAGTAATTTTAAGATTTCTTATTTATTAGTGTGTCGTCCCCTACGTGCGGGATAATGTCCAAACAAACTTTGTAAGCGTCTGTCTCTTTCTTTTTTCTTTTATTGTAATTCGGAATAAATTTCCGTCATTGTCAATTAATTAATTGTGGGCTTATTCGAATCCAAAGTGCAACCTAGATATGGTCTTCATGTCAGATTTTTTTTTCCATTCGTGGCCAAGAGTTATTTCAGATTTCAAAAGTTGTTTAATAAATTCTTTGAAGTTGATCGAGGCCACCGAATCCCTCGAATTGACAAATTGGCAATATTAGGATTTTTATTTACCTTCTTCCGGTGTTTGTCTATAATAGCGGCTTGCGTATTCTAGTGCACCTTAAAATAAGCTTTCTAAAATTTACTAAATCACCGAGTTGGGTTGTATGCACAGCAGGGACGTGATTAGAAACTCCTTTCATTCTTTCATGCTTGAGTATGTCGTTAGGAACAGTTTGTCAAAAATAGGCAATCACAATTAAACAATACTGGCATGTAAATTTAATTATTAATTAATTAAATGGATAGATTTATAACAGTAAATTGTTATTTATCACTCACTTGTATACATAATTTTTAACGAGTTAATGCGAAAAAAAATTGTTTTATACATTTTTGTAGCAAATTCATTTTGTAATTATAAGTGGTTATGAAGTTGTAAGTTTTCGAGGTATTGAGGAACAACCGAAAAAAGAAACCTAAAATTCAAAATGGCGGCACCCTCCACATATGGCTTTTTGGGATATGTTCAAGAGGAAGATCCAAAGAACATTTTGACCAAATTTTTATTTGACGATTTTGGTAGTAGATTGACTGGGCTATATCCATTTCATGATCTCGATCAGTAAATTTAAAAAAATGCGAGCTTTCGTGCCCACATTGTTGGTAGCAATACCTAAATAAATATTATTATTAGTGCAAGTATTATTAAATTACCTCCGTGTGGTATAAAGAAGTATAAGAAAGCACTTTATCAGGATCACGTACATATTATGTGCAATGATGTATAATTCAGAAGTAGAAATCTATTTATTATGTCCTCATTCGAGCGTGGAGTAATAATGAATTTATGTGCAGCAACCGTACGCAATTAATAAAAATTAAAAGTCCCCTACAAAAATAATCCTATAAGTATAAAGTTAAGTAAAAGTTAAAAGCTTCATCAATCATCTTAAAATTATGTCTTTAAAGGTGCCAATTCTTTAAAATACGGTGTCTAAATTTTTCGAGTGGGTAGTCACATTTCTAATTGAATCATTTGAATTTGGGCTTAATTTAAGTCCATTCCATGAATCGGCGCGTTTGAAGTACGATAAACGTGGAATTGTAAAACTTAAAAAAGTGAAACCAATATATCTATTGGAAAAGTTCGATTGCATTTTATTTAAAGCGGTCGTTATATTCGGTAAACGTACAGAGCCACTGGGCAGTGGACAGTAATGTGGGGGTTTATTGCTTTTGCGAGATATTGTACTGTCGCGGCGAAGTTTTCTTTTTTAACAATATATGTTTTATTACATATCCGGTATCTGTCTACTTTCATACAACGCGACAAAATTGATTTTTTGGTTGAAATAAAAGACCAATAGGAGGCCCTAAGGTGAATTTTACGTTCAAGTTATTGAAAAACAACACAGTTCAGTAATTCTAAATGATATGCAGTGCTTATATGATAACTTTCATTATTTTTCTCCGAAGATTCCATCTTATATACCAAAGTGACAAACTGAACACGATCAAATTAATTTTTTTGGTGAGAATTTGATCTAAATCTCTACTGCTAAATTTAAACAATCGCTATTAGGTAAATTTAGCCTTTTACCGAATAAGGCTTGAAAGTTACATTTACCAAAACCACACCCTTACACGCATAAGCATAACAGCATAATAAAATGCACAAAACAGGTCATTGAGTTTATCTTTAATCCACTTCATTGAGTAATACAAAACAGTGGATTCCATTTGCTACACCCAAAACCATTCCGACAGCGCTGCAGCTTACTCTATAGTTCAATAAAATCCTTAAGAAAATCGACGTCAAATTGAGTAATGATAAAAAAATGTCGAGAATCGTAATTTTGACCTCCATATTTACGTGGTTAATTCAAATATCTATTTTCCATTCCATTTCGATCTGATAGTACAGGGTGTTACATGTAAGCATATAAAAACTGGGTTATAGAGGAGACTTTTTCAAAACTCATTGAATATTTAGTGTCGATACCGCTTCTTGTATCAAGAACTGTCTAGTAACGGTAGTAAAAAAAAACTGGATTTAATTAGCAATGCATTTCTGTCTTTGCAAAATATATGCCCCGCGTAAATTACGAACAAGAAATTCTTATAGTAAATTTTGTATAAGGACCGGACATTACAATTCTGTAAATCCCATAACCCCCGTATTCTTTCGGTGACTTTATTGTACATTTCCATGAGTGCAACTAAATATTGGTAATTTCGAAAACCCTATAAACCTCACAGAAGGCCTCGCGGTCGCGGGACACTAAGACGGCTTACTTTACTTCAACTTGACTTTTTCCGTAAAACGGACAACACGCTATAAACTTCTTACAACTTTTAAACAGAATTATCCGATAACAAAACCTCTTATCGCAAACAACCAGATGTCCCTACATTTTAACACGCAATGTCAGTTGTCACGATTCAAAACTAAATATGACAAATCTAAATAAACCATTTACACAAGGGGTACAATTTAAACAAAAATTATGCAATTAACTTTACTTCATCAATGATACGATTGTCAACTTATCCCTCAGTTCCCATTTTAACACCTTTTTCTATCCTCTTCTAACGAGATTCCGAGCAGTGACAACAGGGTGAGTTGAAAGTAATTGATTTTATCTTTTGCTTTGTTGTTAATTTCAAATCTACAGTCCATTTTATCGCAAACAACTTTTACATTGCAAAAAGAAAATGAAAAAAAATCGTGTAGGTTTTTTAAGGGGCGATTCGCGACCAAAAAATACTGCACGCTAAAATCCGAAATAGTGTACCGGGTCACCCATATCTCGGGAACCGTTCGTCGTACGACTTAGGGGTAAAAAAAATTATGGTGTCAAAACTAGCCCCCTGGCGAAGGATTCAACTAATTGATGTTGAATTGTTGATTCTTATTGCCCAAGGAATGCTCTTTTCAACAATAGCAAATTTGTTAAAATCGGTCAAACCGTTAAGAAGTTAAAGTAGGTTATTGAAAAAACAATTGAACACTCCACACCATCTTTGTTTTTTAAATAGCTGAGTTTTTTTTACGAAAATGATAGATAAACTGGGTCTCTTTAAAAATGTGAAAAAACCATTTTTAGTTTATTATGCGAAATTTAAAGAAATTTAAGATGGCAGTTACGCCCTCTGGTGGTCATTTTGAGAACTTGGAAATATTTTCCAGCGATACTTCATGACCGATTTACCCAATAATTTTTTTACCCCTAAATCATACGACGAACGGTTCCCGAGATATGGCCGAAGAACAGGCTTATTGGGTGACCCGGTACAGGTAGACGGTAGGTGATTTGTACAATATAGTTCCAAAGTAGAATTTTTGTCCGGACTAATTAAAATTATAACCACCCATATCCCCAATACACTTTTCTAAGCCTATCCAGAGCATGTCGCTTCCATAGTGCAACAACATTGGATAAATGAGTTAGATATAGATTTTTTATTTATTTACATTTCCATTATTGTTCAAAATGTAATTCAATGCAGTCCACATACGTAGCTCTAGCAAACAACTTTCATATTCAAAAACTTTTTGATACTAAATTTTGTCAAGATTATAATTTTTTGAATAGGAGATCCAATTAGAAACCAAACACTATATGTATAGTAGTCCTCGATTTCGGGGGTTGTAATTTTTGTAGTACATCAAATATTTGTATTTCGTTAATCGATTATATATAAATGATCCCTAAGCAACCTTCCAATTGCACTCTAAGGATAAAGTTCCTTTTCATTTTAAAATTACCAATTTTATTAAAAAAATTCAGACGTATGTATAGGAGTCCTAGATTGCGGGGGTTGTAATTTTTGTATTACATCAAATATTTGTATTTCGCTAATCGATTATGTATAAATGGTCCATAAACAACCCTCCAATTGCACTCTAAGGCTAAAGTTCCAAAGTTCCTTTTCATTTTAAAATTACAAATTTTATTAGAAAATTCAGACTTATATGTATAGTAGTCCTCGATTTCGGGGGTTGTAATTTTTGTATTACATTAAATATTTGTATTTCGCTAATCGATTATGTATAAATGATCCATAAACAACCCTCCAATTGTACTGTTATTCATATGTAACCAGAGACAATCAATGAGTTTGTGGGATATGTGATCAGTCTTACGCAACCCGTAAATAAATCTAAGACCTGAATTCTGTACCCTCTGTATATTATTTTTTGAAGCAACATCTAGACATGCACCATAAACTATATCACAAAAGTTAAAATGGGATAGAACTAGAGACTCGCACAACATTCGTTTTAGACTTACCGCCAAGGTCGTTCTATGGGGATAGAGAAGCTTAAGACCCATGTAAGATTTTTGCACGCATTTTGCGATATACTCCTTATATCTTATGTTATTATCCATTATTAGTCCTAAGTTTGTAGCTCTATCTAACATTGGAATGTCATTCAACTTCAGATTTATTATTGTTTTACATATTTCACATTTTGATTTATTACCAAATATCATTACACCGAATTTAGTAGGATTCAGTATTGATTCATGATTAATGGAAATTTCGAAATTATTTAAATCTTCTGAAACTTTGTCTTGAATAGCGTCGGGACGGAATGAGTAATAGAGCTGAATGTTATCAGCATACATTTGAATTTTGCAGTGGTGGATGCTGTTAGGGAACTTAGAGGTGTAAATCTGAAATAATAGTGGGCCCAGAATTGATCCTTGCGAAACTCCTTTTGACAAAATGTGGGCCTCAGAACGTTTTTTATTGATGACAACACTTTGAGTGAATTGACGAATAAGTTGGCAAAAGTCAAATCCAACTGTTTAATTAAATAAGTCAATGTTTTTCAATTATTGATTCAATTTAAGTATTAAATTTACCCAAAAAATTGAGACTTGATGCGACAGAACTACTTGATGGGGATGGAAAGGATAATTATATCAAATCATCAATAATTAATATTTGACTACCTAATCCCTAGTTTGGGGAATTTGAAACTTGGAAGGTAAATAATCGATTGTTACAGTGCGTTAGTATAACAAAATCTTGTTTTGACGAAAACATCTTTCATTCATCTTTGACCCCGTCATCTGATAATATTTCTTACAACGGATGGATAGGTAAAGCCCATTTTTATAAATTCTATATTACACGAGTTTTATTTCTGTCATTGATAAAACACTTTCACATATTTTTAGTTTAAAATAGGCAATCTCATTGAAGTTTATAGATGTTTTTTATAAATGTAATCCGATTCTTGTCACTTTTCCATTGAGAATTGATTGTTTCCCCATTGGTGAGCAAAGCAACAAAGTATTTCATTCGCATTCTTGCATCAGTTTTATCTATAAATCGATTTAATTTATTCTAGTTGCGAGATTTAGTGTTACTAAATAAACCTCTGCCCTCGAATTAATTTTGTGCTACAAATGGTAGAAGTCGTTGGCTAAATCCTAAAGTATGAGCAAATCTCCGTCGATATATAAGCGAACTCTTTAGAACAGGCATTTAAAACTTCCAGAAAATGTCTGCAAATCCTGCGCTAAATCATTAGAAAAATATTGCTTTTGATGTTCTCGAGAGGTTAAAACGGAAATTCTAAACCCGTATTCCGTGCACCGTAAAGTTACATATTACATCGGAGATGACGGGCGGATGAAAATTGAAATCTCGAAATTAAACATGTTCCCCCAGTTTCAAATTAGTGTCAGCTTTTATTTTGATAAGTTGATAATACCTCAAAATTGAGAAACTTGCAGTTAGGTACTCTACAAAATTGTTGGAGCGTTTAGGATTTAAAAGTGCATGTTTGTATTTTATGATTCGATACTTCACATAGGTACATTACCGCGTCAGTAAAAATGTAAAGCTTCTATGCAATGTAAAAATTGCACGAGGAGAGAACCATAAACAGGGCCTTTGAATCTTACGATAAGAGAAGACCGAGTAACGCGAATCTCTACAAAAAAACTGAACTTAGAAAACTTTATGGTTATTAAAATCCAGTTTGTGGTAAAGCATGACTTTGAGTTGGAAACACAATCTAATTTAATCTAGTGACATTTTTCATGTAGGTCTTCGACAAGAACGGCTTTATCTTAAATTAAAAGAGTGAAATAGACTAGCAGAGATCGAGATAAAATTTTCCCAGCGTGACGACGCTGCAGGAAGTCGGCGTCATCTTTTCTATATTAAATCGTATCCCAATTTTTTATATCGCGAAAAACAAAGGGCCATATCTATTTCCCAGCGTTTCTGGTTAAGTTAAGCGACGATTAATCTTGAAAGGATTTGTAATGGATTGAATTCTCCAATAAACTGCTACTGCTACTACAGCACAACAGAAGTTTCAATCGAAATGAATCACACAGATATGCCTAGAATCCTTCGTAATTGCACTTGAGTATCCGCAAATATTTCGGACGGCATTTCTTAAGATTAAATCAGATTTGTCACAAGGATCACTACCATCATAGGCGAACTACAATGGCGAAAATACAAATCATATTCTGTTACATCTGAAAGTAAAATTTTACGAGTACTGAATGATCTCATGGATCATGGATAAATAAAAAACTTACACCACCGTATAAACCGAATTTGCAATAGAGAAAACTGGTACTTTCTTTTTAGAAAAAATTACGTATTTTGTGCCGCTGATGTTAAAATTAATCAAGGTGAAAAGTTTGCAAAATGGTTTTCCCACACATTAAACCTGAAATTCACCAACAAACATTTAATAGCGAGTTTATGTTGGTGCTCGTTTGTTTTATCAACAAAAAAATGTGTACTAACCCAAAAGCATCACAACGGAAATCGGAGAATCAATCGATCAACATTGATATCGTCGGGTTTTTAAAGAATGCATTAAAAAAATCATCTGATACCTTCCCCATTGTGCTAAACCAACCCCACTAACTGTTAAAACTCCAGTTCTCCCGTCCAAGGAGAAGTCGGCCATTTCGCTATGCAATTGTATTACTTTTGTAAACCTAAATTTGTCGATCTATTGGATAAAGGAAATTTTTTACCTATTATTATTGCTATTAAACTGCAAACTAGGGAACGTCAAGTTGTTTGAAAACTTATGTAAAAATTTATTTGTATATTTTTGTGTTTCCATCGAAAGAAATCTCTGAATTTGTGACCAGTCTTCGTAGACTTTTTATTTTTCGTGGAATCCAAGCTCATTCCAATTAAATCTCGTGTTAAATAGATTGAACTCAGTGGGTTTTCACTATTTGTCGTGTCAACGTAAACCAAATTAAGTTGTGTTTGACGTAACAGTTACCAACAATCTTAGTATAAATTATTAAGGACCAAATGCTCCGTCAAAATTAAGTATCCCTTAAAGTTAAGCATAACCTAAATACCTTAGTAACGATTGTCTTAATAATCGTTGCCATAGATTTTAAGTTCAACTTAACTTTAAGCAGAGGCTTAATTTTCTTGGTGCAACTGGGGCTAATCGATTTAAATTTAAGAAAGAGATTGCCACCTCTACTTAGGTAGATTACTCATGTCTGTGCTAGGTAGAAGTTTAATGTGTAACCGATCCCATAAGAAATTTCCGTAAGTCCCCGAATATTATGTTTATTTTTTATCAATATATCAAAAGTTAACCATTTCTGTGTTGTCATTGCAGTGGACAGTACATGTTTTTAGACCCCCCTGTATATATTGTTGTATAAACAACGTCATGTAGACGTTTTGTTTATGCTCATCACCTACAATAATAAACTTGTAACAAATATAGCAAACGAGCTTCTGGGTCACGAAAAATGTTATCCTCCTTGGATTATGATAAACATACTTACCTAATAGTGAAAGCACGATTGGAAAATTGGAAACCGTTGGGTTTAACAAGCCTCGCATAGTAAAACCTTTATTTTACTTAGCACATCATCAACCTTCCAAATATTCAACGAAATCACATTCTACTGACTACTACACCTTGTAAAATGCTTCTAGGATGAATTGTGTTGGTATCCAAATAAAGCTACAGCTTACACTTTACAAGGTCTGAGCGAATGTTTCGAGAGCGAATTGTCTGGGAACGATATGTCCTGGGAGCGAATTGTCTGTATAGGATATGACCGCATCCCTGTAATCAGTGTCAGTGATATTTTCGTTTTTGACTGCTCGCAAATGCTGGGAGGTTGTCGTAAAATTCCCACAAACGTTGAATCGCTATATCGAAATTGGATTCGGTAGATTTCTGCTCGTTTATCATTTGGCCAACAGGACTTTGCAAACAATTTTTTTAAGTATAGAAATTTTTCTGTTTGTGATTAGTCAACATTGGAGTCGATCTGAGTTTCGAATGTGTTGAAAAAACTTCTAAAATTTTACCGTCAAAATTAGGAAAAGAAATGGTCGGAAGTTTTCTATTGTCCCAGGCCCCACGGTACCTAGCAATGGATTCTATGGAGTTTTCTTTTCTTAATTTTATTACAATCAATGGAAAAAACTGTTAGGTTGTCAAGAAATACTGTAAATAACGTGTTATGGAACCATGCAAATCAAGTGCATTTGCCGAAATTTAGAGTGTTTGAAATACTTATATGAATTAGTATAATATAGAAAGGAATACGTTTTAAATGCTAACAGAAAACGAAGGACCGCCAGATACACCGTCGATTCGCGTAATCTGAATGTGATAGGTGATATCCAGAGCTGGGCAGTATTCGATTTTGTAAATACTTTTTAGTATTCAAATCCTTTAAAGTATTCAAATACTTTGTAATTAAATACTTTTATGGAAGCAGTATTTGTTTTTGTAACTCAAATACTTTCACAAATATTTAGTATTCGAATACTTCGCAAAGTATTTGGGGATACTTTGTAAAATTCAAATACTTCGCAAGTTATTTGAATACTTTGAGAAGTATTCGAATACTTCGCATAGTATTTGAATACTTAACCTTCCTTTTTTCCTCATTTTGGGGCGTAGAATTCAAAACAATTCGTACTTTTTCGATCAGACTTCTCAATCAAAAGTTATAGACAAGAAATCAATTTCGAAAGAAAATTCAAAGGGCTTCAAATCGATTACACCAAAATTTCTCGGGAAAACACTTTTTCTTATTAGTTTGGGTGCGTAGAATCCAAATCAATTCGTACTTTTTCGATCAGACTTCCCAATCAAAAGTTATAGACTAGAAATCAATTTCGAAAGAAAATTCAAAGGGCTGTAACTTTTGAAGTAGTAGCCCAATCTTGGAACTGTTTGAAATTATGGATTCCACAGGCCACATTTTATGAGTAAATTTTCTTCCGGGTCGATCTGAGACAATTTTTTTTTCGGGCCTCAAAAAAATGCAGTGTTATAACCTTCCTTTTTTACCAAAAATCGACTACACCAAAATTTCTCGGAGAAACACTTTTTCTTATTAGTTTGGGTGCGTAGAATCCAAATCAATTCGTACTTTTTCGATCAGACTTCTCAATCAAAAGTTATAGACTAGAAATCAATTTCGAAAGAAATTTCAAAGGGCTGTAACTTTTGAAGTAGTAGCCCAATCTTGGAACTGTTTGAAATTATGGATTCTACAGGCCACATTCTATGAGTAAATTTTCTTCCGGGTCGATCTGAGACAATTTTTTTTTCGGGCCTTTTTTTACCAAAAATTGACTACACCAAAATTTCTCGGGAAAACACTTTTTCTTATTAGTTTGGGTGAGTAGAATCCAAATCAATTCGTACTTTTTCAATCAGACTTCTCAATCAAAAGTTATAGACAAGAAACCAATTTCGAAAGAAAATTCAAAGGGCTGTAACTTTTGAACTAGTAGCCCAATCTTGGAACTGTTTGAAATTATGGATTTTACAGGCCACATTCTATAAGAAAATTTTTTTTCCGGGTCGATCTGAGACAATTTTTTTTTCGGGCCTCAAAAAAAGGCAGTGTATAACCTTCCTTTTTTACCAAAAATCGACTTAACCAAAATTTCTCGGGAAAACACTTTTTCTTATTAATTTTGGTGCGTAGAATCCAAAACAATTCGTACTTTTTCGATCAGACTTCTCAATCAAAAGTTATAGACTAGAAACCAATTTCGAAAAAAAATTCAAAGGGCTGTAACTTTTGAACTAGTAGCCCAATCTTGGAACTGTTTGAAATTATGGATTCTACAGGCCACATTCTATAAGAAAATTTTTTTCCGGGTCGATCTGAGACAATTTTTTTTTCGGGGCTCAAAAAAAGGCAGTGTATAACCTTCCTTTTTTACCAAAAATCGACTGCACCAAAATTTCTCGGGAAAACACTTTTTCTTATTAATTTTGGTGCGTAGAATCCAAAACAATTCGTACTTTTTCGATCGGACTTCTCAATCAAAAGTTATGGACTAGAAACCAATTTCGAAAGAAAATTCAAAGGGCTGTAACTTTTGAACTAGTAGCCCAATCTTGGAACTGTTTGGAATTATGGATTCTACAGGCCACATTCTATAATAAAATTTTTTTCCGGGTCGATCTGAGACAAGAAAACTGTTTACGACAGATTACCATGAATAGCTTAGTTTCATAGTCATTTTTGTTGTATAAATTTGGTTATCAATTTTAGGTTAGTAGCGTTTAACAAATATACATGTATTTTTTTCAAAATGACAAGCACTTCAAAAATATAAAATAAAAAATCCAGGTCCGTGTATTGCAAAATATAAATTTGGTGATGGGCGGTTCCATAATCCGAAACGTCGGACTGGATATCTAATCATTCCAGCTTGTAGGGTAGAAAGTGTATTTGTTTGCAAAAATCTCTTCAATCCAAAATTGCCGAATTTCGATTTCTTCCAAAAGTATTCGGAATTCCCTCACTTTCTGAGCAGCGTGAGATTTGGCCCTAAAATACACAACTTTGCCTCGATTTAAACAACCTTGTATCTCTTACTGTCTGCAAGATCTCAATAGTCACCCTCGACTTTGGAACACCCTGTACTGCATGTCTGAAGTAGGTATATCGGTATCAAGATACAATAATTTTATTAATAATAATTTTATTTATATCATGTATCGGTATGAACTACATTGGTTTTTAACCAAGTGGCAGATTTATGTACCAAGGATCTTTTATATAAATTTATCCTGGTTAGCTTACCTTGACAGTAGATTTTAATTAATTAGAAGTTTAGGTACGACCTAATGTGAAAATAGTGTTCGCTCTTATTAATAAAAAAACAAAGCGAATTGTCAGTAATTAGAAAAGTTTCACAATTATACGCTGAAATGCACTTCCAGGCTTATGTTTTATTCTACATCTTCGTATGTAATTTCAGAATAAAATTTGAAATGCGAATCTGAAATGTAGAAAAAGCTGCCTCATACATTTATGAGTTTTCTCGTTATCCAAATAACGCTTTTCCATATAAAGCCAATTTATGCAATTACTTTAGTGCAAAGTGGATGTTTTTGGACGCAAAGCACATTATTAGATACGTATTGATATAAATCCCATCAAAAAGAACTACTTTCTGTTTCCCAAATTATGTTATGCTCTTGTAATTTGTCGGATATTAATTCAGGCGGCTGGATTTGTCATTCGAACATCTGTTCACAATTCAGAAAACTATTTTTATTTTGGTCCAGTCACAACAGATCATCAAATGCAATAGTGGCCAATGACGTCTGTAATAAACACGGAAGGAGAAGACCATCTCCAGAAGAAAATTTAGTTTAAAATAAGATATTTTTGCATAACCTCGGGACAAATTGAAACGCCAACGAAATGTGCAGTGCAAGGGAGGAATTTCGTTGCAAATTATCTCTCTTCCCGTAAATAACTCGTACTGCGTGTTATATAAGTAGGTATACGTTAACTAAAATAGAAAACTAAAAATAATGTGTTATAAAGTTCCAGAATGTCGTGGAGGATGACAATAGTTCAGACATTTATATATAGAATATTTTGTAAAACAACTCGTGCCAAACACTCTTATTGTGTCTTTCCATAATTTCACGTTTATTAGTCAAACATATTTACTACATCTCTTTGGCGGTTTTGCAATTGGTCTTTATTTTTATTCGTAGCGAAACAAACAAAATAATTACTTTCAAAAGTATATTATGCGTTATTAAGGATTCGGGTTACAAAGCCAACCACAACATGATCCCGCATATCCATTATTCCACGTCGAGGTTAAAAGTTAATGAGTTCAAAACCAGATCTCGAATAGAATTTTTCTCTGGAATGGAAATTGTATAATTAATGAATGTCGATATTTGCGAGATGTTCTATCAACTCATCGCTTTTGTTTACTGCCAAGTGATGCTAACGGAGATCTGCCAAGATGTGGAAACATCAAATCATTCTTAGTGGTTTTTGTGAAGCTGTAAACGTGTACAGTGATTTTTCGTTTTTGTCGCCGTTTAATTAGCAACACTGCGAATTGTGACAATGGAAATATGGTGAACTTCATATTGTATGACAGAAAGGCTTTCTTGTAATAATAATGAAATAGAAATGTGCGAAAACCATTGTGATAAAGTTGCGTTCAGATTTCTCAGACAACTGAATTTTCGAAAATGAACCTACGGCAACCACACTCTTTTAAGATCACTACGAGCGCCTTAAAAGCTTAGTCGTTGCAAATAGACAAAGGATTACACAGAAAATGAAAGCCCTGATTGACCGGATGCAAAATGGTCAACCATTACCTTAATTCATTGGCCCGTGAAGATAAGCGCTAAAGATCACAAAATAAAGGAGGTTACTTCCGTATTCTTTTCTGTACAAATTTTATGGAACAACTGGCAGATTTCTGCAACGATTGAGTTGGCAGGAAGCTTTCTAAAATGCAATTTTCCATTTTACACATGTCACATTCTACCGCAACGTGCAGAAGTGAATCTAATTGATAACAAGCGGGGAATAATGAATCTAGGAGACAATAGACTTTTTAACGCTTGACTGAAACGACATTTACACTGTAATACAGAATAAAGTCGATTAATCTTGTCGAATACGTACAAAATAAACATAGGTTGAGGGACGAATCGTAAATAAATATTCAAATCATCACTAATTTAGTGGTGCCAAAAAACGTATTTATCTTTACTTTCCAGTCAAAGCATGATCCTTGAACACCAATATGGCCCACACAACAAAGGATGCATAAAAATTATATTAAGATGAAGAAAAGTTTCTCTTCCTATTTTGCTGTATACAGGCTGTTTCACGCAAACCGTTACCTAAAGGTATTCAGAGTCCCATTAATAATTTAAATCTGCGAATTTGCATACCAACATAGTTTTCATGCTCTATCGAACGAAAATATTATCATGATCATTTCACTTCCGGTTTTACAGGATGTGGATAGCAACTTTCTTATTTTAAATAGACCACCCTATATTTTATTGCATTTTCGAAATCTACATGAAAATCTACGTCGTTTGATACCACATTTCTCTACACATAGCGTCAAAGGTTTTCAAAATTTTTGACATATGACTGCTTTTCTTTAGCGCCCTGAATGTGTATAATTTTCTTAGGAGGCCTTGAAATAAACGCATTAGATCTGTCAGACAAATCATTTTATGGTTATAATTGTTTTCATTCCTTATTCATGGTTGTTTATATCTGCACTAAGTATGAAAAAATCCTATTTACTTTAATGAATATAAAGATAAATAAAGATTAAATCAAAAACAAAAACAGGTCATGATAACAAATGACAAAATAATAATCCACCTGTCTTCAAAAATGTTCAAATGCATATAAGCATCATATGGGTACAATGAGCCGGCGCTCCGTCAAGTTGAAACCAGTAGCTTTCCCCCAGGTAATGTTTCCAAGGATAGTACAATGACATCTACTAACGCGTTAGGCCTCCTAAGAAAAGTATGCATATAACGGTTACAATTTTAGAAAATCTTAAATAAAAAGAAAACCATAACAGATATGTATAGGGAATGTAATAATTGATCGATGCATCGATTTTTTTCCACATTTGAAAGTGCAAAAAAATAAGGTTCCAAATTATTAAACTTGACCATTAATTTTGAAACACTCTGTAGAAGAGCGATCAAAATTTAAATCATTCGCATGTAGCATCACGTCAGTATTCTTGATTTTGGAAGACTTTTGGAAATTTAAGTCAACGGAGCCATAGGTACAGGGCGCTAAAGAAAATCAGTCAAAAATATTGAATAACTTGAAAACCTTTGATGCTAAATATAGGGAAATGTGTTATCAAACGACGTAGATTATCATATAGATTTTGAAAACGCAATAAAATATAGGGTTGCCTATTTAAAATAAGAAAGTCCGGTATAACCGATATACATGATAGAGCCATAAAAAACTGTATTGGTAGGCAAATTCGCATATTTAAATTATTAATGGAAGTCTAAATACTTTTAGGTAACGGTTTGCGTGAAACAGTGTGTATATCTGTTGATATGCCATACAGCCTGTTCTTCTTAATTAGTGACCAGATGTTTTACTGTCAGAAATCGCAAAATAGAGATTTTCAAACGTCCATACATCGTAAAGTATTCATCCAAATGAAAAAACTCCATATCTCCAATTTAAAATATCGAAATTGCTATACCTATCGCAATTTTGTGTAGGTACCATCCTAGGAACTTCTAACGACATGTTTGCAAAGGTCTGCCTATATGTTTCCCAGAAAAGTCTACTCTCCAAAAAATCATGCTATCGTTGAAATTTTTACGAGGGAGGAATCTTTCGATATAAACATATGAACCTTGGCTACGGCTCTCCAAACTTTCTCTCGCATTTGAGGTAGAACCACTTATTCAAGATGCTAATCACCTGGCAAATATTGACGTAAACTTAGTAATCAAAAATGGATCAAAAAAATTTATGTTACAAGTGCATTTAAAGAAAGCCATATTCTTTCTCTACACGGAAAGCTGAGTTATCGTAAGAACCTCGGTTCTCAGGTAGCGAATATTCAAATTACCTTCAGCACGCGCCACATTTCTTTAAGTTTAAAAATGTTAAGTCTTATTACCTTCTGGTGATTAACCGGAGCTTATGTAATTCTCGAGTTAATGTTTGATCGAGTTTAAACACTATTTCTTTCATTTTGGAGGATATAAAGTTGTTGCTGAATACAATATTGGGCTTTATTTTGAGTTTGAACTAATTTACTTCTAAACTGTTGCCGTATTATTATCGTTAATTTCTAAATACCCCTCTTATCAATTGGGTGTAGGTTAGATGTTGTGTTCAAATCCTATGAATCAAAAGGAACTTGAATGTAATTCTTGTCAGAGTTCTAGCATGGTCATACTTTCGTCTTACTTTTTGGATTAATTACAAGTTTAAGTTCCAAGCCCAATACTGAACCACATGCAATGGCAATGATATCATCGGTACCCGTCAGTGTTATCTACCAGATTGACATGAACTGTCATAGATAAGTGGGGTTTGGGGGAACAAAGAATTGTTATCGCTATCCATACCGCATAATAACAATTATAAATGGTTTGGTCACTTCTTTAAGGGAAAATATAGTTGTGAATCAATTAGCTGTTTATTTATTTATTTATTGGCCCTCTTGCTCTGGGCCCTCAACAGGCTTGCGCCCAATTGCCGACTGACCTGTATATAAAATACCTTTAAGAGTAGAGAAAAAAATATATCAGTATTTTATTGGTTAATGTCTTGGTCACTTTCTTCAGTATCTTCCAAGTTTAGTTAAAGTCGTGTTCTAGAAATTCATTTTACCACGTATTGTGAAAAAGGACCTTGCGATTAGTGGAATAGTTTGTACCCAGATAATTCGCACCCATGCATTTTGCTCCTTGGACAATTCTCAACACTATCACCGAGTACGTAACTGCATTATTTTTTTAGAGATTACAACTTGTAACATGACTTCCTCTTAACAACAAAAACAAAAAGAAAGAAGAACGAACAATTAAATAATAAGAGTTGGTGTGCTTCATGTATTCATTAATCAGATACACGGTGTCCCAACGAAAATAAATTTTTAGACAAAAATGACCTCCCCTACTTTCCATACAATAATATATTCTTGATATAAAATCCTCAAAATTGGAAAAGCTCAGACGGAATTCTAGCACATATACGGTTCGACTCTTTAAATGGAATAAAGCGAGTAGCTTGCACTAGGAAATATGAGTTTTTCGGAAAACGCATGGGCTATCTTTAACGATAAACCTCACTCACTATATTTCATCATCCTATTAGAGCAACTACTAAAACACGATATCTTGTGTAATTGGCAATTTCAGATCATATGAATCCCTTGACTCCCGTATGGAATTTTGACATAATAAATCATAGATTTAAAAACAAGTTGTCCAATTACTAAGTCTTCTCACATGTTAACCTTACGTTTTAGCAAAGCGCGATCGTTTCACTGACTTTTGGCAGAGAACAGTATTTTTTTCTTTTGGCACTTGGTTCAATTACATCACTATTTTTATTTGCTAAACAATTAAGGTACTGACAGTGAACTTTCACACATATTTTGAGATTCATTAAAATTTCAATTGCCGTTAAACTGATTATAGCGTTGATTGCACATGAAATATTACGAACCCTTACCCTGAGTTCTAATTAATGTTATTCATGTCATCTACGGAATTAACCCAAATAACCCGTCTACTATTAGTTTATATTTGCTGAATTTTCTTTGCGCTGTCCTAAGTACATTAATGGCCTGTAAAGATGTTTATTTCCCATCCGCATGTTCAACATTTTTGGACATAAACGTAACAAATTAGTGTGCGTATTCAGCGCATGTATTCAATTAACTTCCGAACGAAATAAATTGTCTTTAGCTTGTTAAAAAATGCCAGCATTTCGTTGTTTTAATGATATTCACGGCTTGCCATTAACTGTTCTAACGGCGGCGTAAGGGAGAATTCTCTACAGCACTAAATTTGGACCAAGCTAAACAGTAATTTGAATTCTAGCTTCGGTAACTATAAAATCAAGATGTTGTTGCAAACGGGCTGCCAACTACTAAACTAAATTTTAATAAAGCTCACTCCTCAACAAATCCAGAGTTTCCTAGGGGATTGACGAACTAGTAATTCAATGAAACTCGAGATGCGGGAGAAAATATTTAAAGTTACTTTTGAGGTAAACTCGCAGTTGACTAAATTTACGTGACGGAAAAATCATACCCGTTAAATATTCGAGGGCGATACCTGTGCAATTCACACACTTCGCATAATCCGTTTATGACTGAATTGAAATTGAATTGAAGATGGGTTTTCACCACCCACGTAATAAGCTTGCAAATTTTTCGCCTTTTTTATTATAGACCGGCGCAAACTCATGAAAGTCTATTTAAATTTCCGAGAAGATACCTAACCGTGCAAAATATGCTTACAGGTGTTATTTTCTTATTGTGAGAACATCAAGAATTAACGATTTTTGTATAGTCCAAACAGTTATTATCCGCACTGACGTTTTTGTAACCAGGAAATTAAAGTAATTTATTTTCCGTTACGTGTCGTCTATAGACAGCCTATTTTGGGGTTCCTTAAATTTCCTTTTCTTCCTTCTCATTAGAGACCCATCCACTGTTATTAGAGTCATTTCAGATTTTCTGCTTTATATTATTTCATGTACAGCTTTTGTCCTCCAAATTTTAAAGTCATAGATTACAAACTGAAATTGATACTTAACTAACATTCTCGAAAAATTAGAAACTTTGTTCCTGAATCACGGCTTACATTTTTTGTGCGCCCTTTAATCCGCCAAATTATGAAATATTGCTTTTCAGCTTCCAATTATTTCCTGCAGTTTGAATTTTCAGCTCTGGAACTTGGAAATGTTTGCTATCAAAGTTTCACCTTGAGAATATGTTTGTTCATGATCTCTTTTCGTTCCAGATCTTTGACTGAAACGATCGTTTTAGAGTTAAAGGTTTTTCAAATTTTAAGCGATTAAGGTACTTTGGTACCGTAACCAGGATTTGGAGTTTTCAGATCACAGTGGAGACAAAAGACCTCTCTTACAATAATAGTAGCACCAATTCTGCGAAGAATACATTTTTTTATGCGATTCTGTTTTCTTGACAACTTTCTCCTGTTGAGTTTTGACTTAAGGGCAATCAAAGAAATACGACAAAGTGCACTTCTATCAAGCGTAAAATAATTGCTTTGTCATTTTAGGAAGTGTGTATTCTACGAACTTGTAAAGAAAGCGTTCGGGGGTTAGTAAAAGATATCCGTTGAAAGAGAGGTGGAAGATTGTTGATACCAATTGAGTAGAACTGTGCGGTTTAGAAAATTTTGTTAATGATATTCAGTGCGAACCACTATTGGATTACATACTACAAGGTAAATTATTTCCAGATATAATATTTGCAAGTAGCTATAATCCTATATGTATCTGTGCGTGGTCTGATATGAATGAATGCAACAGATGGGGGCGTTGGACAGGGGCAGAGTTAATAAATTAAAGTGGACGTTACAGATTTGAGTAGGTGCTTTAAAGCCGTCGGAATTATGCGTCCGGATGTCAATTATTGGTCAATGAATTTAAGTTGCCAAAACAGGCGACTTGCTAACCTAACTTATATTAAATTTAACTGAAGCAATTAGTTTTCTCCTTTTGCTGGCTTCTCTCGTAATTAACATTATTTTAATTTTATTACTTATTGATTCATTTGATTAATATCTATATGTTAATTTGTGTTAGAATTATTAGATGCTTATTAATTTTGTTCAAGTAATCGCCTTGTATTTTGTTTGATTTATTGTACGGTTAGATTACGCTAAGAAAGATTAGGGACATCTGGAAATAATTGCGTTGTGTTTTTTAAAAATTCCTTTCATTTAAATCCGGTCTAGCGATTAGGGGATCGTTATCGCTGATTAATTTGAAGATAAATGAACGGAAAATTGCGATTCTTGCATTAGAACAAACTAGTAGTAGAATCATTTCTATCCTAGAACGTCATTCAACGTAACCCACCCCCGCCATCAAGAATTGGCACGCCACGCCGGTTAAAGCGGTGGCTTACACAGATTACTTGAAGAATTTGCAGTCCTGCTTACTTAACTTTTAGGTTCCGGAGCAGTGGCGTAGCTAGGGGGGTGCGGTAGGTGCGGTCCGCACCGGGCCCCTGAAATGAAGGGGCCCTATAATTCATCCCTGTAACCGCGCGGCCAGGATAACAAAAATTATGCAACATTTTTTGAAAATCTGTGGTTGATCGATAGTTTGCAGAAATACTGTAACGGAAACGCTCCAGACGTGACGTCGCCTTTGGCGCTCTGGAATTTTCTACGCGCGCGATAGCGGGACGAAACATTGAGCGCGAAAATCTGATATAAATTGCGAAGTGTGTAATATAAATAGTGGATATAAATTGTACAGTTTTTATAGTGTTTTAGTTTTGTTTAATAAATATTGATATAAATCGAACCCGAATTTGTAAATCACGTTACAATACGAATAAAATAAAGGTAAGTAAATTTGTAAGTTCTGACCATTTTTAAGCTAATCAAAAATGAGCTAAAACAAGCCGGCCTTCGTAATTCATTCTGTTATGTTCTATGCTATTCATTACTTTTATGCAGTTGACAAAACCGCTGCACGATTGATTTCAATTCTGTTATTGCTGATTTTGCTAATACGAAAGCACGTAAAATAAGTTTATAGAACTTAAATGTATTTTTTTTGCACAAAACGCTGTAAATAAATGTCCTAAACCAAATATACCTTATTTTTGTTTAAATGTTTCCCATTAGGTTATCACACATATTTCGTATTTCTTTGGGGGCCCAGAAATTTGGATCCGCACTGGGCCCAGAGAACCCTAGCTACGCCACTGTTCCGGAGTCTTCTGTGCATGCGTGATTGTATAACATCGCTGTTATCGGAATTTATTGTTAGTTAGCATGGCCAAACGATCTGCAAAATAAGGGCGAAGGGCTTTGAGCGAAGAGTGGACTAGCAAATATTTATTTGTCCATTACAATGTTAGGTACCTACCTATAGTTAGTGTTGTTAAAAACGCTTCTACTGTACCACTATTTGTAAATTAACTTATCTCGTAATATTCATTTCAGAAAAACCCGTTTGTTTTCTTTGCAAGGAAAACGTTTATATTTTTTCGTACTTCCGGGACTAAAGGAAGAACTTCACTCCTTTATGAGAAGTACTGAAGTGTCACTTTTTGTCCCGCCGGGATTAAATTTAGACGAAAATCCCGGAAGGATGAAATTACTAACAAGGCAATTTCAGTAGGTTGTTCCACATTTTGTATGCGGCACTACTTCTTAAACGCATCGTACTGCTGCTCATATAGTTTTTTAGATTTCGGTGGTATCCATTCTATACCTAGTTTGGCTGCTTTTTATCAATATAAAATACACCTTTGTCACCGACCACCCCACCACCAAAATTATGACACTAGCAATGACAGTTTCCAAATTATTTTTGTTACCATACCATAGTGATTGTCATACCAACGCAACGTTCCTATGGTAACTTGTTAAGCAGCGATTTTTTGAAAGAACGCGTTCTCTAACTCCATACATATTAAGTGTTTCAGTTTCGGAAGTACGAAAAATATCGTATATACCTTGCGACTGAAGTAGTGGTCTTAATCCCTCAGGTAAATTATGGCCCTCCCTTCGGTCGGGCCATAAACTTTACCTTCGGGATTAAAAGTACTACTTCAGTCCCGCGGTATATAATATACTATTTTAAAGAATATAATCTGAAAAGCCATTACGAAGCGAAACATTGCTGTGTGCAATGGTCAGTTCAAAATGAACCATGCACCTTAAATCTAGCTAGCTCTGTCATTAAAATTTTCCCAGGACATCCCGTCACAATATCAAATTCAAATTCCAAATTTTATGACAACTAACGGCCACGATCAAATTCCTTAAATTCCAAAAAGAGTTACACAAATCTTGAAAACACTTGCCAATAAACCTTGGGTACGCATCAACAAATTGATCATAATTTATCTGGATCGTTAAAAGGGTTCGAATAAACACACGATTTACATGAATCAACACAGGCAACATTTATTCTAAACTTCTATTAAACAAAGTGGATTATAACAAAATCCGTTTTGCGTTCGATAACAATTGAAGAAATTAATGAAAACTTAAACTAGTTACGGTTTTCTGGAAACATCCCAAATATCCGGGCAAAAACAACTAATTATGACAGAGAACTAACACACTCGCAAACTTAATGTACTACATTACACTATTACATATTACACTATACCAGCCACGTCATTGTAATGGCACCCGGCATGCGGTGAAGAAATTAATGAACTTCATCGACGCCACAATTTCGAATAGGAAGTACGTTTTGATTCCACGCATCGGTATGATTCCGAGCGACAATCCATTCAACTTTAAACGTTTACAATTTCCAGTGCGACTTGCATTTTGTAACGTAAAGGCAGTCGCAGTGTTTGTGAGATCAATTTGGAAAATCCATGTTTTACACATGACCAATTGTAGGTCGCCTGATCTCGTGTCGGAAAACTTTCAAGTTTATTTACGCGCCAGAAAACAAAACTAACAATGTTATCTATCAAAAAGCATTACAATAATCACTATGTTTTTGAAATCAATATTTTAATTATTTATTCCAATTCGAATTAAATATTCTAGCTAAGACAGGACAACGCCTGTCGGGTCAACTAGTTACTTATATTTTCTAATCCTCTCGTTCCAGTTTAACCCTTTCCACCCCCTACTGAAATGAATGGTTTAATCCTTTCTTGTTGATGGCTCGCTTACACTTAGATAATGACATTTTGGAATACAAATTTCAAATAAACAAGTTGGAAAGCACTCGATGCGTCGAGCTACTTTTCTGTGACGGATCGAGGTTTTACTAGCAAACTCATTAATTTTATGTTACAGTTTTACTATGAATGAAACTTTTTGTGCTGAAATATAATCTGCATGCATAGAATTGTGGCACAAAGCTAATTCTTCAAATCCGAGCATTCTACGATGATTCCTTCGAGAGTTATACTTAAAAAACCTTTACAGCTGACCCTCCGACCGACCGAACAGTCAAAGTCAAAGTGATAGTATATTAAGATACAAGTGTCTAATCAATTCTTTAAGGGCACGACGCGAAGCGGAGTGCCTTTAACGTTGCAAGTGCTTTAAAGACTTGATTATACGCACTATTTAACACGAAATAATGAACGCCGGGATGCACTTAACGTTGGTTTGGTTTTGCATAGTGCGCGTGCGGGACATGTCGGGCTCTAGCCAATAAGATCACCCTGGGCATAACACGTGATGAAAAAGCTCGCACCGATACAGTGGGGCATATTATTATAGTTTATTAGACGTAGAAAGATTATGGACACATATCGTATACCGTATACCTTTATAATCAAACACATTTTAATTAGTAATCAGTAAAGTTTATTGTTCAACAGATTCTTAGTAATCCATAAATGAACAAACATAAAAGTAAATATAGAAGCGTATACATACTGCATTATTAACATTATTATAAAAAAAGTTAAAAAAAAGATAAATGGAATATAATTATTACAAATCAGTGAGAAAAGTAAACAGACAGTAACAGAAAAGGGTATGTGTATATATTGGTACACATAATGTTGCAAAGTAGAAAGCAAGATGTAAGAAAACCCCTACTGTTGGGACCTATGACCAAATAATGTATTTTAACATGCAAATGAGTTAAATGGATAACAAAATAATAGTTATTTGCACAACTAGTTCGCCCTCATTAAACAAACTGCAAATTCACTTTCAAAATGTGTTGTATACGAAATTTTTTTGTATAGTGATCCTTAATAAGACATAATTGAATAATATCATTGACATTCGCGATTTACTGTCACTCAATTGATGAAACTGTTCATAGATAGGACTAAACGCCATGGAAACGCATAGTATAAATCGTGAATTCCATACGATTTTTCGTTAAAAAAGTCCGGTAATTTGATAACTATGCAAAAAAATAGTATATTGTTTACCAAGGACGAGAAGTGAGTTTTCGGGAAATTTCGACGTGTCAGCAGATCTCATTCGCCCGTGGTAAACACTAAATTTTTTGTATTAGTATGCTGGAAATTCTTGTATATAAACGGCTAGTCACCACAGGCATAGAAATCAAAAGTCAGAGAAGTAAAATTTCTCTGCCTGTTTTCCGCTTCTCTGCCCCTAGCAACGAAACGATACTTCGCTGTTTGAATGTGATCAGCGAAATGTCACATTTGACGCCCATTTTTTGTACCAAAAAGTGTGACAAAATATAAAAAATATCCATGTTTATATCATGCCTTATTCAAACCATAGTGTTGTGAGTAAGCAAAATCTGTCCTTCGGAACTAAAACTACCCAAAACCTAAAGATAATAGAAAAAATGGCGTATTTTCGAGTGCTACGAAAACTTGAATTTTTGACATCCATACTCAGCCTAACAATTTAAAAAAAATAGAAATGACACATCTGATGCAAGGTATTATGATAATTTATATAGTGTTTAATCAATATACCATACCCAAAAAGTTAATAAAATATGGTTGGATGCACGTATATTAATAATGATAACCCTTGGGAATCACACAGTGCCAATACTATTTTTTATGAAAAATGAAGATTCGTACAGCTACACTCTGTAAGGAGAGCCTTATGAAAACTCAAGAAACTCAAAATAAGAACAAAAATATAGGCCTTTCGATACGAATTAGAAATATGCTCGCAAAAGATGTCAAACACGATTCAATCACTGTAAGTGTTTAAGAAGGCCCTAGGAGCTGACTTGTTCTCTCTCGAGCATTTAACGATTAATCACTATTGCAAACAGATAAGCTGTAGGAGAGTTCACGTACATCCCTTGGTTTCCTGAAGTTTAAATAGCGCCACATAACCAGCGTTTCCATTCACGTTTCATAAAGAATGTGGAAAAAGTTATGCTTAATTTTTCGAAAACACTTTAAATAAAATTCACATAGGTACCTATATTTAGTATTCAGAACATTTTTGTTGACTTATCGCGCAAACCACAAGTAAGAATAAAATAATTGTTCCAATGCGTAACCTAACGGAGAATTTACAAAGTGCAATCTGCAGCAACAAGTAAAGCTAAGCTTAGACACCCCTTGTTCAGCTCTTCCTTTATCCTTCCGCCGTTACCCTTGATATCGATTTGTTCCATTAAGCAGTTTTAAAGTTCCGCATCGTTCGTTTAGAGAGCTTGGTTTGTTTTCACAAACTGCCATAATGAGTAAACTCGTTCTACACCGGAATATTTTATTATAACCGAAAAACATCAAAGGCCTCCGTCAATATTTGTGAAGACTGGAAGTGTTTTTACGTGCTGGAGTCTCGACAAATATTACACTTCATGTTGACGGAGATCAGTATATATTGCAGACGGCGCGGCGTATGAAATATTTACGAGCTTACCGATGATCGTGGAAACCATTCATCAATATATACCTTTTATGCAAACATTCGAGGAGCAATCTGAAACACCTGGGCAACTTCTGGAAACGGCGATACGTTTTATTTATTGCATATCCAGGAAACTCAAGCGTACCAAAGTAGTTTCCAATTGAACGTTTTAATACGTCAGAGGGTTTTGTCCAAATGTCGGTGTTATAAGATGTATTAAAGCAAAATTTTTCGCTTTCATTCGGTGGAAATCGCCTATCTACGAGATGTATTTCCTCTGATAGTTTCTGTTTAATTTACATGTAAGTTAGTTCTGTGGTAGAGTTGTTATTAGTTCTTTATTTTACCGCTAGAGACCATCCAAGTATACATTTCTGGTTGTAATTCTATCCCTTCGTCTTTAATTCTGTCTGGCGTAGGAGAATATTCTGCTTTCATAGTGGTTGGTTGTCATTTCTTTAATACGCCATTACTATCTTGACTTAGTTAGTTCTTTGGAGTGTTTCTTTTTATTTCTGATGTGTTGTGGCTACTCCATTGGATACGCTTAGCGGATTTATATTTACAAGTAGTTAGCTGTGAGGTATACAAATATTGACTCAACATTATTCTTAACACGTAATTGTCTTAACGCCTTGTGTTTCTCATTGTTCTCCCCTAAGACTCCTTTTCTCTTCTGGTTTACTTTTTCGTTATTATTTACCTGAGTATTTCGGATTACGTCGCGTCGACGAAAAACCTGGATGACATTGACCCACCATCTTAAGTTAGATTGAGATTATTACTTTTGTGAATCTCTTCGGTACTTCCAATTCTACGTACATTAATTCTGTCGTTACGAAGAACATATCCTTCGATGGCCTACGTTACTTTTGTCGTTGCGAAGATTAATGGCCGTTTGCACCGACATATTTAAGTAGTTTAAGCGTAGTTTAAAATCTATGGCAACGATTTTTACTACAACGGAAGTCATGGATTTTAACCTACGCTTAAGCTAAACTCACATTCCGAAACAGATACTTACGATTGTGCGTGCTAGTTTATTTACATTTTGAATTAATTAGATTATACATTTGTTTTATGAAATTTAGTTATTTGTGGATGGTAAAGTAGTTCTTGAAGTTAACGTCACGTGTTTGCTTTTGTATACAGTGTGTCCCAGGTAGAATGAACCATAGGGAAACGGCAATGTATTTTATCACGAATTTTTTTGTCCACTCTTTTTTTCTAATACATATGATACATTTGCAATATGTCGTATTTCAAACGCAACCGGCGAACATAGACGAACTATAGAGAGCTTTCCAACGACGTATCACACATGGGGGGTCACTATTTAAGATTTAAAAGTTGGGGTGGCTGGGACGCAGGGGGTTGGAGGGGGTGCTTCGCCAACTATGTCATTGTGATTCCCCCTCCGAATTACCGAAACGGATTTTGATTTTTTTAAATATCTCGTTTATTTACTAAGACATGGGGGGTGGTAAGATTTCAAATTGCCACCCTGTATATGAATAGGTAATGTGAATTAGTGATTTACTTCTGTTTCGTGAATTAAATATCCATTGGAAGTAAAAGCATCTCTTTTGACAGCTCTTGTCCACTTCTGTAAAAATATGTTGCGCAATCAAGAACTATTTCAAATTAGTTAATGTTTAGAAAAGCTTGTTTCCCATTGTGAGTTAAAAGTACTGTATTATGATTACTTGTAGTATTTATCCCTATATGCCTACTGGTAATAAATGTATTACAAACGATTCATGTGGATTGGACCATGTACAAATCTGTTGTAATTTACATCTACTACAGATTGTTACATTCACAATACGCAACTTGGTATAATGTAAATGTTTGCTAGTTGAATTACCTGTGCTTAAACTCAAATTGTAATCCTTTTTATAAATCAAGCTCGCTCAACTCGTTTGTTACTGAAAGAGTGAAAATCGCCCACAAACAGAAATTAACTGAGGCTGAAACAGAAATACAGTAGCAATTAAACTCAAGTTGTAATGAGCATTCGAAATTGTTTTGTATACATGACTGCCAGTTAATTAGGTATTGACTTTTGAATATGGAAATGCATTAAAAGACTTATTCATTTAGAGCCGGTTTTTATAGTACCGTTAAGTCTGCCTGGCGGTTAGTTCCCAAGGGAGAAATGGGATTCGCATAGGAGGTTATATATCGATTATAGAATATGTTTAACTAACATCAAAAACCAGCCCTTTTAAGTCACTTATATTTATTTCGTTAGGTATCTAATAAAATCCATTGACAGAACACTAAAAGTTGACATTAAGTTTATGACAAAATTATACTCCTTTGGAAGCGAATTGGAACCATAAATATAAATTTATTACCGGAATAGAACTGCTTTGCTTGCGCTTCATACAAATAAAGGTTTCTTTTTGAAAATTTGAACCTTAAAGAGACTAGAAAGGATATTTTGTCAGTTCATCCTTTTTGGATGAAAGTTGAGTCGAATCGTTTCTCGTTTTTCGAAGTTTCTGATACTAGGTCCACCTCCTTTTTACCGAAATCGCGCAGTGGTTTATAAGAGACGTCCGGTGTCTGAACCTCATAGTTTTTATGTTATTCAATATTTTTCATAAAAGTACTGTAGCAACACCAGAAATTTCCATAGACTTCGAGGCCCCATGTAAAATTAGTCATTGGCGATAAAGAACGAAGGCGGATGTGACGTCATCTTTCCGAGAAATATGACGTATTTTATTCTGGAATGTTTGCAATCGCTCGGGAGCACTCGACTTTACTATATTAATTAAAAATCGCCAACAACCCTAAAGACTAGGGTTCTTGCTATACATCTGCAGTGCCTTCTTTTTTTCAATACCATTAAGGGTTTTAGTTTTAGCAAACTTCCTAAAAGATGACTTCAATTGACTTGATCTACGTCTTAACCCACGATACGAAAGAACGCATGATTCAGCATCCATTTTCTGCATCCCTTCTTCTGTGAGGAGATACGTTGGGAAAGGAGCAACTTCACTCCTGAGCACGTTTCTGAGGTCTCTGATTATTTGATTATGCACACTGGTTGGAATGATATTTTAGCCATTGATTGAAAGATGGTTAGGTTTCCTTAATCCCTTTATCGTCGTGTTAAAAATAGCAAGCTTAGGTCCTACCGTCTCGGTCATTTCCCTGTAAACAGCATTGTATTGTGTTCAGAACTTCAATTTACTTCGTGCGCTGCTTCCCATTTGAAATTACAATGGCAGATGTCATTAGAATGCGCAATCATCTGTTTCACTTTATCTACCATTGCGATTAAAGTGACCACCTTATCTCCCACCCTGTTAAAGAGCGACAGCCCACTCATTCAAACCTATTAAAATGTCAGTTTAACATCTAGTATAAAATAAATAAAATAAAATAAGTAAACACATAAAGAGCGTTTAAAAAAGCGGCAGAGCACCTCGGTGTGACTCCACGGTGTCATTGGATTTGACCAACTTTCAATTGGCTTGTTACATATGGTAGATATGTAAACTGTGCAAAGTTTGAACCGAATAGGTTCAAGGGTGTTTTCCAGAGACAGAGAGGCGTGACCCCAAGGGGTCATTGGATTTGACCTATTTTCAATAGGCTTACTAGTATTACTTGTGGCATATAGGTCACCTGTGCAAAGTTTGAACCAAATCGGTCCAAGCATTTGACAGTTATCGTGTTCGCGGACAGACGGACAGACGCCGGACACCATCGACTCCCCTATAAAGCTTGTATCGCTTTGCTCTGCCGCTTAATAAATTTTATACTTCTATTACTCTCATTATTCATTACCAATTCCTGGTTTTAAATTTGATCTACTTGTACATTGTGTATATGTCGTACTATTTTAGTGAAATCCGTCATTCCATGAAACTAGTCGTTCACTGAAACTGTGGCAGAGTGTAGTTTCTAGGGCTAAGCGATTGGGTTCCCCTCCTTTTCGAGGTCGATAAATGGTGTCCCTTATCAATCTACAAGGGGAAGAGAAACTACCTCACAGCGTTTCACTAAATGACTAGGCTTTTCGTAAGGGAAGGGAGTCAGAGATGTTCCAAGATGATCGAATGGTCATAAATAGTTACCTTGGATTTTGGGTAATTTTTTTTACAATACTTTAATGAACTATATTTCCGCTAATATTGTATCTACCTAACAATTCGTTTCACCAGCCAAACTTTAGCAAACTTAGTGCCCTACAACTTTTTAATGCGCTATGATACAAAAAATAGTCTTATTTCACGAGATATAAGCCACCCACTGAAAAAACAAAAAATTTTGGACTTTTAGGGCCTCCCCTAAGTTGGCACACGGTCCTCGAGGTCGAAAAATTAGATATCCTGGCATGTCCTCAAACAACCTCTAAAAATTCCATTAACTTTGAAATACTTCCCAGCTCCCAGCTAAGTTTTCAGAACTGACAAACCCTTAGGCTGTTCAAAATTGTTCCGAGTATTTGGAATTTTCAGAACCTACCAATTGTTTATAATCTTTACATTTTCCGGAACAGAAACCTATTTAAGTAATCCTCAGAAGCTGCTGTACGTCATAGACACTTAGCATCTTTCGAATTTTCTCAGATTCTTCCAAATATATGATATAGCAGAAATTCTACGTTGACTTTATCTTCCCGATAAAATCAAAATTTAAGAATGGGACAATCTGAAGTCGTCTATTACGGCGACATTATTACCGCACATTTCAAAAATCAAGTGTCTTATTACGGGGGTTTTTCCGTCCGTGTATTCGTCCTTCTGTGTGAGGAACCCGGTCTCGGCACTGGAAAATCGTAGAAAGCTCATTGATATCTATTTTGTTTTTTTTTCGTAATCACTTCGGAATGATGCCAAATTTAGGCAACGTTCTCAATTTATTCGTTAATGGACAGGAATTAGAGTCCTCGTGTCACACTCTATTTTCGGTTAAGTTGGTGGAGAGAAATCTTTATTTATTCACAAATTTCATCGAAGAAATTGCACAAACATCGTGCATAGACCTCTTAACTTGTTTATCAAAAGTGCCGGAGAAAAAATAGTCTTTTGAAGGTTATCGATTACAGTACGTGTACATAATTATCAATTCTTCACTTGCTAAGCACGTACTTGTTGCTAAGAACCCATCCATCATTGGCAACGAATGCGCCACCGATTATGAGTTATTAAGCATACACTTTCGTTCCAGAATCGGCGTGTCTGAGGGTTAGTTTCACTACCTTCTGCTCAATTTGAGCGACAGTTAAGTTCTAATTGTTTATATGGAAAGTAAGTGTCAGTTACACTGAAACTAAACCTTAAAGGATATTGTTGCATTTGATTTCTAAAATCGCACAGAATTTCTTTAAAAATTAATAAAGTACGTGTTACTTCACAATGAGAACTTGAAATTATTCATCATCTTTCCTATTATAAGCAACCTTGCTCTCCAGATCAATTCCTTAACACAATTGTTCAAAAACTTCTCTGAGGAAATGGAAAGACCTACCCTTACTCAAACATTACACAATGCACTACTCATTCACAGACGTCGATTTCCCGTGTGAATCAGTTCTAAATTGACTCGTACGCATATGACTTGTGGACAAACCTAACAGAAAGTGCTTTGAACCAATTAAAAGGATTACACACTCCCCAGTATGCACGGATCGTTTCCAGGTAAATGGAGCATCGTTGGGCATTCCGTATAATTAGATAACGGCCAGTATCTCCCCCGTGAAAAAAAGATACCGCCCGAATTAAAATCTTTCGAAAACGATTACGGTATAAATATTTCGCCTAATGCAATGGCTCGCAAATTATCACAGTTCACAGAAAGGGGTTTTAATACAGCAACAAGTTATAAAATGTAGATACAATCTTATCTAGATTTTACTCGGGTGATTATTAACATTCAAAACAAAAAGTGCACAATACTACTGGTAAACAAATTATAGGTAACAAATTTATTAATCAACAACATGCTCTAATAACAGAAACAATTCATTTGATACTGGATTACATTAAAAAGGCATTAATACTATCTATTAAAAATGCATGACAATTTCATACACAGCACAGCATTAGAAGTCCCTTAACATTCAACAAACATGACTAGAATACGTTAAAGTTACAGGGATAATGAAAGGGTTAATTAACAATCGAGCCACACTAAACATTCATCTACCTTTCGAAAATACATAAACATCCCTTTTCCGCTTTTAGGTTAGAATTCACGTACAGTTCACGAACGGTAAAAATGTGAAAATTAACTGAAACTCATTTAGGGGTTGCTTTAGAAAAATGCCGGCATTTATCGTGCGAGTGTTGGTCGGTTTTCAACATACTGTTTAAGTTAATTATATGATTGTTTGTTGGAGACGATCTACACTAACAAGGGGTTCAAAAATAACTAATTTCCATCACGATTTCCCTGTTCCTGTTTTAGAATGGTTTCTCCTGTTGGATTATTATTGCCTACACTAACCTTCACCTAGCGGGAAATTACGAAAATACTCGCCTTGCGTACAGTAAACTGTTTTCGTTCCAATTTGACTTTTTAATCAATAAAACGCATTCAATTTAGGTAGGCATAAACGTATAATTAAATCAGAACGTTTATACTCATCACACGCTTTTAAAATAGCCTTCGGCGTGTTTATTTATACATGCCAGTGTGTTTAAAATTACGGAGCGCTCTCGCATTTTCATTTTAGTTAAATGTGGAGCTATTAAAAAGTGTACAATTTTTATGGCACAGAAAGAGGTAAATGACGTGATTTATGAGAATCATAAACGATATACATTGTACCACTCTACCCGCGTCATGCATTAAAACGCGCAAAAATTAGGCAATTTTCAACAAACTATAGGTACAATTTGTAAAACGGGGTCCATATTGTTTACTTTATTCTGAAAAAACGAAAAGTTATTTTCATGGATGTTACTTAGTAAGGCAGTTTTCTCTACAGAAATTTTAATACTCCTTGAAAATGGTAACAAAGAGCCATTCTGGAGTTGCTTAACACCAGAGGGAGAAACCAGTAGGGAACTTCGGCGAACAATTTGGGGATTTCAAGGGATCTCCGACGATTTCAAGTGATTTCGAAACTATATCCAGGCTTGAAAGTTCTCCAAAAATCTTTAGATGACTTAGTTTTGGTACTTATATGGTGTAAAGAATTCTTTAGACTTTAGAGTATGGTCTAGATAACATTTTTCTGAGGTGCTCACAGTATTACCTATAGAAGTTTATAGAAATTGCACTATGCCGGACTATTGTATGTATGTATGTATGTATGCTTTATTGGTGATTTATACTTACAAGTATTTTCACACGTCATTTTGCACAGACATAATTGACCATAAATAAAATTATCTACCAATACAATATAAATTTAAAACCTATTTTCTTAGACAAGATGACAATTAGGTAAAATGACAAAGGACAAAATAAATATACATTTAGACAACAAAATCGCAACATCTTCACAAACAGAGCTAGCAATCTAAGTCATTGAAACTATTGTTCAAAAATTCGTTTAGTGAGTAGAATGCTCGACGTTTTAAATATTCCTTTACACTAGCTTTGAATGATAGTGAATCTAAGTTTTTAGTTTTCGTGGGTAATGCATTATAAAACTTCATCCCATAATATGATACGCCATCCTTTGTTTTATTGAGCCTATGAAAAGTTATGTAAATGTGTTCTTTGTTCCTTGTGTTATAACTATGCAAATCCTGTTTTACAGTTTGTGAAACTATGTTCTCTTTAATATAGAGTAGGCATTGAAGTATATATGTACAAGGGAGTGTCAAGATACCTAGCTCAACAAATCCACTCCTACAGCACTCTCTGTACTTGATATTTTTTATTATTCGGATACACTTCCGTTGTAAGGCAAATAAAGTATTTGCATGTTTCGAATGGCCCCATGCAAGAATTGCATATGATAAAATTGAATGAAAAATGCCATAATAGGCTGTAATTACAGTTTCCATTGAAGCAACTCTTTTAAGATTCCTGATAACAAATATAGCTTTAGATAATTTAGCACTTTGAATAGCTACATGTCTGTTCCAAGTTAGATGTGGATCTAACGTTACTCCCAATATCCTAAAATCTGAATTTTGATTAATGAATTTTTGTTTCCTTAGCGTTAGTGTCATGGTTTGTGTCTTTGATGCATTTAAAGCGCTGTGTTGTTTGATTTTACCCATTTATCAACTCTTCCTATAGCTAACTTCATGCACTCATTGATTTCTTCTTCACTATCAAATTGTTTAATAAGAGAAGTGTCATCAGCAAACATAATGTGGTCGGTGTATAGGTCACAATGCGGAAGATCATTAATATATATAAGGAACAAGATGGGCCCCAAAACAGATCCCTGTGGCACACCGTGCTTTAATTGTGACAATTTTGAAACACCATTATCGTAAATTACATACTGTTGTCTATTTGATAAATAAGAGTGGATTAACTGTGCACTTTTGTTTCCAAAACCATAATTTCTTAGTTTATCGATTAAGATTTTATGTGATACGCAGTCAAATGCTTTGGTAAAATCAAGACCTGCTAAACTAATGTATTTTTTATTTTCAAATCCTTTCATAACTGTTCTTGCTAAATTACTCACAGCCAGAGCAGTAGACTTCCCTTTTCTAAACCCAAATTGCGATTGACTAATTATATGATGATCCTCGAAATAAGTTTCCATTTGAAGTTTTAAAACAGATTCAAAAATTTTGCTAAACACGGGCGTCAAAGAAATAGCTCTATAGTTATTAGGATCAGACAAGCAACCTTTTTTAAAAATTGGTACTACTTTAGAAATTTTTAATACGGAAGGAAACGTACCACTCGCAATACATTTATTAATTAACTTTGTCAATGGAGATAGTATAACATCCTTCATTGACTTCACAATTTTTACAGTAATGTCATAAGGATCTTTGCTACAGCTATTTCTTAGTCGATCGATACACTCCCTAATTGTACTAAAGCCCACTTCTTTAAAGCTAAAGGTAAAATGGCTCAATTCCATAAAATCTAAAGGATCTATATCATGATCAATTGGAATATTGTTAACAATGTTATCAATTGAGTCAATGAAATAGTCATTAAAAATGTTACAATTCAGTTCAGCGCATGGTTCAAATTTTGCTGTGTTCTTGCCTTTAATGATTTGCCACATCGCAGCTACCTTATTTTTAGAGTTTTTTTATGAATTTATCATTTGTCATCTTTTTCGCTTTTGATAATTCATTTTTGTATCTCAATTTCACATTTCTGAGCATCTCCTTTGTGACTAGAGATGAATTAGATTTTTAGATTTAAGCATATCACTACAGAGTTGCAGTGTTGAACGTAGTTGCTTTAAGCTATCAGTAAACCAGTTTACTTCCCTGGAAGTAGAAGTTGCAAGCCTACACTTTAGAGGAAAAGTGGTAACAATAGTCTCTGAGAAAAGTGTTACAAACATATCGAATTTAGTCTCGGAATCAATTCGTTCGTCACTGATAAACTCCCAATTGACATATTGTAATATATTATACATGCGAAATAATCCAATGTTGGTGATTGGTCTATATGTAATTCTACCATTATTTCCACTACAATCTTTATGGGAAGTGATGCCAAGGGTAAAACCAACAGCATTGTGATCAGAAAAATATGTATCAAAGACCGTAACTGAAAAGTCTGGAATGTTTGTAAAAATATTGTCCAGACATGATTGCATTCTAGTGTTCTCAAAAACGGACTGCTTCAACCCAAACGTTAGAAAAATGTTACATAGCTGGTGCGCTTTTTCATCTTTAGTATTGAATTTGACGTTAAAATCGCCAGTAATAATGATTAATTTACGAAAATTTAAAGTTTCTAACATATGCAGTAATTGCTCCATAAATATATCGAAGTCTCCGCTGGGTGAACGATAAATAGACACAATCTCAATGTTATGATATTTTAAACCAACCACTTCAAAATTAACTTCCTTCGATAAGCCCAACAAATTCAAAGGTGTACATTTATAAGAATTTTTGATGAGAATGCAAACCCCACCGTGTATTTTACTCGAACGGCAAAAACTCGTTACAACACGATATCCTTGTATACTCAACACTTCGCACCTTTATCTTAAAGCCAAATCTCAAAATTTTTGGGTGCGTAAGTGCGTTTGATATTTTCGCATAGCTGGACAACATTAAGGATATCATATTAGTATATTAAGATACAAGTGTATAATCAAGTCTTTAAAGCACGCGCAACGAGTTTAAGGGCACGACGCAAAGCGGAGTGCCTTTAACGTTGCAAGTGCTTTAAAGACCAATTATACACGTGTATCTTATAGTATTTTTTATTATACCTGCAGTATAATTTAAAAATAGGAAATACAATGAAGTCATATTGACGTTATACTCGAATACATGTCTAACTAAGTGGACTGGGTGTTCGTAATTTCACGATTGCCATGGAAATGTCACTTGACGTTTGCTTATAAAAATCATCGTCTTTGTGAATTAAACGATTTCCGTTGAAAAAGATAATACACCGTCCATTAAATCGATTGTCGTAAAATCAAAACAAACGTTGGTAGGTGTAAAATCCAACTCCAGTAAAGCCTATTATAAAGAATATGAAAAGTTGTTTCCATTGATGAATAGGAAGTTACTTACGAATACAGTCTTAAATGCATCCATAATGCTGGCACATATGAAGGAAATGTCAAAGGTATTTAAATCTTCTATATTTTGGTGCATTCATTCAAAACTTTAAAGCAATGCTGATGCGATTAAAAAGTGGAACAGATTTGGAAGCATACCCTAAATTACGCGCGTTTGTGAAAGCTTCAACCAAAGGATAGGTACAAAAGCCAAAGAAATGTTCTGCATTTACAGAAAGCGACCTAAGAGGATTTTTTATTTCATCCAGATGACAGTTTCAAAAGTCATACTTGAAGTATCGTTACTTATCAACTTTAAAGCACGTGTGTTTTAAAGGCCCCTTTTCGCACGCATTTGAGTGTTTAAAACGGAGATTGTGATTCAGGTATAATAAAAAAGAAATTTAAAAAACTCCTGGCCTACTCGACTTCCCTCGTCATAAAAAGTGAAAGATTACAGCTTAGAATAGCCTAATGGGCCTTCCTGCTCTAGCTAAATTCTCGGAAGTAAGATACAAAAACCTTTCCCATATAAAAATATCTAGAAGCTTTCGGATTAGGTAAATTTATCTGTGAAGGAAAAATTTTTTCCGATAATTAACACCTTAGCAGCTAACCTGCAATAAAGATCTGAGTCATGTAAAGAGATCTATCAGTGGTTTGATTTTCTGTCTAGTAGACAACAATTGCTTTAGGCGAACGAAAGGTAAATGCTGACATTTTTGTGAAATATACTATGAGGATGTTCAAAATCAAAATTCAAGAAATACTCGTGTTGTATCTTATTGTGAATAATTGCAAGAAATACTTAGAACACATTTTATAATTCACACATAAACATTTTACAATAAATATTACATTTGAAAATCTATCATGACAGATGCCTACTCTGACATAAATACAACAACTCGTACCTAAGATTTTTCCGAATATTAAAATATCAATCAGAATTTTCCTATGCTGTTAACAAATTGCAGAAGTGAACATTCATTTCCAAGTTGGCTTCAAGACGGACTTAGTTTTTAATTAATGAGTATAGAATACGGCGTACTGAGAGAAATTGATTTTGAAGACATCATAAATGTTGCTCATAAGAAATCAAGAAAGAAGCTGGCAATGGTGTTTTTTTATACATCTTGAACTGGTAAAACTTTGGTGTTCACACCAACCACCATATTTTACCCACTGTACCGGTTAGGTACAAATTGGGTGATTCGTTAATTCTGACCCAAGGAAGGGTGTTGGTATCTTGCAAAAAGTTAAAAATTTTTTCAGGGTCGTGGTGCAAATTCTTCTTGCAATTTCTTCGTCTTGTTATGTTGAAGTACTTTTGGAACTTACCTTTTTGTACATTTACTTCCAGCTAGCTCAGATAAAAATAGTAGAATTTAATTCATTTTTATTTCACTGATTTCTCATTAATTGTCAATAATTTGTTAGCCAAATTTGGAAATATATTAATTTAGAACTTTATACTTTATATACTAGATAGTTTATGTAATTTTTATAGTCCCCTCTTTGACACAAAAACTCTTTTCCCATTTGTAGAACAATAATAACTCCAAAAGGTTAATTAAAAATTGAAATACATTTTTTATTATTATATCTTGAAATAGGTAATGAAAACTAGAATTCTGACAGCCACTCTAAAAGAGCGGCACCTAAATTTAATTGAAATTGGTATCTTTTTAATTGTTGCAATTACAGCAGTCGCTGACCTTAGCTGGACGAAGCTGTTGTCGTCTCGATTCGAATTTCCACCGCTTTGTTTTTTGGTAGACTTTACGTAGCGATTTTGGCAACTCGTATGTCTATACTTTTTTCTCCAATTTATTTTACTTGATATCTTCCTGATCCAATTTCTCCAATAATACATCGCTGACGTGTAAAAAACAAAACGCGCGATTATTCAATTCTCTATTCTATTTACCAATGGGAGGTTTTATGATGCCGACGATGAAGCCGCAGTACGTTTGCTTTATTACAGCGTTGCGACGAATATTGGCACTAAACTTTTTTCTAGTACTCACTTTTATAAGTCACTTGACCCTTAACTATCGGACCAATCCGTTTTTAAAATAACACTATCGCCAATTGTTTCATATAAATCGCAATAATTGCACGCTATTAATGTACGTGGCTGCTTGTGGCTGCTAATGTCTCATTTCTCACGCATTACATACTCATTAAAATCCAGATTCCTGCAACTTCGTCTCAATTCATTTGCTTACCTAATGTTAAAATAATGTAACGTATTTTAATACGAACACTGTGAACTAAATTTAACCTTGGAGTTAAGCCCCATTCAGATAGGTGGTAGTGCGGTGCCGTTGCCTTGTTGTGCGGTGCGGGATGGTGCTGTCATGTTGACATTTGCTTTCACAATCACCGCAAAATTGGCCCGCCTACACAAGTATGACCAATCAACGACAACAGCAGCAGCAAATTTGCTTTGACAGATCGCCACGACAAATATGTTGCACTTCTATTGGTGCTTGCTATCTGTAGTGCAGAAAGTTTGAAGTTTACATACTTTCGGCACGTGGCTGCAATTCGTCTGCACTGCACATGTCATTGTGAATTGCCATATGGGTATGCGTATTTCAAGGCACCGCATCGCAACAGCACTGCACTACCACCTATCTGAATGGGGCTTTACACTGTCAAAATCAAATTCTACCGATCTACCGTATTAAAACAAAACGGAATTAGTTTCAAATTTATACAGCTCATTAGAACCCATCATCGAACGAGTATGGCGCAACATTTTGTTCAAAGGCCAAAGGGTCAATTGTACATATCGAGTTCGGTGGCGCCTAATTTTATACATGGTACAATATGGATCCAAAATAACTTCTTTAAAACAAATGAAGATCTGGCTAACATACTAATGCCCGGTTACACAAAAGATGATTAAGGTTAATCAATGATTAAAAATATTAGAATGTTAGCAACCATTGAATATACGCTTATTTGTTTCCCATTCTAATATTTTTAATCAGTGATTAACCTTAATCATCGTTTGTGAAACCGGGCATAATTCATTTGGATATTGTTTTTCTTTGTTTCAGAGTGATTGATTGCGAACTTATTGAATGACACAGAAGAACACCATTCTGAGGAAGGCAAGAACTGATCATGACTAGCACTCGCAAAAGACGTCGCGTCGAAGCAATGCCATGGTGCGGCTGCGGCGAAATCTTGCAGACTGTTCGAGATGGGAGATACACAAAAATAAGTATTGAACCTGCGCTTGGTGTGCATTTATTTTTTCGGCATCTCACTGGAAAAAGGTTCTGTGGCACCCTGTACAACAACAACTTGCGGCTCAAAGTCAGAGTTCCATTATCGCAAATAAAATTGGTCCTTCTGCGACTTACCTACCCTTTTTTAACGAAGCATGAAATCTAACGAGTTTCTCACTACGTTATTCCTAACGCACTACAAATCAACACTTTCGTAGGCAAACTTTGCGCTATTATTTCCTCTTATTGGTTTGATGTACAGTTTCCATTATTATCAGAAAAGAAAAACCAAAAGTTATAGAATTTATTTCCTACAATTGTGCTTGTATATATGCGTTTTGTGTAATAGGATTAACCGTCATAATAGAATCGTATAATTTTGCTAAAAACATCGATCTAATAACAGGATCGCCCCCTGCGTCTTCTGCTACGGCTTCTTCCCCGCGACGAGGATCGACTTGAAGAAGAAGCACTTCGCTTCCTTCGCCGGCCTTTTCCCCGTTTTGAACCACCACGTGAAGAGGACCGACTCTTTGACGAACCACCCTTCCTCCTACGGCGAGCCTCAATAATGTCCAGCGAGACGTTGCCCAAGTAATATTTCTCCCCTGCTTTGCGTATAGCGCCAAACTCAATTCCGCTTTCTAGCATTGGGATAATGTACTTTTCGTATTTACTGGCCACACGATATTTGTCCGTGAGAAGGTTCCGCAATTCCTCTTCAGACACGCCATCATTGGTTGACGATTGCCTCAGGGCGCGTAATATCAAATTGGAGACCTTATTGGCGTTAGAAGACATAGCTAATGCAGTTTTCTGATTTTGCGTGAAACACCGAAATTTGTCACCTGAAATTTGTTTACTAAACAAAACAAAATTTGGGTTACTACAAATATCAAAATGTAATAAACGCTATGCAAATGTGTTTTGCAGAAGGCTGAGGCATTGTGTTGTGTTACTATGGTACGACCGTACATTTGAGAGTGTTTGTTCCTTGGTTTCATAAAACTTACGCCAAAGAACAAGAGGCAATTGTGCACTTCGTGTTTGAAGCAGCACCAATGGAACCAACGTGCAAATCATAAGATTGACGAATTGTATAAGTCATTATAAGGATCGTATCAAGGCATTGTGTATATTTGCGGACAACGGCCACATTCCCCATTTTTATCTTCATAGAAAAGATGGAACTGGGGACTATACGATGGTAAGGGATTTGGGCCAGGGGTACAGTAGCATAACTATACGTAATGGATAAGTCATATATGGTCTATGCTTCAAAACCATTTTTCTCTTAGGTACAATCTCAGAAAGATATGGTCCTGAAACGTGGATAGAATCTGCACATTTTGAGAAACGATTGAAACTCTTCCCTATTCGAGGTATTGCACAATGTGTTATCTTCTCCCTCCCGACACATCTTACCCGCTTCTCTTTTGCTGACGGTATGTTCCAAAAAACTAGTTCATCTTGAAGAAATTTGCTTCTGTCCTAATACTCTAGCTAGACAAGTATTGAAGATATGGTTACAAATATTCACCTCAAGAGGTACTGCCTAACATTTTATAATGGTTTAATTTGTTGTCCTTAAATATTCTCTATTTCATAGTAATGGAGGAAACTAACAATATGCCTACACTGTTTTTTGTTACTATCTTCAATATACGGCTAGATAAAGTAGGTAGGTATGTACCTATTAGGACAAAAGCAAATATCTTCAGGATGAATACATTTTTTGGACATATATTGTCAGGAACAAGTCCCGAGCAGAAACATTGTTCCATTCCTCAATATAACAAATAAACATCAATCTTTTCTCAGTAGGTACTTACAGTATGTGTATTTACTTCCTTCGAAGTTTTAGGGCCATTCATTATTGATAAATTCCTACTGGGAATAGTTATTTACATAAAAGTAGGTACTTTAATTTCCGAGTCATCAGGTAATGACATTTTACTGACGAGTTTTGTATTAAATTTTACCCGAAATCGTCTTTTAATACAAAATTTCAACTTTTATATATAACTTTTGTTTAATGTCAATCTGTCAATGATGACAGGAGTCATATTGGGTACGTTCCACTTAACGCCCGCAACGATCACGACGCCCGGCTGCCGTTCCACATAACGACCACAGTCGTTATGGTCGCAATCGCGACGTCAGATATGACGTCATTATTAGCGACCGCAACGAGCCCACGGCGCTCGCCTATCGTACCTGGGTCAGCGTGGGCGTTCTAATTTTATAACCTTACATTCTTGACAGGAGACATTTCTAGAGACATTTAACTGTCAGACACTGATTGTTTGAACACGCATGCGTTACAAATTTTTCGTTTTCGCTATGGAGAAAATATAATTACGTGTTTCAGAACGTAACCTTGTGGTGGACATTACACTATGGATGTTCTACATGCACAAACTGGTAAGTATATATGCTGATTCGTGAATGTTAAAGTTATTTGTTAAGGAAAATTCTGCTCTAACACAATTTTCTTTATTGTAGATCTTAGATTTGCAACTAGTTTGCTGCAAAGTGCTTTACCAGGGAATGCGAATGAGACTCGTATAAATGGTAATGCAACGATTAATGAAAATGCATGTTAGTTTTGAATGAAGAAGAGAAATTGTTTTCGAAGCAGCATTCCCAGAAGAAATTCTGGGGAGAAGTGTTCATTATCATCGTATTAAGTATGGCTGCAGCATTTATGATAGAAATTCAAATGTCGTCTTCAATATTTTATTAACAAGAAGCAATATCTTGTGTAAAGCGAAGAAGTATGTGTCAATAATTGGTACTGAAAAATAAAAAAATATTTACTAACTTAATATGACTTTTGAATTCATAATCCACCCCACTTTGTATCCTTTACGCATTACGAACTCCTCAACGGCGTCCATGTTGGAAAACTGTTCACTCACGCGTGACGTCACATCGTACCCAAAAGCGTTCCACTTAAGGGTTCGCCCACAACGCCTCTAAGCTAGTGGAACGACAAAACCGCGGTCGCGGTCGTGATCGTTGTGGGCGTTAAGTGGAACGTACCCATTGTAGATTGGAAATGTCAAAAATGCGGTCGGTAAAGTGACAGGTGCGGCCAGTAACGTGACAAGCGGCAGGAAACGCAGTCTGCTCTGCCTCTGTCATAGAAACTAAAATTTCCTGACAGAAAGTAGACTTGAAAATGAAGGTTTCAGAACGATTTTGGGTCAAAATTATATAGAAAGCATATATGCTCAACTCACGAACTGGTTTATTAGTGATATGGTTTTGAAGTCTCCCGGTCATTCAGACATTTATTTGATATCATATCGTGTCATAGAAACACGACCACGGCCTTTTCACAAGGCGTTTCCATAGCGATCATTTTATATTACTATTGGTATAGTAACCCGAACCTTGTTTTGATTAGTAGATAAACAAATTTTCGGTGACAATTTTTTGTCTTTTACAATATTGCAAAATTACCAAATTGCTACCTCGCTTAACCATGCCTTCTGACGCTAATAAGGCCTCTAAGTCTATTTTAGGTGTCCTGCAAGATTTAAAGAATCAATCGTCGACGAATAATGGTGTATCTGAAGAGCAATTGCGGAAAATTCTCACGGACGAATACAGTTTTGCAAGCAAGTACGAAAAATACATTACCCCAATGCTAGAAAGTGGAATTCAGTTTGGCGCTATACGCAAAGCCGGAGACAAATATTATGCGGGGGACGTCTCGCTAGACATTGTTGAGGGTCGTCGTAGGAAGAAGGGCGGTTCGTCTAGGAGCCGGTCACGTAAAGGTATATCCAAACGGGGAAAAGGTCGAAGAAGGAAGCGAAGCGCTTCTTCGTCGAGTCGACAATCTTCCTCGTCGGGTGGACGAAGCCGTAGCAGAAGACGCAGGAGGGCGGTCGTGTAATTAGACCAATGTGTTTGCGCAAATTGTACGATTTTATTATCATTGTAAACATCTTTAAATAAATTCACTAGCTTTTGGTGTAACTGGAGGTGGAGTAGCCGGCAGAATGCTTGAAACTAATCTAAGGAAATTCCCAGCTCTGCCACAAATGAAAAATTTTTACCTCAGCCCAGGTATATTTTTGCTTCACTCATTAAGACCTACCCAATTTCAGATGACGTCTTCTAAAATTAATAAAGTCTCTAATTTTATACTTTTTTGTAGTTTTCTGCTATACGCAGGTTCCATGTTACCGTATCCACTCTTATTAAACTAAGTAACTCACGCTGTACTGATTATTATGGCATCAATAGCAAGCTAATCAAGGAAACTATACAAATATATGTTGACTATTTAGTAAACGTGTTCAATTCCTGTATTTCAGAAGGCAATTTCCCTGACGTCTTTAAAGTTTCTGTTGTATTACCATTATTTAAGAAAGGCGATTGTAATGATATGAACAACTATAGACCAATCACTATTGTACCAATGTTCTCTAAAATTTTTGAAATAATACTAAACAGGAGACTTTATAATTATTTTGAATGTAATAACATGTTTGATCGTGGTCAATACGGCTTCCGAAAAAATCACTCCACCATACAAGCTGTTTCTAAGATGATAGCTACAATTATTCAATTTTTTGAGAAAGGAGAACAGGCTTTACTAATTTTATGTGACTTATCGAAAGCGTTTGATTGCGTTTCATTTAAGATTCTAATGGATAAGCTACATCTATATGGTATTAGAGGGCTAGCTGGAACATTACTTTCATCTTATCTTAATAATAGAAAACAGTGTGTTTTTGTGGATGGTGTTCAATCTGAATTAATCTATACGAAGAATGGAGTTCCTCAGGGCTCTATCTTAGGACCATTATTGTTTATTATGTACACAAATGACTTTTTTACTTATATGCACCCGAATCACTGTATTGCTTATGCTGACGACACTTCGTTACTCGTATCGGACAAAGATGTTAAAATAGCAATCGCCAAAAGCCAAAATTTATTACAAGAAGCAGATACCTGGTTCATTAGCAATAACTTAAAACTAAATAAAAATAAAACGCATATCGTGACCTTTTCAACGAACAACAAGGTTACCTCCGGGAAGTGCGCTAAGGTATTAGGAGTGTATGTAGACGACAAATTAACGCGGAACAATCATATCGATCACGTATTTTTGTAAATTGTCCAAGTCATTGTTTGTATTAAGGAATTTGAAGCGAGCAGTCGGTATGAATACTTTACGATCCTGTTATTTTTCTTTGGTTCATTCCCACCTCTACAGTATGGTGTAACATTATGGGGGAATTCCTCCAAAGTAAACAAGATATTTATATTGCAAAAAAAAATAATTCGTATCATAGTAGGAGCCGAATATCTTGCTCATTGTCAACCATTTTTCAAGGAATTACGTATCATGCCGCTACCATGTATTTTCATTTACGCAACATTATTGGATCTACATAAAAACAAGCGTCACTTTGCAACAAATGACTATTCTCATAATTACGGTACTCGAGGCGCAAAAAATATAAGGGTTTCTTATTACAGATTAAGCAAATCAAAAAATAATAGTCCAAGAGTTGAATTGTACAACTATCTTCCAGATCCTGTTAAATGTCAACAATTCAATCAGTTTAAAAATACTATTAAGAACCATCTTCTGAACCACTGCTTTTACTCTGTAAGCGCATACCTAAACACACCCTGTGATTTAATGTAAAATTCCTTCTACTGTTTTAAAAATGTACTATTGTTAATGAATAATTTTATTGTTGTATTATTACTTGCATGTATCACTATATTTGTTTGTTATTTTATGTACCTATATATGTATATTTTTTTTTTATTGGATGCTATGTGTCAATGACGTGTCGAAGCCAAGGATTGGTGGAATGACAAATAAAGATTATTATATTGCCTTTTCATATCCGCGTATAGCTCTCCCCCGAGCTCTCCCCTCTTTCAAGATCGTCTACCATCTTTACTCTTCTTGTTCCTCTTTCCCTTGTACCCTCCACGGCTCCACCGGTCACGTCCTTCAGCAAACTGTTCTCTCTTAGCACATGACCAAGCCGCATTCTTGTCCTTCTCAAAATTGTTTTATACAAAGATCTTCTTTCTCTTATTCTTTGTAGTTCCTGTTCGTTCTTAATCCTGTCACACCCCTTTATTCCAAGTATTCTTCTCCACATCCACTTTCCTTCCTTATATTTTTTTTAAATTATCCTAGTTTAACATATTCGTACATATATCAAGCACTTTGCTATTCTTTTCCTTAGACTCATGTCCAACATGCTACACAGTATTCTATGTACATTTCCCAATAAATGCTCGTTTGCCATTCCAAAGCGAGTCTTTGTTTCTTTCCAGTTTCTCCAATCATTTATTACTTTCCAGATACCTATCTACAACTTTCTACTTGTTCAAGCATTTCGTCTTTTACATACACTTTCATTTTCTTCTGCCTCTCCAATTCTCATTACCTTAGTCTTTTTCTGATTTGTAATTAAACCATATACCTTTTCCCAATTTTCAAATTGTTTAATTAATATGTTAATGTTTTTCTTTTCGTTTCAGACATGAAAATAAAAAGTGGAAAAAGGGAAACTAGAACTGACTAGCACAATTATTGTGTAATTAATTGTAAATAGTTTTCAATTTGCTTTATTTTATAATCACTACTGGCAGCACATTTTTGTTGGTCGTGCTTGTATTTGGGTTGGCACCGCATATGTTCGAGACTTTTGCCACCGCCATTCTCTTTCAAATTTATTATTTAAGGTTATGTAGTACTGATTTTGGCATTAACTAATTTTTTGGGTTTAATTTTATACAGAAAGTGCAGTTATTGAAGTGTTAAACATGAATAATACTCAGATATCTGATATATGTCGAACGTGCTTGGTGGCCTCTGAAGGAATGGTATCGATACAGAGCAAAAACTTGATTAACAGCAGGTATATTAGCATTATCGAAATGCTAAACAATTGCCTTCCATTTAAGGTAATAATAAATTATATCAGACCGATTGTCCTAATGTATTTTCCAGGTTTCAGAAAATGACAAACTTCCGAAACAGATGTGCAACGATTGCCTACTGTGTCTCACTAACGCGTACACTTTTCAACAAAGGTGCTTAAGCTCTGTTGTGACACTTCGAAGGAGCATTGCATGTGATCATCACAACTCTGATGGTACCGACAAAAAACTCATTACCGAAGCGTTTATTAATAATGAACACATTCAAAAATTCGCATGCAATCTATGTACTGCCTATTTCACAAGTTCAGATGATTTGAAGGTATTAGGTTGGAATCCCTTAAATAATTCAATATCTTATTTTTGCAGATTCATCAACGTTTACATTCTGATGAACATCTTCACATTTGCAATGTGTGCAAATTGCAATTATCAAGTTCCAGTTCCCTATCTAGGCATCAAAAGGTAATTAGGATGTTTTGATGCACTTATACAAAATCAGTTAACTTTCTTAGTGCTTGCTCAATGATGGTTTAAACACCAGTTCATGAAATCATGCTTTACTCATCTGATTAACAAATGACCATTATTTTGTACATTTATCTCTTATATTCTTTTGCCGCCACTCCTTTTGTACAGATTCCTCAAAATAATGGCATTGACAGATTTGCGGATCGTATTAGACATCGTCTAGTACAAAAACAGTCGGAGGTAGCCGCCCACTGCAAAACTGGTAACCTGTGAGGTGTACACAAATTATGCTATTATATTTTCATCTCTATCTAGCCCATGCAAAGAAAAGGACGTTTTGCAGTGGGTGGCTACCTGCATGATTGAAGTGACTGTTTTTATACTAGACGACGTCTCGTGGGCCTTGCAACTAATGAACTCTTAAAACATCATCAACTTGTATTGATTTGTTTTTGTTTTGTAGTTATTTGAAATAATGAGAGGCCTTCTGGAACAGGTGTAGATTAGTTATCTACTTTTAGATACATAAAGGTATAAAATCGCATTTATGCAGCAAATGTGGTAAGGGATTTACAAGATCGGACGATCTAAGTCAACACATGCGAACTCACACAGGAGAGAAACCGTACTCCTGCACCAAGTGCTCAAAATCGTTTACTCAATCCTCGCAATTGCAAGAACATCTAAGAGCGCATGCTGCCGAATGCAATTTTGTATGTACGGTCTGTGGAAAGGCTTTCTCTAGGTATAATAGCTTATCGGGACATATGAAAATTCATATGAGGAAAAGAAGTCATCCCTGCACCATTTGTGGGAAAACGTGAGTAATGCAAAGTCTTTTCCCTTATGATTGTGCAGTGGTTTGTAGACTTTCAAGTTCAGGCGCTCTCGTACTGCATACAAAAATACATACCGGTCAAAAAGATCACATTTGCCCTGTGTGTGGAAAGGCATTCACTTATGCCGGACATTTACTGGTACATTCGAGAATACATTCAGGTTGATTTTCTGCTTGTATTGACTATTTCATATTAACCGTTGTAGGTGAGAAGCCCTATGTTTGTAAGGAATGTGGGAAAGGATTTCCAGATGCGTCTAGATTAAGGGTGCATTCTAGGTCTCATAGTGGGGAGAGACCGTACATTTGTACCCATTGTGGAAGAGGTTGTGTTACAGCTTCTGAATTGAAAAAGCATAATCGGTACATCTCGTAAGATTGCAAAGTGTTATTAAACCTATTTTATTTCAGAATTCATACCGGTGAAAAGCCTTTTAACTGTAGCATTTGCCCGAAAGCATTTCCTAGAAATGAAGATTTAAAAGTACATATCAAAACACATTCAAATGATCGGGACCATATCTGTTGCTACTGTAATAAGGGGTTCTATCAGGCGTCAACGCTTAAAGTTCATTTAAGAATTCATACAGGGGAGAAGCCTTATAATTGTACAGTTTGTGGTAAAACATTTTCACAAACTAGTGCTTTGACAGTACACATGAAAACGCATTAAGTTTAAATGTGAAATAAATATTAAACCAATGAAACTTTTTTCTTCTATTTTTTCTTTTCAGCTTTTAAGTACTTTGTTTCTTTGTAATGTGTTTTTATTGAGAAAAGTCTAATTGGTATTGGCACTGTATAAAAAATGCTGGTGCTATTGGCAGTGTCAGACAAAGTACTCTTAACTCCAATACCAAATTGCCAACGCAACACAGACGATGGTGGGCTTATACTGATACAATATCTTTAAGAAATAGCTAATAGAAACAAAACCATACCTTTGTTTCTATTGGCTATTTCTTAATGATAGTAAACTAATGATGATAATGATTGTAGAAACCCACCATAACATCCCCAATAGTAAATGATTTTTAACAACTCCAACCACCTATGATTTTAATTTTGTGTCAGCTTTTTCATTATTCATATATACAGGGTTGTTCATATCACATTGCATGGGTGCTTAAAAGTGTAAGAATTTTGTTTAATATTTTCTTGTAATAACCCATCATTTTTATGCAGCTATAATGCTTCACTCAAATGTTTATTACTTTACGTTTAGTCATAATAATCAACCTCTAGGTCAACCTACTAAAGGTTTGGAACCAAGCGTTCTATTTTTTTTGGAAAATAAGTTCTTTCGTCGCCAGAAAATGCGCTAAAAATATATGTAATCTATCGGTTCCTTGTTTTGAAACCTTCGGTTTTCTACACATTTATTTTGAGTAGAATTTGAAATTAACATTTACAATTTAATTATCTATTCATTACTTCTGAATTAATAATTGTGAGCAGAGATGGAAGACCAATAAGTAGACAATTTCGTGTCATACTGATGGTCCACTCACAGATATACTTTCTTGTGCATGTCTGTGGGCCACTGAAATTATTTATGTAGGTATCAAGAAAGGACTAGTATGCGAAAACACGTTGGACTTATTGAATCCTTTGATCGATTCTAAATATCAATTTACAATTATTTTTGTATGTTTTCTGTAACCATTGATTATACAGTGTGTATATAATCAATGCTGTAACATACATATACAGTTACTAAATAGATCCATTTGATTTTTAGAGAGAGAGAACAGAACAGAAACGAAGAATTAATTCTTTTGATTTTTCTGATTATTTAGTATTCAGGTTTTTCAGACTCTTATAGGTATTTAAATTTTGGAGACTCATTGGAATCTTCGGTTTCAGATTTGCGGATTTTCAATTTTCTCAAATATATCGTCTCCTCCAGATTCCAAATTTATCACTGTACCTATTGTTTGATAAGGGTATAAGTAGCAAACAATGGAAGTGTAATTTCATTATATCGCGTCAGCTATTTGATTTATTCGTTACAGATTAGATAGGATTTGATATGATGTATATTGTTAAATAAATATTTCAACCAAATTATACGATTGTTGTTTGACTGCTAGGAACTAATTGTTTGAGGTTTGCTGAATGACATGAAGTTAGCATTTCTTATCAGAAATACGTCATGGTATTCAACAGTAAATTATTTTCGTACCATATGATTTATATCAATTCTGGTTTTTGTTATTAAAATTCGACGAAATTATGTGTTGTGTGTACGTGTGTGACTAATTCTAATTCGACATTTAAACAATAATTCCAAACGTGTACGTTTCCAAAACGCAGTCTATGCAATGTGTGTTTTAATAATAACAAATTTAACTTTCACCATCATAAAAAGTGTACCTTTAAAATGAAATACGCCAAAGTACTTTTCATCAATTAATTAACTAGGCCAAATTAGTTTTTGTAGACAATTAAATTTTTAATTAAATTCAAAATGGGTCTACTCTTTGCCAAGCTGTGGAGCCTATTTGGAAATGAAGGTAGGTTGCCGCTCATAAAATCCTTTGTCTATCTTTTGTCTTATTGCAGAACATAAGATAGTTATAGTAGGATTGGACAATGCGGGAAAAACTACAATACTGTATCAGTTTTTAATGAACGAGGTTGTGCATACCAGCCCGACAATAGGATCGAACGTTGAGGAAGTCGTATGGAGAAATATTCACTTTATTATGTGGGATTTAGGGGGACAGCAGTCGTTGCGCGCTGCCTGGAGTACTTACTATACGAACACAGAAGTAAGCGTTCATTTTTTCAAGACGATTCGATAGTAGTGCTTCTGTTTTCAGTTTGTGATAGTAGTTATAGATTCAACCGACAAAGAACGGCTAATCACAATTCGCGAGGAATTGCATAAGATGTTATCCCACGAGGAGCTATCGAAAGCGGGAGTCCTTATTTACGCAAATAAACAGGACATCAAAGGTTCAATGACTGCGACGGAAATATCCAGACAACTAGATTTAACTTCGATTAAGAAACAACAGTGGCACATTCAGTCTTGTTGTGCGCTCACCGGCGAAGGGTAGGTTTGCCAGTTTACAGAAGGCTGGGTTTGTGTTTGCTTTGGCAATTTAAAATGGTGGTAAAATGAATAAGGTAAAGTATAGCAGTATATAAAGAGGGTGTTCTAGGTACATTACATTCTAATAGAATTTCATTTCTATGTGTGCAATTATTGAGTGAAATTATAGATTCGGTGACACGTGCTCATTTTATTTATCTTATCTCCATTGATTTTAGAGTAGAGTATATTTTTTATTTATTTATTTTTAAAATCTATGTCCGTGTTGAGTATTTCATTTATCTATGGTGGATTGCTGAGATTCTTATATACATGGGTATTTATATTGAAAGTCATTCAGGTGACTTAAATCTGATGGGCTATGGAAGGGTACAAAAGAAACACCAGACATTTATAGATCTAGACCAGTGGTTCTCAAAGTGGGTGCCGCAAGTACTCCACAAGGGTGCCGTGAAATTTTTGAATATATAATTAAGTTAAAGTTACTTAAATTTTTAAAAAAAGATTTAAAACAATTATAAAAAATGAATATTGGTTTTTTTAATTACAATTCTTTTTTTTATGTTTCTATTTTATTTATTTGTATGCTTATTTCATTTAGCAATGAAATCTTAGAATTGCACTATCTCTCAGTTCCCCATTCTTATAACTCCCACTCCCAATGAGTCTTTTCTACACTCTTCTATGTTACCACTTCTCAATCTCTCGTTGGGTCACGTAAATATTAGAAAAAAATTTGAAAGTGGCGTCTCTCTGAAAATCCCTCGGAAAATCCTTTGCTCCCTTCCTTTTGCTGTGATTTATTATTTTAAAAAAAAGCGCGCGATCAATGGGTTCGAAACCGCATCATCATAATCGAAGGGCGGCGGCGTTGCAATAGCGTTACACGCTGTCCTATTAAATAGTAAATATTGTTTATAAAGCGACAAACTAATGCGTGTTATTAATATTAAATTCATTTTATTTATTCCGCGGTGATTAAATATGCTTTAAGGGGTATTTTAGTCAATTGACGATTTTAATACTATCATTTCTTTAAAATCCGCAAATGTTCTTTAAAAAATCGTGAACCAGGCGAGCGAGTCGAGCTCGCCTTCAGCTGCCGAGCGTTACGCGTGGCGACCACAGAATATAGCATATAAAAATCTTATTTTTTTAAAGACTTCTCATCTTTTATATCTTTACCTCAATCTTTACTAACTGTAAAAAAGGTTTAAAAAAAAATAAAAAAAATAGGGTGCCGCAAATTTTGTTTAATAATTTTAGTGTGCCACCAGACATAGAAGTTTGAGAAACACTGATCTAGACAATTCCCATCTTATCTTACCCAGTTGAGTTTCGTGTCAAAGTAGTCTCCAAGGAATTTGGTCTCTGCGAAAAGATTAATTGGAAAATTGAGGTAATTGACATTTGGTTCTGTAGTGAAGGTAAAACTTTTCTCAGATTTAACATTAGTGATAGTGGTTACTGGTTATGATTACTAACAATAAAATATTATATGTAAGATGGGTAGTCCTGCTCATAACCAGTTTATGTATGACAAAAAAGTAACAGGTACCATTGTTTAGTGTTACTAAACACATGTAATTAAGGCTTGCAAATGTTAAGTTGGTAGACAATTAGTGTGGCAACTCTGCTTCAATTAAAATTCTTCCTTTTATTAAGAGTGAGTATAATTTTAAATTTGGCCATGAGGGATGACCTCGTAAGCCGGATCGTAACGATTTAGGAGTAGGTACTTTTTTATAGCATACGAAATGGCAACCTGATTTTTGTTAATAGGCAATTGTTAATTTCTAGAACATTAAGGAAGAGTATTTGGGTGTGAATAATGTAACGTAAATTTAATTACGTGATTTATTTATGTACAATTAAAATATTAATGGTCCTTGATTTATAACACCATATCACTTACTTGTACTCAAATTTATAACATTTAAATTAATAACACGAGCGCGAATTTCACTGTTTATCACTTCGGCATCGATATTGGAACTGCTATTCAATACAATTCAATTTGCTTATATAGCTAATGAAAATGTTCTAGGAAAGTCTAGGGGCAGCAGATCATACTTCCTGGAACACATCACTGTCATTCCATATCGCCATAGCTATAAAATTTGCAATAAATTTCAAAGATCAAAAATCAAAATTCTATGGACAGGTGCCACACAAATTTCTACCAACTTAACCTGACGGATTCGCACCGTGAGTAGCATTTGACTCCCATACAACTTCCATCCCTGAATCTATTTTCTAACACTTCGTTTTTAACATAATCACATGATCAATGAAAACAATAAAATTCACTTTTTGAGTTTTTTTTTATTACACCACGTGTATATTCCACATGTATTGATTTTTTACCGTCAAGTTTTAACCGAGACGGTTATGCTTTCTCCCAAAACTTCTGTCGCTCGCTTGATGGTTGTATGTCCATCGATTTAAAAGAGAACAGATGGACCGATTGTGATGCAATTTTGCAGGTGGATTCCTCGAGTAAAAGTAAAACTAATGGCGAACCAAAAAATGTCATTCAAAATAGCTTAACAAATTTTAAAAAAAGATTGCGCATGCGCAGAACAAATCTTTTGCTTTGGCATTCGATTCGTTTTACTTTTATTCGAGGTGCCTACATACAAAATTTCATTTAAATATCTTAACAAATAAAAAAATCAGATTGCGCATTCGCAAAATAATTAAGACCCAACAAGGCGCGGGCGTCTGCTCAAGTACTCGACGCTAACCAAGATGCCTATGCGACGTTCGGTTCTGAAGATGTGCACAAAGCACGCCCAAATACTAGCTATACCTCCATCCTCATATATTACAGTTGCTAATAAAAATTATGAAGAAAAAATGTTGGGATCATAACTCAAATAAAACATTTTATTAGATATTTACAACATTTCTCCAAATATTTACAGAGTGTTTACACAGTGAGCATATATTTACAACTCATTAGGGTTTGTTTTTATTACCTGAACTATAAACATTTTAATATGGGAATATGACTGGAAACTACAATAAGGTTATTGAATACAACAAATTTGATATTCATATTCCTATTATGTAAAATTGACATTATGTCTATTTAAAGAGTATTTAACCGCAAACATTACATTTTTGTTATTCTTAAAAATACACCCTAAAAATATGCTTAGTGTTAAGGCAACGTATATTTTTAAATATAAATTAACTAACTAAAGTACCAACGAATACAGTACTCGTACACAGTACCAATTTTCTTAAAATAAAAAGTATGTTTGCTTGATCATTTGTTTTTGTATCAAATTGTTCTTTTAACATAAACATTGTCTTTTCTTCCAGATTATACCAAGGCTTGGAGTGGATAGTCAGTAGATTGAAAAAGAAATGACAAATAGGACTTTAAGTAGGCATCTAAATTTCATTTACCACATGTACAATTAAAATCATTCTATTCATGCTTCTTATGACATTTTGTCTCTCACATTGAGATTTCGAAAGGGAGGTTGTGTCACGCGAACGATATTCAAATCATTCCTAGTGAAACCAATTATGGGCACCCTATTTTGAGGTTGATAAATGCATTTTTGTGTTACGTACCTATACTTAAATTATTTCGATCGTTATACAAATTATTTGTGCTGCTGTTAACGGTTTTGTTTATCGTACATAAGTGTATTTGAATTAATCTGGTTTACAAAGGCTGTTTTATTTTGTCTTTGATAAGTATAAATGTAAATATGTATCAAATTAAACTAAGTAATTAAATATTAAATGAAACTATGTTTGTGTTATAATCTAATCACTGATAAATTCGAGTGTGACCTTTAAGTTTGTCATTTGTTATTATGGAGATGTTAAGTGCAGTTATACACAGAGCTTCAATAACCAATGAAAAAATTATCTCAATTGAGATTTGTCCTAAACGTAAATTAGATGTAGACGAGCTCAACAAATTACGTCCAACATTTTGTTCCATTGTATGGCATTATGATGGTAGTGAGATTGAGCACATCCCAGCACTTGTGTTACTGAAGAAGCTTAGTATACACAGTAAACGCTTGCTGTTGCATGTACCAGGGAATTGCTTATCTCAAACTGATGTGGAGAAGGTGCTTCACTCCCTGAAATCTGCCCAAGTCCCAAACGTTTTGGTACTCCAGGGAGGTGAGCCAACGTCTAAGTTAAACATTAAACTTCTTTGTGAATTTTCAGCGTCATCTGCAACCCAAAGCTGTAAACATTTTGTCTATGCTATTGATCTAATCAAATTTATAAAACGGATCTATGGGAATTACTTTACCATAGCAGTCGCCGCTTATCCTAATTGTCACCCTAACTCTGCCACAGAGTGGGATGACTTGGTTCACTTGAAAAAAAAGGTACATTTCGCCTATTTAACAATTTTACAAATTTATTTTAGGTGGATGCAGGAGTTGACTTTGTTATTACTCAAATGGTATTTAATTATGAAGTGTTTAACAATTTTTGCCGGAAATCTAAGCAGTTCTTAATTGATACCCCAATAATCGCAGGTGTTTTTATCATATCCTCCTATGAAGGGTTTATGACAATGGCTCGCCTGTGTAAAGTAGAAGTTTCAAATGAAATCACCAGTGTACTTGAAGCTAATCGAAACAACGAAGAATCTGTGCAGAATTTTGGTATTTTTGTATGTGTCTCATTTATACGACAGGTTCTTAGTCATAATAACGACCAAGTATTGGGAGTGCATTTTTTTTCATTAAATAAACTTCGCTTAGTTAGAAAAGTCTGCAAGATATTAGGATTTTTGGACGTTCACATTGAGAGACCCCTATCTAGTGCAGCATCAACAGTTTTGGGACACAAAGAGCTAATAAATTTTTCACACTTTTGATATTTAATTTCAACTCCCTTTTTCTCTTGAATCTTACTGTCCTGCGTCCCGACTATCCTTATAAAATTGATTATACAGTTGTGTGTATAATCAATGCTTATAACTCGTAGAAAAACGGTGTTCCCCTGCCCCCAATTCGTCAGTCCGCCACTGTTATGTTCCCGTAGCCGTGAACTTTACCACAGCCAAATTTTTCCCCCACTACTTTAAAAACTAAAACAAAAACAGTTGTGTTTTGTTTACATGCAATTACTACTTCACTTGTTTATAACAATTGATAGTATTCTGAACAATTCGCTCAGGTAACCAAAATTTGTTAACACTAACTTGATTTTTGCATGATTGGGTTAGCTTTACTTCTTTTCAAATCTGTTTACACCCTCTTTCTTTAACTTTTAACATTTCTTTTCCTAAGATGCAGTCTCACCTGCAAGCAGCTTTATTAGGCCATGGAATTAACACAAATATTTCCTTAACCACTACAGAAGAGGAAGATAAAGATGAACAAGATGAGGAAGGGGAGGATGTGGAGGAATTTGTTGATGAGGTTTATAATGTTTTGTGTTGTACTTAATTGTAGATTGTAGAATAGATTTTTCATACTTTCGGTTGTTTATTCAATTTTTCACTTGTAGTTTGTTTAGGTAGGTGGTTTGAAAAGCTTGAGTTAAGATGCACATTTCGTTAGGTCACATTTAAACCAGAAGGGTACTAAAACAGTGGGTGCGCATCCTTGTTCAAAGGGGCCCCTCAAATGTGGAAAAAGGGACTCTAAAAGTTTAAACTTTTTCCACAAATATTTATTTTAAAACTCCTCAGATGAGTCACTACAATAAAGCCTTAAAATTGTGAACTCTAATCAACCTAGATTAGATGAACACATTCGGTATTTCTGACGATGCATTTATATTCTTCAATCTTCTCATAGCTCACTCCATCCAAAATAAATTAGGTATATAACAAATGCAGTGATCAAGAAATGAAATATGCTACTTCTTTCCTAAGCTATGTGACAATTTGAAAACTGCTGTCCATTCTCGAATATTAATGTGTTCACAGCCCCGAATAGACAGACAGCAATTACTTTTCATGACAAGCCAGAAATTCTTCGAACGTTACACAAGCATTATTTAGAGTATATGTAATACTGTAAACCTGGCTGCAGACATATCCCCTATAAGAAGAAGTCTAATGAAGTCATACCGTCAGATTGTGCTGGCCTTTCCATTGTTTCTCTCCTCCCTATCTACCAATTTGGTAATGGGGTGGCGCTCCATCTTGCTGAACCCATATATTAAAATTATTTAAAATTAAATATTTCCGTAACAGTTGAAGATATGTATCGGATATTTGTACATGAAATATATCTAGATGGTTGTGACGAATTCAAAAATGGAATACTATACTGGTTGTTTAAAATTAGAAAGTTGGTGTTAACCACTGTTGTATGTCGCACCCTGCATTACCAACTGAGCTGTCCGATCATTTTTTTTAACTTTTCTACTTAATTATTATCGAATTTATCTCTATAAACAATTACTCGAAACAATAGCGATATGGTTGTTTTTACTAGAAGCATCTGTGGTTGAAATTGTAAAAAATATCTTTAAAGAACAAAGTTGACATTGCGCAATACGCATGCGCACATCACAGATTTTTACTATATTTTTAACTCTACCAATTCCAGCAGCATTACTATTCTTAATATGTCTTATAGTCCCCTTTATTTCTGACATCAAAATACTCCCACCATTATCTTCCTTAGATACTTCGGATTCACCCTCTATATTTATTGAGATATTTGTTCTTTGCTTTGCATAACTTTTCGATATATTCTTTCTATCTATTCAGTACTTGGTTATCCTCTCTTAGCACATTTCCGTCCTCGCTTTCGACGCCAATAGCTATCTGGCTTTGAATTTTTCCTTGATTTTATTATTACACCACGATGTCGTGCCATTCTAGTTCATCTTCTTGCATTCATTTAGCAGCCATTGCTCCCTCGCCCCTTTAGTATCTCTTCTTAATTCATTATATCAGTCATCGATATTTCTTTTTTGCCGCTTATACTTCCATCTTTTCAATCAGTTAAAATGTTATCCGTGGCTTCTTTGCTCTTTTTGCTCTCCTATACCCCACTTCCTTCTCAGCCACTTTGATTATCGCATTCTTCATGTTCTTCCATTTGTCTTCTGTAATTACTCTTCATTGCAACCTCCCTTTGCATTTCAATTCCCATTGCTCTTCCTATATATTCGGATCCCATTCCTTTACCCCTTTTGCGACTGCTATAATTACCATCTTCTTTTCTTTACAGAATTGTATTAGACGTACCCCTTTCATTCCTTGCTCACAATCCATAATTTCCAACGACTGATGTTCACTCCACTTGGTCTAATACTAGCGTTCCGTTCCCTCATCACTATTTTGCAACAACTTTTCCCTTCTTTCTCCATTCTATTTTCTCGTACATTTTCTCTATTTCACTATCTTCATAATAAATAACAAAAATACTTTCTCCATAGTTTTTGCTATTTCTTCATTGACCAAAATCCCACTCCATTTTTTCTTTTAATATCTCTGCTGTAGTAAAACATCATTCTGTCTTCTTGTATCAGTCCACTTCCCTCCCACCTTACTTCGCTTACCCAAATAATACCATTTCATTTCTCTTCATGTTTTCTGCTCCTATTAAGGATCTAACCGAAGATCTATAATGTTCCATGTCCCTATTCTCAGTCTGCTTTTTGCAGTTTTTGTAGGGGTCCGCGAATACTGCCCCTGTTATGATCCGAATGGGTATTATATTTGATCCAAATTCCAATGAGATTCTATAAATTGAATACGAAGGAAGAATATTTTATTTTTCTTGAAAATTACAACTTGACAATATCTCAATTATTTTATTCAATCCGATTGCTCTGATCTTAATAATGGGAAACTATTTTAACTCTGGAATACTTAGCATTCGAGGAATCCATACTAAATCCAGTTGCTTTCCCCATCCTGATGCCTTTGATCATCATAGACTGAAAACTCTTTCGCTTTTGCCGGTCATTACAACCCCCGGGACAATAGTACCCTACCCTGTACTCGTTCATCCGCCCCCCCGAAGGGACCGTTGGCGCTTGGTCGCCATGTCCTCATCAGTGAAAACGGGTTGTACCACGTGAGGTTTGGCATTTAAGTGTAATAGGCTGTGTGAGGCTCATCTCCCCACTTAGGCAGCCAGTCACGCACAATTCACTCCCATTGGAAGGCGTTAGTCAAACTTTTCTGATCTGAAGAGTGAAGTGAAAATGTCAGATGACGAAAGTCCTAAGTCAATAACAGAAACGGACAGACAAACATAAAAGTAACAGCATCAGGTGTATTTGATTCCACCAAAATACAATTTTAGGCATTCTTGCATGTTTTTAGCTATTATTTTGAAGTTTGTACTTTCTATTCTATAACTGCGGTAGTTACTTTTTAGTTTCTTGTTACTACTAACGTTATAGATCTCGCTTTATACAAATTTACTAACCGTAGGAACTTGATTGCGAAGGGCAACGTACCGGAAAAAATAATGCAGGTAACACGTCAACTAGTCGCACAATTACTTTACAAATGCTTCTTTCTGCTGGTATACTTCAACCTGGAAATGGTTCTATGACGATAGAGTACTTGGTATGCCAATCTCCCTTTACCTTGAAAGTAATGCTCCATATTGATTCTCAGGGACAGAAATTCGTCGGCGATTTATTGGAGGACGGAAAAATCAGAAGCCAGGAGACCGATATCGTCTTCGCATCACCTAGCGCTTGGGCGATCGCTTGTAAACGATTTATAAACCCTGACAAAAAATCGGGCTGTGGATGGGCTTCGGTCAAGTACAAAGGCAAAAAACTGGACGCGTATAAGAATATATGGTACAAAAAAAGGAAGGAAGGAGAACAGAAGCACGACAAAGGAGACATTACTAACGGTAACAGTGAAGGAGTTAATTGGTAACATTAAAAAAGTCATCTTTCAGCGATGCTCATCGCTACGGAGAAAAGGTCGTACGTGGAAGAGTTCGAAAACGAGATGTTTGAGCTGTCTAAAGTTATGGCGGCGTCTATTTCCCAATCGCGGGTTGTTGTTAAACACAATACTATCGCCAATAGAACGTTCACACAGTAAGTAAATCTTTGTGCAAAAAGTAGGTAGGTAATTGACAAAAACTCTTTGTCATAATGAAGCATAAAGTGCAAATGATCATGAATAAATGAACGCAATGTAAAGTGATGGTCCAAGATCGTTGAGATTATACCAGACGTTTACATGGCGTCTATCGAACATTGTAATAATCAACTTATTGTTGTGGCGTCTAGATCTGATATTTAACCCCCCAGTCCGGTGATCTGAAAAATCACGTACTCACCGGAGTGGAGTAACGTTGTCTGTTAACTTTATTTCTTTTCTGTTTACATTTTAATAACGAGAGACAAAGAGTGAGTTCATGATTTTGGACTTTCTGTCTGTCTGTCCGTCCGTCTGTGTACATGGTAACTGGCGAATGGTTTCAATTTTTCCAACTCTGTTCTGGATAACCGACCAACATCCACGGTTATAACCTTATTTAGTTTAGGTAATTTAACGCCAATTTCCTTAAAATGACATCTAATTCCCGTAAAATTGATCGAGTAAGGATTACCTGCAAGGACATTGCCCTTAAAGTCACGAAAGAAAAGTTTAAGTGATCAAAATATCTCTAGGGTAACTGAGTGACCCCGCTTCGATATGGAAAGGTTAAACAGTGAATATTGACACATCATCTGACATGTCATCCAATCATTGTCCATGGAACTGATAGAACCTATGGCGAGAGTGTAGTAGCCAGTACCTATAGATTTTGAGATACCCGTCCATTGAGTTAGAAAACTAATGGAGGGAATATAATGGTAGAGGGGGTAAGAATTTTTGTAGACGGAAGTTGCCACAGATAGAGGCCACTCGCGTGGATAGGTTCCCGTGAAGGTACATTTTGGCCGACATTATTTGACATATGAAAACGCGGGTCCTGTCACTGTCAGTTTTCCACCAAATTCAAATTTTATTAAATTTGCCATTTTAAAGTACCTAATAATTTTGGATTGGTTTGTGCTCTGGTTTATATAAATAACTAACTGCCGCATAGTGTTTTTATCACACGCAATTTTGTGAATTGAGAATGATTAGCTGCGTATCATGCAAAATTTCTTATAAAGGGAAGAAACAGGGCATTTACTTTCATCGGTAAGACATGTCATTTATCATGTTGTAGGCGAGGTTGTAGGTACCTAGTTTATGTTTCTTAGTTTTCCAAACGAACCAGTACTTTGAGCAAAATGGTTACCTAACATTTGTAAATATATCTCAAGAACAGCTCTCGAAATTTTCTTTTGTGCTCACAACGCTTCATTGACTGTGATTTCGACCAAACGTTGCACCGGAAAATGTTCATCAAATATCTCGTCAAATATGCAGTAGGTACTATCAAAGCTTGTTTTTACAGCTAAACGTGTGAGTTTATAATATGGATATCAGGTGTAAGTTTTTTTACGAGTGGGGATACATTTTGAGACCAATAAACAATAAATTATTATTGAATCTCTCTGCCGTTGTAATGAACCTGAGACCAACCAATCAATTGTAGCTATTGATCAACACGGTGAATTTAATGGGAGTTGTCAAGTTGTAGTGGCTATAGTAAACTGGCCTTAATTATACTACTGGAACACATCGATGTATATTTAGATTTGTAATCAATGATTATATTAAATCTGCATACTCTCCCATCCTTGTCTATTTTGTTCACTTTACCAAGAGCATGTATTTTACTCCTTCTATACGTTTTTTTTGTTATTATTCCTATTAGTGGAAAGAAAATTATATCTCTACGCCACTGAAGTGAGACGCTAATGATAACGGAAGTGGTGTGGTACTTTAATCACAGTTAGAGGCCACTTTTGGTTCCCGTGGTCTACGTCTGGCCAAGCATTTGATTCCCTCCATTAGTTTTCTAACTCAATGTACCCGTCACTTCCAGGATAAACATTTGAACCATAGTCATACGTCTATATTTTGAACTTGGCTATAACGGGGGCAAAAAAAAAGGTTTTCCATTTAAGTGTTTTTTTCCATTCTCCTTTTGTTTAGGTGAGATACACCAATTAAAATCAGACCCGTGTAGGGGCGGGAAAGAATACCCCTACCGCAGATGGCACTGCGTGTCATAAGAGGCGACTGAACAACTGAGGGTTATGAGCTTTATGTATTTAACAAAAAAGGTTTTTTTTTGTTAATTACTGAGTTAATTACGTAAACACAAATGCTTAAAGTAGATAGCGCTTGTTGGAAAATAAAAACTAAATGTTTATAGCTGTTCTCTATCGCACTAATTGAAAGCAAACTTTTCCCTCTTTGTCACAAAACATATTTGGGAGTAAAGTTGTTGGATGTGTGCATTCTCTCACAGAGTTTCAATATAAGCACTTCTCAATATCTGTTGTAGCAGTCTAGCAAAAGAAGAACAAAATCAATTTTTGCTTGAAAGGTTTTTTAAATTTTTTTATATTCAGATCCCCACATAGGTAATATAATTTCGAAGCGGTTGAATTAGGCAGTAATTTAATGATTGAATTTTGTGGGTGTAGTTATGTAATTACGTAGATTGTAGTTATGTAATTACGTTCTCCTATTGGTAGTTCAGTGTATAGTTTTTCCAAACCAATTGAATAGTTGGTAGTTTGACAAGTTTCATCTCCTTTTATGTAGTAAACAAGTCTGTAGTTCAGCTGCTATTTTATGTAGATTAACTACAGTATCCTAACTAATTGGGTCGAGCAGTGGATCGTGCCAATGTTGAACGAAAACATGATACTATCCTGGAAGCCGCTCGCATCTTAAGAAAAATATAGATTTTAGACCGGGATCAGGTGTTCTGTAATCGGCAACCTTTCCTGGCGAGAGATTTATATCCTTTCGTATTAAAGTATGTAGATAAAGTAGGTTTACAAAGAATCTATTGCTAAGAAGAGAAAAGACCACTGTACCATGCGCGAACCCCTTGTTTTGCCCACATGGTATTCTTCAGAATGTAACCATTAAAGATTTTAAATAAAATGGAGTGGTCGAAGGGATCAAAACATTGTCCGCAATTAAAGTGAAAGTCTCAAATGAACATTTGAGAGCTACGTCCCCCAAAGCCTCAACATTTGCGTTTCTTCTTTAACTGTAACATGTAAGAACATAAAATTAACGGATTTGCCTTAAGTTTCTCGGTACCTCCATTCTGATAAAATGGTATCAAAATTCCAACCTCAAGATCGCGTTTCCTTAAACAGGTGCGCGGAAAAAAATTCAAACCTCAACGAAGTTTAGTATTTGGGTATCTGAACATGAAAATAATGAAACTTAGTTTTCAGAATCACACAAAAAGTTTTAACTGCAATAGTTGGCAGGAAAATGAAAGGATTGTTAGATTTCTCATTGTTCACACGCGCAGAGCACACTCAAAAAACTGCCTTTGGTCTAAATTCAATTTGCGCATGTACCTATAACCTGTTTTTGGAGGACGTAAATAATTAAAGAAAATAAAATGCATATTTTCGGACTGTTGGGTGCGTAGCTTCCAAACGACACCTTTCGAACCTTCCTTTATTTGGGAGCGTGCTCATTTTTTTCGCCTATTTTTTATATGCTTACTTGTTACACCTTGTATGTAATGCAATTCAGTGGAGAAGGGCTCTACTACTGTCAAGCTGTTAAATCGCCCCTTACATTCTCATTTGTCTTAAATCTTCCCTGTCTTCTCCCACAACTTTCGTTGTTTTTGGTTCTTTTTTGAACGGCGCAAGGTCAATACCTATTATTCTTTCATCTACCTACTATTGTTGCTTCGGGGAAGACCTCCATACTTGGATCTCTTACTGATGGTATCAATTCATCAATAACTCAATAACATCAGTTTAAAACAAGTTTAAATTAAGATCAGTTTGTTTCTCCGAATAATTCCAAATATGTTAGTTATGATGTCGCGATTCTCTGCTTGACTTTCAAATGTATGTTTGAGTATACATGTACCTACATTTTTGATCTTTTCTAAATGTATGGGAATGTTTTTAGACTTTAGCAAAGCTTTTGACTTGGTGGATCATACCATACTACTACAGAAATTACAATATTACGGTTTTCGCGGAATTATACATAAGTGGTTAAATCGTATCTCTGTAATAGGAACCAAATTGTACAAGTTAATAACGTAAGGTCCTTACAATCGGAACTTATAGCTGGAGTACCACAGGCTTCTGTTCTGGGTCCCTTACTATTCATATACTATATAAACGATCTACCTGGTGCAATTACATCCAAGAGTGGTGAGAATAGTGTTATGTTTGCGGATGACACTAGTTATCTTTTTTCTGGGGATAGTATGAGTGAGGTAGTCGAGAACGCACAATCTTCAGTAAATAGTGTCGTTCAATGGATCAACAGTAATAAAGTTAGCGCTCAATGCTAGTAAATCATTAATTATAAATTTCAACCTGCGTGAGATCATAAGGAAGGAATCTCTGTTAGTTAAAACAAGCAGGAAATCAATTCCTCAGGAGAAATGTACCAAATTCTTAGGCATCTATCTTGATAGTAATTTGAAATGGAATACCCATATAGACAGTGTATCCAAAAGTTTTTCGTCAAGTACCTATGCAATATTTAAATTAAAATCTTTTATTAGTGAAAAAGTGCTGTTAAGTTTCTATATGCGCATTTCTACAGCAAAGTTAAATATGGTATTCTATTTTGGGGTAGATCTAACTTAACTCATAGGATTTTCCTAATTCAAAAGCAAGTAGTGAGATCTATAGTGGGAGTAAAGAAGAGAACATCATGCAGAAATATATTTAGACAACTTGGACTATTAACTGTTCCTGCTATATATATTCTAGAAATTCTGATGTTTGTAAAAGAAAATCCAAAGGAGTTTTCTGTTAATAACTATAATCACAGTTACAATCTACGGCGTGGTAAGGATTTCTGCATTCCTGCGCATAGACTAAGTATGTCAGAAAATAATCCGAGATATATGGGCTCATTACTTTTTAACAAACTCCCAGAATGTTTCAAGTCTGAAACCCGACATAAACAATTTAAGTTTCAGGTAATGCATTTTTTATTGCCCCAGTGTTATTATTCAGTGGAAGAGTATTTAATAATAATAATAATAATAAAGTTTATTGTAAGCAAGATCTTACAAATGAACAATTTGTCAGATTCGTGTACTTAATTACATTTGGTATCGTTAGTAATACAATTATGTATGTTATATAGGTATATTTTATTCAAATTATTTAGTTATGTGATATTTTACACAACCTCTGTCATTGACTTGATAAATATCATATCTAATGGTCTAATAAACATTATTATTTTTATTAAATGTTTTAGTGACGCCAATACGTTAGTGGAATGTGTCCCCTTTTCAAATTTGGGAAAAATACAGCCGTTTCTTATATCGTTATCAACAAATGCCGCTTTGTTACTGGATTTTCATTGCCATTTAACAAAATCGGAAGTGTGTGGATATTTGGCCGGTCATTGGGATGTAAATAGCCACAGTAAGTATGATATAATTTTTATTTATATTCAAGTATATATACATCGTAGACCTACAAATTACTCACGCTTTTCCGTGCCGTAACGTAAAATCGGAAAGAGAAAGCGCCCCTCAAGTAGAAGCAAAAATTGCTAAAATGATCGAAAAGGAGCATTTAACACTTGTTGGTTGGTATCACTCGCATCCCCATTGCGCGGCAACACCCACATTACGGGACATTGACGCACAGCTCGATTATCAAATTCGAATGAAAGGGACCTCAGATAATAGTTACACTCCTTGTATTGGCATTATAGTGTGTAAGTGACTTAGGTGTAATACTCAACTGTTACAGTAACAGTAGGTGTCTTATAGCTCCATACAGTTATGAAAACACTTCCTTGGAGTCAAACATCATAGCGTATTGGGTGATCCCACCACCCGAAGCAAAGCCAAACGAATATGGGCGTCCAATGTTAATGTCTTATAGTGTCGTGCAGGACTCCATACTAGCGACGAACGTTATGGATGAAATGAAAAAGTGCGCACAGTACTATCAGAAAGAGAAGGACTTCGTACATTTTATGGACAAATTTAATGCTACCACGACATATATAGAAAAGTTAAAAACGACTCTGACATCCAAATTTCCAAGAGATCAAAACGAAACCACACTCTGGTCGTTTATTAGAGATATATTGGGATGCAGTTTCCTCGACAAGGAAATACCCATTTCGATACCGTCGGTTAGCAAAACGTCTCATATGCTCGCAAGCTTAGGCACAACAGTAAATTTAAATCCAAGTCTGATGATGAACACCGACATTGCTAGCATGCTCTTCAACTCTGGGAAGTTTACAAACAGTTCATTATTAGGTATCCCAGATCCAATGGCTCAAAGTACATTAGCGGCGAATAGTATGTTTTTATCTCCAAACTTATTTAAAATGCAAGATCTGCTGCGTCCGTTATCCACAAGCAGCCCAATTTCTACTAAATCGAAAAGCGACATCAAAAGCTCACAGTTGAAAATTCCGAGCAGTACCGAGATCAAAACGTCGAAATACGACGTCCCGACCGATTTAAATATTTTAAACCTTAAAAACAAGTACGATTTCGTCGGATCGGATATGAACATATCGAGAAGTTCGAGCCGAAACGATTACAACGTGTCCGATTTGAGTATCTCGAGCGTTAAGATGCCAAAAATGGAGTTTTCTGTTGCCGATTTGAGCGTGTCCAGTGTTCGTGCGCCGAAAAGTGATTACAGCAACTTAGATCTAAGCAGAAGTTTAAGGGAACCGTCTCCGAAAATGGGTAAAGCTGAATATCCCACTCTGGATCTGAGTTTGTCTTCTAGCAAAAGTATAATCGATAATTTCGAACACATTCCTAGCGATCTGAGCGTGACCAAATCGGATGAATTTTCGTCGTTAAGTTCGTTAATCGAAAACACTACTGGTTCTGGTGTTGATAAGGATCGTATTATGCCTGAGTAAACTTATGCATAGTATTTTGAATATGTGTGTTATCACTTATTTAAGGCTGGTTTTACAATTGCACCTGTTTGCAGAAAAATGCAATTGTATTAATAATTTCCATGGTTAACATTGTTTTTACGAATGGGAAGAATGTCTAACTGGAAATTGGTGTTGGTGACACAAAAACCTTAGTGCCAGGTTATTGACGATAAACAGACAAAAATCAAAAATAGGGTGAGAAGGCTGAAAACTCGGACTGGGAAATTTTATTGCAGTTTCGAATAGTGTTTAAATTTACCTAAATTCAAATGATTTGGATCATTTGAATTTCCAAAATATCACTGCATGTTTTACATTTGAATTTCAGGACATAGATCAGATACTGAACATGTTAACTACGCAGTGAGGTTGTGATGTCACAAGTCGAGCATTCCTAACACATTAAGAGAAGTAATGAGGAGATCGATTATTAAATAGTAATTTATTTATTCTGTCTCAGCGCTACTAAAGCCCTATTTATGGAAGCGGGGGTGAGTATGAAATTGTCGCAGGTCAGAACTTGGAGAACCCATATTTCTGGTGCCACTTACAATCTCCTAATTGAAATAATCATGAATGATCTAAGCTGATCTTTCCCTCAAAAATCTCCCTTCAAAACTAGTCAATTTTATCGGTTTTTATCAGATAACCCGCCTTTTTCGCGATGTGGAGCTCCTCTTTTTTATTAAGGCATTGGCCATATCCTTTCTGACCACAGTGTAAAATAAGATGTGTATGAAATGATGGTTAAATTGTGAAGCAAGATCGTGATCGATATCAATGTCTCCCTCACTTTGAATTGTGGCGACTTATGAGCTCCTGATCGCGCGCATTAATTTCGGAATGGAATCTAGGGCAAAGAGAAATAAATCGGACAATAAATACAGAGGACTAAATTTCTCACGAAAAACTCCCCAACAACATGCCTACGCTTTAAAACATTTTTGCATGATCTTCTTATTGTTTGCGCAAAAAATTGTTTACTCTTATCTCATTTTTACAGCATTTACTAATAACGTATCTACAGTCGGCACAGAGCTAACTTATTATTCATAAACGGTGGAAGAGTTTTTGTGGGAAATTTATAGTCCTCTATGTTGTGTTATTGTGCTTTGTCCTGATTTGACCTGCGGTCTGAAATACATGCGCGCGATTATGTTTTTTGTAAGAAAACTCCACTAGTAGAAGTGTAATAGACTGAGCTGACCTTTCTAGTCTCATAAAATGGATTCACGTTGTGCTTATACTAAAGATAAGACATTTATCTCTTCACATTTTACTCCACTCCACCCAATAGTGTTTTACACACCAATTATATTTTTGATATTTGTCTATTTATCTTTACATTCTGACACTCGTGCTGATCACATTTTTGTGTTAGGTACCAACATCCGAAATATAAGTAAGTGTTAATTTTATAACCAACCCTTAGATGTGTAAGCGTTTGGAAGGTAATGACAAATAAATGTATTCTGAACTGTGATTATGCTTAGAGAAGGAAAGAGTGAGGAGTAATAATAATGAAGCCCAAATTAGTTTGTTGTTTCACCGAAAACTAACCTATAATTACATGTGAAACGATATTCCTTCGTGTGTTTTTTGGCTGTCACTTCCGTGCACTACAATGTATCATTGTCCAATAATGTTTTTGATCTCACACTTTGAGACTTAAGGATCACATAAACACGAAAATGCAAAAAAGGAAATAAACTTTGGCTCCGAAAATATGGCCGCCACAGGTTTCAACGTGCAGCATTGCCCTTGATAGGATATTGTCAGTCCCCTTTCTTTGATAGTCTAAGGGACAATGTATTACACTGAAGAGAGTAGCTACGATATATTTCTCATATGTGACCACCCACACCAATCTACACATCTTGGACGCCAGTTATAATTTGATTTCATCGTTGAACTTTTCGTCGATAGCTATTATCCCTTGAATGTTCCAAAGGCATGACGTAGTTATAGTTTTTAATATCTACACATCAAAAAAAAAACTTTGAGACACCTGGCAATTTTTTGATTCCTTTGATCAGGTGAAGATGTCCAATCAGAAAGTGGTAATTGTTGGAGATTTTAATACAGGGTGGGGCAGAGGAACTTGCTGATTTGTATTCGGAGCAACCGTTGCCCAAGGGGCGCCAAATACAAATCAGCAAGTTCCTCTGCCCCACCCTGTATAACCCATTTTTTGGATCAACTTGGCCATCACTCTAAAGTAAATTTAGTAACCACTCCAAAACTTAGCTCGTTAATAAGTGGGTTACTATTTCAAAAAATTCGGCCTGTTATTTTTCGTATGTCTAATATACATATACAAAAATTTTTACGTATGCAAAATTTGAACGAAATCCGTTGAGCCGTTATCTCGGGAAATTGCCAACGCACGCACGTATGTACATACATACGGACGGAAAAAAAATCGCAAAATTGGCGTCGCGTTTTGCATCTTTGTTGTGTGCTCTTTTTATAAGAAAAGATACTGCAATTGTTTCCTTTTGAACAGTAACTTTCTTGACAACAGCCATAGCACGTTAAAAACACCTGTTCTTGTCCGATCACCAAAGTGAATCAAGGTCGGGTGCGGTTAGTGTACTGATAGGTGACCGCGTGCCGTTGTATCTTTTTTTTTTAATTTTTGCTCATGTTTGTCTATTTATTTTAGATTTTATTTTAATGTTACAAGGCAGCATATAATTAATAATTGTAAGATTGAATTTTGCTGACTCTGCATGTAATTGGAAATGTCAAACTATTACCTGTTTGGCGTTATTCGTTTAGTGAATGATCGCCAATTATTTGTTTATCATAGACTAGCCAGATGCACTATTAACCACCCGCTGACTGTGCGTTAATCTTTAACAAAACAGTGTTAAATAAACGCTCTGTATTTTTTCGTGTACCTCATTCTGCGCTGGAACCATTACAATGTCAATATTTGCTACAAAAATGCCTAATAAGCTACTGAAACAGTTGCAAGCAAGTCCGAACCTGCAAAATGTACTGTTCACACTAGAGGGTAGTCATTAGGAATGTTTTGTTGTTCACATTACTGAATGTTCATATATGCGAATGTTCACATAAAAGCGAGTCTACTGTATATCTTAATATCAATTTTTAGCATTCATTTTCCTGACTACATTGATGTATCACAACCTATAATTTTTTATATGCATAATTACATATTAATTCTATTATTAAGTATATCAGATTTTTCAAAATTTCAAATGGCATGTTTCTATCGTCAGCCGTTTTTATTGATTAGCATCGGCTGCCCTATAGATACAATAAACAAAACCAAATTGCGATAAATCCATGGCCTGATATTTAAATAATAAGATTTTTATTTTTGGGTCATGACCAAAATTTAAAAAAATATAGGTTGTGATAATGTAATCAGGAAAAATAATGCAAAAAGAATAGTTTAAGATATACAGGGTGTTGCCAACTTTGGATCAAATCTCGGAGACGGTGAGAAAAACAAATTTTTTTACTACGCCACTGGATTCTACGTAAAAATATCTAAAATAAACAGTGTTTACCCAAAATCGTCATGAATCCTTCATTTTGATGCCTACTTTATGTCAGGCAAGTTTAGTTTCAATGACAGAGGCAGACCAGACTGCTTTTACTGCCGCCTGTCACTTTACTGGCCGCCCTGTCACATTACCGGCCGCTCCTGTCACTTTTCCGACCGCACGTGTCATATTCGGGGATTACGATAATTCAACCGTTTTAACCGAGTTGGTAGAAATCGCCATAGAAACAATTGTGGCAATAATTGTAACCTTAAACCGGTTGAATTATCGTAAATTCCCATTACTAAATATCTGTAATGACTCACTGACAGATTGACATTAACCCGGCCAGTGTGGTGCAGTTCAGTTAAAGCTGGACTGTGGGGCTAAGGGTCCCTGGTTCGACTCTGGGTTCGGGCATGGATATTTGTAAATGTATAGTGGGTTGGGTTGGTAGAGCAGCCTTGGCTGAAACCCCGCCCACTCAAAAATAAAAGCAAAATAAATAACAAATGTTTTATATGAAAATTGAAATTTTTTATTAAACTACGGTTTTGGGTAAAGTTTAATACAAAACTCGTCAGTAAAATGACATTACTTGACTCGGAAATTAACGTACCCGAAGGGTCCTCGCCCAAATGTTTCATTTTCCTGACTTTTATGTAAATAACTATTACCTTTTTTCTATCTAACGGGTAAATAACATATGATAACATCCCAAAAAGTCAAACTTCGTATTCAATCGTCCGACAAACAGAACATAAATACCCAGCTTTACGTATTTTTAAATTATGTTAATACTTATACAATTGAAAGGCTATCTCGAACTTTCTACATTGTACTACTACATAACTATATACCTAGTAGAACTGTGAAAGTAGCCAAATTTTTAATAAAAAAAGAATAAATATGTGCATTATTAAGATAAATTGTCGTTGATGTAGTCCTGCCTGATGCCCTTACAGTTAAATGGGTAGTTACTTCATAAGCCGCTTACTACTTAAATATGTTTTGGAACACTTTAAAAACACGAGACGTATAATCTGTAGAAGTTTAATGTAACTGACACCAAAATAGATTCCTAAAATTCCTCCAATAGAAGCTGTAACAAATATTTATTTTTGTTTTAGTTTGTTGATGTGTGACCGCTTACCTATTACTTCGTACCAAAGCATCATTAAATTCGCCGTTAAAATTCTAGGAGTGTTTGTACCGAAATACACGTTAATGACCCTATAAAAATAAGATGAAATACACTTTTACTTTTGTATACGTACAAATTTGTATCGTTCGAAATGAGTGGTACAGAATCTATGTTAGCTTCGTAGTAATAACGTGTACAATCCGGATAACAGTCGTTACAATTTAAACCATTATCAATCTCTTGATTTAACTGCATCGTATTAACCTTTTCATTGGGACTTAGATTATTCCATTTCTCTACGGTTGAATTCACATTAAAATTTTGCCTTTCATTCATCTAGAACACGGCTTGTTCTTTATGAAGTTTGTGCAAACCAACTGGGACAGATAACACCCCCTATATCTATACAAGCTCATAGTATTTCCAAAGCTGTGCGGTGCTTGTTAAGTTTTTTTTGAGGACTTGCTCAATTTAAGGTTTCAAATAATTAAACTGCTTTGCAAGTAGTTTAAATTGTTACATTCAGTTAGTTCTCCACTCTACTATTTAATTCCAACAATTTGTGTCTTTTACATATTATATTATTTTACATATAAATCAAGTGCTTTCGAAAAGTGTAAGCATGAGTATAAATGAAGTACGTTCATACCTTGATGTTTGAACAAACATGGGATGTCCGAGAATGTGCACGTTTTGGCATTTATCTTAGCCTTTGGTGAAAACGTCTTGCATTTACATAGTGCTAATCTACTACGTAATCTGCATTCACCGATGCAATTATTGTAACTGTATGGTCCAAAAATTGTACCCTTTTCATCGTGGAACAAACATTTGCGCTAAAAATTAATGTTTAGAAATGAAGAGAGATATGTACCTGGTATGATATTAACAGAGCTCAAATCAATTCCACGAATGTTTTCCGTATACAATATGTTTGGTATCAAGATAATATTTGTTTCTTGTCCAGCTGGTGCGAACATGTCGATTACACTAGTACTTCTGGGATTTGGGTATTGCTCGTGGGTGGGTTCCAAAACATAAATCTGTATTATAACCACCTTTAATGTACCTATACTTCCTCTGTCTACTTACATTTATTCCAACCGCTGGTGATAGCATAAAATAGTAATCATCAATATCATTCATCACTTCAACTGATAATCCAGTTCTCTTACTTAACATGTGGTTTACACTTAAAAAATACATGTATTCAGTTTTATGAAATTGATATGCAAACGCATGTTGAAAATGAGCATCTAAAAAGTGGACTAGGTAGTGGGCATAATGTGAACTATTAAAAAAAAAATTTCCAAAAATACTAATTTATTCAAAACAAAATGATGGTCGTTTTAAATTTTAACCTACCACTGAATCACACCCTGTCCGACCTGAACATCAAAATATACATACGTTTTTGTTGAAGGCAATCGAGTTTGGTCTAATCCACAACAAAACCCTTTGGATGTTGGCACCACATTAAATAACTCCTTACAGTCAAATTTCACTCCGTGCCAAAAACATGCGCTCAACAATTTTTCACATGGAGTTGATAGCTGTAGGGGTCCGCACATTAATATGATTAATTTATAACGTTCCAGCTCACGTTCATCATTAAATTTTTAATGTTATTGTTGGCATTTTCTTCCAGGCTCATAATTCCATGCTCCAGTAAAAATCGTTCTAACTTTAGAAAATCATACCCGTAACGCAGTTCATAATCATAAATTCGCCCAAAGTGTTTCCATAGATGGTTTAAATTCTCTGAAAAATTCGGTACCGATGACGTATTATAAATACTGAAAGATTATTGGATAAGTAGGTAGGTGTATGTTGTAGCAGGATGACGGGTATAGGTACCTGTTTATGACCCATTTTTCTAACATGCGTTTGCTAATTACATTGGTGCTACACAATGACATCGGTGGAAAAATTAAATCGGCCTCTCCGTTAGCTGTATCAGAGATGTCCAGTTTGTGGCGAAAATATTGTTGCGTACACACTTTTATATTCATAATAACAGTGTAAAAGAAAGATAAATATATGAGCCACGTAATTATCTTTAAAAATATGCAACTTGCACGCCAAAAGGGATATTTCAACATTTTGCGTACCTAGGTAAATCAAAGTATGTGTGGAGAACTACATCCAGTGCATGTTACAATAATTGCTTTGTGTAGTTGTACAGGAAAACGATGTTAATCATCAATTGAAACGCGTTGCATTTTTAAACACCATTTATAGTATATCTATTGTCGTGATATAGGTACCATCATATTTAAACACATCTACGAATTACTTTAACACCAACAAAATATATGTACTGATTTAATTGATTTATTACATAATAGGCTAATTAACAAGTTTGTTATTAATTTAAATTGGTTAACCCGCATGCTTGTGATTTAGACTGAGTAAATTTATCTATAGCGCATTGTAACTCAAATAGACTGCTTATTAAGGCTTTTATTTTTTACGAGCATAAAATGACTCGTGGGTGCATTAGCGGCGATAAACACGCACGCATTCTCTCTGATAATAATAATAATGATTTAATGTTCAACAGCTTACATCAATTACAGGAGGCAATAAAAATAATAGAAAAAAAAATTTAAGCATATAAAATAAGCACATAGACGCTTTTGGTTTAGTATAATTAGTGATTCACTTAAAAGTCCATAAAAATTTCTTGTTTTGTTTCATGTTTCACGCGACACCATGTTGCATCTTCATTTTTCAGTATTAACTCAAATTAATTTTTTTAAATTTTATTTTTCTTTGTTCCTATTTTAGTTTGTGTGATTTTGCCATTTGGAATCTGTTAATCCACGTTTAAGAACTCAAAACCTTTGATGTTTTGAATAAATTGAATTTTATGGGGAAGGTTTTGAGTTCTTAAACGTGGATTATCATTGCACCCCGTTTTGAGTTTTAAAGAGAAAATGGATAACCAATGGAATCTGTTACCCTAGGTAGAGGTGGGAAAAATATCTACCACAGAGGGCACACTGTACGTGTCCTAGTTATGTGTAGGTACAAATTACCCTAGTATAGGGTAGTCTGTAGTATAGGTTACCCTACTGTTTAAAATCTCGACTAAATTTCCAAATTCTGTGTTTTGTATTTCTCATTATTCCAATAATGTATGCGTTCTGGCGTTCATGTGTTCAGAAATTGATTCTACAGATAATATATATGAAAATTTATGCTAGTGAATCCTTATGTAAGGAATCAAACGTAATGGATCTACAACAACTTTTACTGTAGCAAAATCCTCCAGTTAATAAAAAAATCCAAAATTACTTTGTTAACCAATATGCACTCTCATTATCCACGAGGACCATATACTTTTTCCAAGGTTTGAGAAAGCAATCGGTAAACGATGTGCTTGCTACATTGATCCAATCCAAGGCTTTAGCCCATTCGATCGTGCGAAATGAAAAACATATGTCTACCTAGTGTGGATACTGAAACATAGGGCCGTGCACTGTTTGCACTGACCTAAATAAAAGAGGTCAGTGACTATTTGGCAAGATTGTTAATGGAATTGTTTAGTTTAGTTTATTACTTTTTTTTTGTGAAATGAAGTCAAGTTTGATTTATATCTTTTTTTGTAATTGCCCCATATCCATTAGAAGTACCTATAGTTCAAACAAGCTACAACAAGAACACAGGCACACAATCAGAATTATCCACCATCATCGAACTAATTAAAAATAAAAGTAGGTAGACTTCGACGTGAGTGGCAAAGAGAAAGAAGTCAAGAACAGAAGAGGCAACTGAATAACCCATCAAATAAAAAGAGAACTAAACGCTCTAAGAATAAACTCATACAGGAAATTCATTAATGAAATAGAGCCAGAAGAATGGAACAACTACAGACCGATCAATCTACAAATTAATCCAACAAAGTGCCAGTCCAAAATCTTTGTCCTGAGAAGAATAGCAGATGTCCCTAACATCAAAATTAATGGAAACGCAATAGAATGGAACCCAAAGGACAAAGGAGTTATCACATTAATCAAAAATTAATACAGTGCTACAGCAGACTCAAACAGCTACGACGCCCTTAAAGGGACACACGAACAAAATAAATTAATCTAAAATTTCGACTTCTAACACGAAATTTTAAAGCAACATTTCGAGTTATATCTCTAAATTTTAAAACGAAATTTTGCTTGCTTTGCTTTGATATTTTAAAATTTCGAGATATAACTCTAAATTAGGCTTTAAAATTTCGTGTTAGAAGTCACACTTGACTCAAACGTAAGCTACCACAAGACCTGATAACCTCTGAGGAAGGGACTGACTATAACATATATCCAATGACAAAAGTATTGTTATTCTTAAGACGCAATTAATTAGTCTTTAATGTCATTTTCCAATTAACTTACCCACATATGTTATCTATGCTATGTATAACAATGTTAATTGTTGAGCTGACAATAAAAATATATTTTAAAAAACTACTTCGGATTTTGGCAATATTTATTTTTCTTGCGTATCTTTTGTATTCGATATTATAGTAGATAGTAGAAAAATAATATTATTATTTTCTGTAGTTTTTCAACGCTCTATTTCTCCATTTTTGTTTTCCTATTGCCTGTTATTTTATAAATTCAATGTTAATGTTGTTAATGTAATTGTTGAAACCGCATTACAATTTTTAATAAAACGGGCATCGTTTCATCATTGTAATTCCTTCTCGTTTGACGTAATTGTTTTATCATTAAAGAACACATAGAATATTTGCCTCTGCAAAATTTGTATCCTCCACAAGGAATGTTCGCCCCACTGCTGGAATACTCTTGCTCCAAGGGAAATTGTACTTGGAATAACTGCTATATGCATATAATTTTATATGTACCTAGGTTTTCAGTTCTGTGACAAAATTTGCTTCCCAAAATTCTGCCGCTGGAGAAAATTCACGTTCAAGAAACCTCTACTCCACAAGCTTTGGATTATTTGCCTTTTAAACCATTGAATAAAAAATTATTATTCAATGCTTCAAACTAAACTGTAGAATTTGAATCTGTTTCCGTGAACAAATTCGACCTGTTAAATTCACCTCGGAAATTTTGAAAGAAAATCTTATTCGCAGACAAATTTTTCCCCGAAATAACAGCCTCTAGAAGATGCGCTCGCGAAAACCTCGTGTCTGAAAGAATCGCCTCCGATCTTTTAACCCAAATATTATGTACGTATCCTATTGCGACCTCGAGGTCTTAAATAAGTTAGTACCATTTGTTACTCTTTTATTATTTAAGATACAGAATATAGGTTCAATAGACAAAGTTTTGCTGTTTTAAACTCAGTAGAGAAATTTTGAAAATTCAGGTCTGGATAAAAAGTGCTATTGTATCACAATGAAGAACCATAATGTAGCGAATATTCTAGAAATCCCGATAGACATCGACGCGCCATGAAAGATTAGTCATGAGCGATAAAGAACGACTGCGGATATGACGCAATTTTTCAGGGAAATATGACATGTTTTGTGTGAGAACATTCTACACCTGAGAACGTTCGGTAGCACTCGAGAAGACTCGAATTTACTATATAAGCAAATCGAATTGCTATTCAAGACAGTTCCAATTTCAACGCTAAAGTAATAAAAGTTGACGCTGTTATAAATTATGTATATGTGAGTGAATAATATTTTGACTGTCAATTCATTTCAACGCTTTTAAATGTATTGTTAATTAAATGTAATTAAATAAACCATATGTAATTAACAATAACTTATGATGGAAAGCTAATTATTAAAGTGATTAACAAAATCGGTCTCGATTTGATGTACTATTAAAAAGAACTTTGTTGCCACAACAACTTCGTGTTTCACATGTATGGTTTACTTTCGGAGCTGGCAGGAATTGTGTACAATTTTGCTCTAAGCCTTTTACAATATCTTTTATGGTAAAGGAATTACGATCCGATGGGTCTTAGATGCTACCACTGTATGCAAACGCCTATATTTCTAGAAAGTTCTCGAACAAACACGTCATATTTCGCGGAAGGAATGCGTCACATCCGCTGTTTAATAAACTAAAGGTCCACATCGTTTCATATGGGAACTACACCACAAAAATGTGCGTTCTTTCTTTAACTTTTTTCTCGAAAATCATAGCACATTGGAAGATGGAATTACGGTATTTCGATATTCCATTTTGTAATTTTATTAAAAACATTCGCTCTAAATTCGTACCCCAAAGATGGCCCACTTCTAAATGGAAGTGTGAAATTTATGGCATCTAGATACCTATCTTTGAACATGCAAATGTTGAAGTTAAACTTTTAAAATTTGAAAAAGAATTCAACTGCAGCACTAATAACGGAAAAATTGTTAGATTTTAAACTATTCCCGGGCGCAAGATACACGCTGTAGGTAACAAAAAGCATTTAAACAATGCAAAAAGTAACTGTTCGGCTGTTTCGTTCTTAAGGCCCGGTGCACACATCCGTTTTTTTTACGTGCTATGCCGGAGTTGCGTGATTTCATACGTTCAGTTATATCGTGCAATGCACGCAGTTGTCCGGCGCCGTTGCGGAGCTGTACGACCAGCGTGCGTCAGTTTTCGACCGCAGTTCCCTACGAACCCGCAATCGTGACGCTCCCACGTCTCCGAGTTTGTAGTAAGTACTTACATTGTTAGTTATCGTTATATACTTCACACGCGGCATTTCACCGTTTATGTACCTACCTACTTACAATATGGTGGATGAAATTGATAATGGAGCTTTTTATCGATGAAATAAAAAAGTATCCAGTAATCTGGAATGTCGCTTCTAAAAGTTACCATGATCATGTGAAAAAAAGAAAGCATGGAGTGCTGCGAAAGGTTTGATAAAATGTCTGGTAAAAATCTGTGAACGGATTCACTCAATATCCTCCATCTCCAACGTCCATGCTAGACATACACAGAATACGAATTTCGTCTGAATCAAATTCTGCGGCTGTCGCTGCGGTGCCTCATCGGCGCCCCGCACCTCAAAAAATCGGATGTGTGCACCGGGCCTAAGTGAATATAAAGAACAGTATCTACTTGCCTAAATCCCTATACCTCTAAGTATTCTTGTTAGTGCACTTTCACTCTCAAAAAATAAAAAGTGCACTTTTGCGCTCTTTGTGTCCGTCTGTCTGTCCATCTGAGTCACAAAGGCTTCGGGCCTATACACCACTTACAGACTTATTGGTATTGGTGCCATTCGATCAGAAATTACCAATTATTTTGTGTTTGTATTCTCGTTAAGGCATGAAGTGTCCATAAAGGCTATAAAAATCGAAAAAACAAATTGGAAAATGCACTCTTATTGCCTCTTGCTCCTAATTTTTTTGTTACCTACTTACTTTTGTATCCTTACATAATCGACATGCACTTTTCATAGATCCCTAAGTATTTGTGTGTAGTATGAACACGTATTTCTAATGCAGAAATAAAATAATTCGTAAATAGGGAAAATAAGACTGTTCCCGCTTAAATTCAAATCAAAATAGTTGGTGTAGTAAATTTGATCATCAAAGTTGGTTCTCTTGTCAAAAATCTGACCCATTCCTTTTGTATTTTTAGGAATTAATTTTCAATTTCTTTTAATATATTGGTTTACAATTATGTCGAATTTAACAGAAACAGAAGTAAGTAACGATCTCTATTAAAATAACCATTTTCCCCGATCCCACCCTACAATTTTCCATTGACCATTTGCACGCTGCAACATATTGCATTTGATCTACTGCCCCTGATGATAATGCCTATTATCTTAACACAGAATGACAAGCAAGAGAAGACCGAACAAATAGATATACCGATCGATTACTCGATAAAGCATCCTTTACAAAACTGCTGGACTTTGTGGTACTTCGAAAACGACCGAAATAATTCCTGGGAAAACAATTTGAAGGAAATTGCTTCGTTTCAAACCGTCGAAGATTTTTGGAGGTAAGATAAGGTTTTAATCGCAGCAAAATAGACGATTGCTTGCAGTTTGTACAATCATATAAAGTTAGCGAGCGAACTGAAACAGGGATGCGACTATTCCCTTTTTAAAAAGGGAGTCAAGCCCATGTGGGAGGATGAAATGAATAGACGCGGAGGTCGATGGCTAATCAGTTTAGAGAAAAAACAACGCCAAGAATTAGACCGATTCTGGCTAGATATTGTAGGTTAGGTGATGTGGATTTTGTGAGTCTTAGCATATTTTTAGATCTTATGTCTAATTGGAGAGGCGTTTGAGAATTCCGATGAGGTGTGTGGCGCAGTAGTAAATGTACGTGGAAAAGGTGATAAAATAGGTAAAGCATCATGCTGTAATTGTGTTTGTTGTAACAAACGCTTACTTTCAAGGTTTATGGACGTCTGATGCCAATAATACAAATGCGGTTCTAGAAATTGGACGTAAAGTTAAAGATAGACTACGTATTCCGACGAAAGTGTTAATTGGGTATCAGAGCCACAAAGATACAATGGATAAATCTGGCTCCGTTACAAAAAGTTCATATACTTTATAAATTAAAGAATGTATTTGGCAGTTTGGGCATGCTAGTTTCTTGTTCAACTTTTGTAACGTTTCATTCTAAGTGGTGATGTATAAGGATACATCAGTTTGTTTAATATACAGTTTAAAGTAAGTTAATTTCAATTATTTTTTAAATGTTTTGTTTTTAATTTTTTGGGTATAATTTGCAAATTTATTTATTATTTATACTAATAAGAGTCATATAGAAACTTGATTCATTTGAAAGTTGTGTTTTACTAAAGTCCTTCACCGAAGGGGCATCATGTACCTAGGAAATGCAACTGTCTCCTCAACTATTTACAAATTCCAAATCAGATCGGACAATGGTCTGTTTTGATAATCTAAGGGTATACCGTACCCTTTAAACATACTACTATACTATTTGAATATCAAATCCATCCGAATATTGAACATGCTAGTTACAATTATGACAATATGTCATTAGAATGCACAATCATCTGTTTCACTTTATCTACCCTTACGGTTAAAGTGATCACGTTATCCTCGACTTTATCTATCCTTACAGTTAAAGAACGGCTTAGCCTACTCATTCAAACCTTTTGAAATGTCAATTTAATATACCTATGCTATAAAATAAAATAATATTGAGGGCTGCAGGTTTGTCAGAAATTTTACAATAATTGACACTGAAAGTAACATTTGTGCTTTTGTCGTTAACGCTAAAAATGTGTAATAGTAATTTTTCTTTTTTTTTCAATTTCAAACTGCCATTTTGTTAAGTATCAATATACTTACTTACGCAACTTTGCCAATTTAAACTACGTACCTACATCACTTACAGTTTCCGTGATCCCAATGGTGGCACTCGAGTTTGTATCAACCTGTACATTACAAACAATGTGGGACCTCAATCTGAACCCTGTGGTACCCCTGACTGTACAGTTAAAGCATCACCACTAAGCAATACAACCATTTGCGATCTATTGTACAGGTACAGGTATTTAAACAACTTAGGAGCAGTGCCGCGATTACCGTAATGAAACATGCACTAAAGTGCTGTGATTTACGATTTTTAACGCAGCTGGAAAAGTCAATAAAGTGACCGGCACCTAAGATATGACGGTCAACAGCAGAAATTACTTCGGTCATAAAATCACACACAGCCGTATCAGTTGATTTGTCATTTATGAAGCCATGTTAGACACTATTCATGATTTTAAATGTTGAAGAGATGTTACAACTGCTGCTTTTAAACGTTCTTGTAAATACCAGATTGGGATTGGCTAATTGTAATATATTATTGAATATTGCTAATTTCATCCTCTCAGCACTTTTACTATTTCTCACTCAGCGATTAGGTATAGACTGTCAAAAACGTTTGCTTTAATTGGTTTGAGCTAGGAAGCTGTTGTGTCTAGAATTTACAAGATGAGCACAGCCAATCCCTAAAGTTTTAAGATTTGTTAAATACCATTTAAAAGATAAAAGCCTATACAAGTTTAAAGGTTAAACTATTTCCACACATTTGCTACGGGGCAAAATAAGCACAATTTATGGAAAGTGCTAAGAGAAGAGAACTCGAACAAAGATAATGCGGCACGCTACAGTGTATGATGTGTTGCCTACTGCACATCATTTGTTTTTCATTTTTCGCATACTGAGACCTTTATTTTGAATAAACAATGCTGAGACCTTTCCTCGTATAGGGCTGATACGTTGTTATCCATACTTTATATAGTGATGCAAATTACTGACAATAACATATCAGCTGTAAAATTGTAGAATTCGAAAATCTTTGAACATAAAAATGTACAAATATACAGGGTGTAAGTAGGTCCCATTTACATTTTGAAATTTATGGCCACTTCCAGTTATATCGAAAGTGATAGAAAAATACTATTTCGAGTATTCAATTCCTTTATGTGTTGTTCATTTTAGAGAAATTACTCCAATAGTAGTATATGTGATGTGAGTCGATTGTATAGACCGCATTGGAGCGCTTCCTATACCTTCTAATTTCCAGGGGAAAATCCCTGTTATTCTGTATAGCGTTTATGCTCCGATGTCTACCCCTTCTGTGTATTACCTAAAAGAACGGTTTATCATATTGCTAAAATTTCAAATTTGAGGTCCTACAGAGAGACTTTTATGTTCGTCAACCTGCCCCATGAGCAGTGGACACCATGCATATTAGGAATCTTTAACCCAAATTCTTCCCAAGTTCTCAAATTAGTTTCACGTTCACTTCTTAACTTCTCAGTGTTCATCTTAAAGTCCCATAAAATTCTTCGCAAGTTCTTCTCAAGTTATCGTCAAATCTTCCTTCTTCTTAAGATTCTCTTCAGCTTCCTCCAAGTGTCTGTATCAGCAAATATTCCAGATCTGAATTCCCTTTCTTGCTCCCTCAAACTTCCTCTAAAATTTGCACTTCTTAAGTTGTCCTCTCAATGCCCCTCGCTCCTTCGATCAGGTTCTAGTGTCACCATGAAAGATTAGTCATCGGCGATAAAGAATGGCGAATGTAACGCAATCTTTTTTCGGGGAAATAAGACGTGTTTGTTCGAAAATGTTCTAGAATACTCGGGAGCGTTTGGAGGCGTTCGGGAAAGAGGGGGCCTTTGCTATATCGAATCGAATTGCGTATCCAGTTAGTTCAAATTTCAACGCCGAAGTAATATAAATAGTTTGCGTAAATTGTATATTGTAACAAATACCGCGGTGGAACTGCGGAGATCCGCTCGAGAGAGGAGGGAGCGGCGGGAAGAAGATTTCTGCTATGACGACGAGTGATAAAGGATTATTCGTTCTTGCGACTCAGTGGAATGTTTTGCTATTATTCTTATCCTAAAAATGTAGTTTGTTTTGTGGTCTCAGTAAAGAAGTATTTGATTCCTAAATGAATTACAAGAGAACCCGGTAACCCCCCTTATAAATTGGCGCCCAAAACTTGTGGCTTGTACCCAATAGGAATCAAAAAGTGGTTTTGTGTTATCGTGTAATATTGTGCAATCGTGCAAAGACAACGAAAAATAAGTTACACGTGCAGTGTCGACACATTTTTCGTCAATCAACGTTTACAAAACTTTATACGATTAAGGCATATCAAGTGAATCCGAAGAACTGGACATCGCTAGGTAACCCAATCGCACAAAAGTTTTCATTTTCCATTTACTCGGTGAGTTATTTTAAGTTAACAAACTTCCACCCTGTCTTCGACGAATAGATCGCCTTATTTGTTAAGAAACTCGAGGAGAAACATGCCTGGAAATGATGTTAATGACCCTAATGAAAGCGCTGCAGCTGCAAGAGGTACGGTAACGCTAACCGCGGACCAATTTCAACAATTGCTTGCGCAAATAGGAAATGTTAATGTTCGGGAAGGTAATTTCACCACGTGTACGGCGCGTTTTAATGGCGCCAAAGGAAGTGACGTCTCCGCGTTTATCGACTCGGTAAAGACATTTAAGGACTGTTCAAAGGTATCTGATGCTAACGCGCTTCGCGGTCTTTCTATGCTACTAGAAGGGTTTGCTGCAACGTGGTGGCAAGGCGTTAAAGATTCTGTAAAGGATTGGGAAATCGCTATTGGGCTCCTAAAAACTACGTTTGGACCAAAGAAACCTGCGTATAAAGTTTATCGCGAGCTTTTTTCCAAAGAACAAGATTTTAAAACTTTATCGGACGTTTTTATTTGTCAGTGTCGCGTCATTCTGTCTCATTTACCCTCCGGTACCCTCAGCGAAGAAGTGCAGATAGATATGATATACGGTTTGTTGTCTCGCCGCATTCGCGAAAAGGTCTCGCGCGAAAAGGTGACGACGTTTAATGATTTACTTCGCGAGTGTCGTTCCGCTGAAGAGACTTTTGTGGACCAATACGATAATAAACTGAATACTGATAACGGAAAGCGCGAAAAGTGTACTTTTTGTAAATATTCCGGCCATACGAAAGAGGAATGCCGGAAATATGCAGCGCAAAAGACAAATAATAACAAAGGGGAAAATAAACAAAGTGATTCCCGCGGTGATTCCACCTCGTCTACTAGCAAAGAAGCTACCTCTAGCTCCTCAACGGTACAGAAGGGCAACACTGGGAGGGTTTCGAGTTCTGGATCGACCGTTTCTTGCTTTGGTTGCGGCAAATCCGGATATATACGCTCAAATTGTCCCTCGTGCTCAAATACTGCAGCTTCTCTGGATTTTTGCTCTTTAGACAATAGTGAACCCAAAATAAATCCCAAACCGCGCCCGTTGTTCACGATTAGCATAAGTGGGTTGAAGGGAACTGGACTAATAGACACTGCTGCCAAACAAAGTGTTGCCAGCAAATCACTCTGCGACGCGTTAATGTCAAAAGGGGTAGAGTTTTCCGCCGCCCCTGTAACAATAAAATTAGCGGACGGTACGTTCAAAGAACTTCAAACTCGTGTTACTAAGGTCAACGTACTCCTACAGGATCGTAGCATTCCGACCACTTTCATTGAGTTACCGGAAGCAGACAAAACACTGCTGGGAATTGATTTCTTGGCCAGCGCCAATGTCGCTTTGGACATAGGCCAGCGAGTTTGGTACTTCACCGATCAACCGGATAAGACATTCCTGCTAGACTTTGAAGCTACTACGACTGTCATTGAAATGTCAACAATAGAATTTCTAAGAGACGATGAAGGCACCATGCTTACCAGTGAGCAGCGAGAATCATTGTCAAAATTAATTGGAGAACATCAGGATGTTTTCTCTCTAGGGGGAGAGCCGACTCCATATGCTGAACACAGGATTGAGACTGGCAATGCAGCTCCAGCATCGTTACCAGCATACCGGATGACGCAAGCAAACAGAGAGAAGCTAAAGACCGAACTGGACCGACTACTGGACTCCAAGGTAATTGAAGAATGCGAGTCGCCATGGAGTGCTCCCGTGGTTCTCGTTCCGAAGAAAGATGGTGGAACAAGGCTGTGTGTAGATTACCGTGTCCTAAACTCCAAAACCGTCACAGATTCGTACCCATTGCCAAGAATGGACGATTTACTCCATATGACCAAGCAGACGTACTACATGTCTACACTGGATTTACGTGCAGGCTATCATCAAGTGAAAGTGTTCGAGCCACATCGTGACAAAACCGCGTTCGTGACCCCTTTCGGGACTTTTCGCTACTTGACAATGCCGTTTGGCCTAAAAAATGCTCCCGCGACGTTCCAAAGACTTATAGACCGGTTCCGAAATGGACTCCCGAATGTCCTAGTGCTCGCCTATTTGGACGATTTGATAGTTCTGTCGGAAACTTTTTCTGAACATTTGACTGATTTGAAAATTGTGCTCAATCGTCTTAAAATGTACCAGTTGCGCGTTAATCGGGACAAATGCCTATTCGCTAGTGCGCAGGTAAAATACCTCGGGCACGTTTTAACTCGAGAGGGTATACAAGTCGACCCTGGAAAAACTGCAGCCATTAGTGACAGATTACCGCCAGCTAACGTTAAACAGGTACAATCTTTTCTCCAGACCTGCAGTTGGTATCGTAGGTTTATCGATAAGTTTGCGGAGGTAGCTCGACCGCTATCCAACTTGTTGAAAAAGAGAAGCTCATGGACCTGGGGACCGGATCAGCAAGCATCTTTTGAAGCGCTGAAAACGGCTCTTATTACGGCTCCTGTGCTACGACAAAATGATGGTACCAAACCATATAGGCTGCGAACTGATGCGTCATCTTATGCTCTCGGCGCAGTATTGCTGCAGGGTGAAGGAGACGAAGAACATCCTGTTGAATATGCGAGTAGACTATTGACGCAAGCAGAGAAAAATTACTCGACCGTGGAAAGAGAGGCTCTTGCGGTGGTATGGAGTCTGGGAAAGTTTAGAGGCTACCTAGATAATTCGTCAGTCATTGTCATTACTGATCATCAGCCTTTAAAATGGCTTATGAGCCTTAAAACGCCAACAGGTAGATTAGCCCGTTGGGCGTTAACCATACAGGGATATAACCTAAAATTTGAATACAGTCCAGGACGACAAAATGTGGTCGCTGATATGTTATCCAGACCGAATTGCAATCACAAAGAAGCGAACGAATGTGAAATCTGTACTGTCGAGGTAGATCTACCCCATCGATCAGCAACTGATTTGAGACTAGAACAACAGAAAGATCCCGAACTCAAGAGAATTATGGATAGCTTCGAGGATTCTAAGAACGACGACTATAGCGTATGGACAGCTCGTGGCTACATAATGACCCAGGGTGTTTTATACCGATATAGTGATCTTACCGATGCGGACGAAGCTCAACTCGTAGTACCCAGTCATGAGAGAGAGCAAGTACTAATGGAGTTGCATGATTCACCTACAGCGGGCCACTATGGAATTGATCGCACCTTGCAAAAAGTTGCTAGATTATATTATTTTACGGGAATGCGCAAGTTTGTTGAGACTTACGTGAAGGATTGCCCATCGTGCCAACGTTATAAATCTAGTAACCAAAGACCTGCCGGATTGGTCCAAACACCGACTTATTCTCAACGTTTTGAAATTTTGGCAATTGACCTATTTGGGCCCCTTCCTGAGAACGAGCAGGGACAACAATGGATATATATAGTAGAAGACACTGCGTCAAAGTGGGTCGAACTCTATCCATTACAAAGAGCCACTGCCGAGGAGTGTGCACGAATATTAGTAGATGAAGTCTTCCTTAGATATGGTCTTCCACGACGAATTATTTCGGACAATGGAGTGCAATTTGTGTCGCACGTGATGCAAAAAGTCTGCCATTGCATGGGAATAAAACAAAATTTGGTTCCACTGTATCATCCTCAAGCTAACATGGTGGAGCGCAAAAATCGAGATTTGAAACCACGTCTAGCAATCCTAGTTGGTGAAGATCATACTACTTGGGCCGAGAAACTACCTTCGATTAGATTTGCGATGAATTCGAGTAAGTGTGAAACTACTGGTTCTACACCTGCGTTCCTAACATTCGGACGGGAGCTTAGAAGTCCCATAGACGTCAATACAGACCTTAGGGCCGTAGTACAATCTGAGAATTTTCTACCACAGATTTCGCCATACCTAGAGAGACTAGCCCTAACATTAGAAGAAGCTCGTGACAATCATGACATTCGACAAGATCGCCAGAAGAAGTATGCCGATCAGCGAAGAAGACCAAACCCTCAATACAAACCAGGAGATCGAGTCTTAGTAACCCTTCATGCTAAGAGTAGCTCGAAAGGACAAACCACTAACAAATTCAACCCAAAACGAGATGGACCGTATACTATAACCAAAGAAGTATCCCCCACGTCCTATGAAGTAGCCCACGTGGACGACCCCTCAACACCAATGGGAGTGTACCACTGCTCGCAACTTTTTCCGTTCCGTGGACCCGAAGATGAGGTACCTGTAGTGCCGTTACGAAAACGAGGTCGACCTAAAGATGCCCCACCGATTTCTGCTGGTTCCTCGCCAGATACTCTCTCGAAACCAGAGGGGGAGAATGTAACAAATACCGCGGTGGAATTGCGGAGATCCGCTCGAGAGAGGAGGGAGCGGCGGGAAGAAGATTTCTGCTATGACGACGAGTGATAAAGGATTATTCGTTCTTGCGACTCAGTGGAATGTTTTGCTATTATTCTTATCCTAAAAATGTAGTTTGTTTTGTGGTCTCAGTAAAGAAGTATTTGATTCCTAAATGAATTACAAGAGAACCCGGTAACCCCCCTTATAAATTCTTTTTTTCTTTGATTTTTTTTTCATTATTTTTTAGTCTTTTCCAAGCATGTATATTTATGTTAATTAGATCATGTTATGCGTCTCATGTCAAAGAATTTTGTTTTGATTTAAGCATATTATGTCACAGTTTTACTGGAAGAGTGGAAGATCGCCTATGGCGAACTCTGTTCCATTTGTGAAAATTTTCTTTGTTTTTCACAATAAATTATATTATTATTGTTATTAACATTCACTGATTATAAAAATCGCCGTCATTGTAATAAATAAAATGACTTCGGTTGAAAAAATAATACACCGTCCATTCCGTGGCTTATTGCATAAGCAGAAGAAAAGTTGGTATACTATGACCCACGTATACTTGCATATGACTCATTTTTAAAATCGAGTGCGGTTCAACATTCAGGCGACGTCAGTTGATTGTTAATCGGCGTTTTGCCATAATGCGCACCTGTAGATGTCTCCATCTCTACCTATTCTAATTGCTCCGTAACTTCAATTTGTTCAAATAGATACCTATACTTTTTATTGAGTACTTACTCTTATTCTGTATTGGAAAATAATAAAACTTTTGTGGGAAACGTTTTTCCTACACGTACCATTTTTTGAAGACACTTCCAAAAACGCGATTTTTGGTTTGAGCGTTGAATAAAAATTTATTCAGCCCAGTTGCACCAAAAAAATTAAGCCTTGCTTAAAGTTAAGTCGAACTTAAAATCTATGGCAATGATTATTAAGACAATCGTTGCTATGGTATTTAAGTTATGCTTAACTTTAAGGGATACTTAATTTTGACGGTGCAATTGGCCCTGTCAATGGTTTTAGCTATAAGCTGTTCTGTTAATGGTTAGGAATTTTTTTTTTAATTAGTGACATTTATGTAAGGATATATCCAATGAATTAGATATAAAAAACAAACAAAAAGGTATAGGAGCAAGATGATAAATGCTTCAATCCAAAATGCTACCAATTGGGCCACATGCACAGAAACTACTTTAATTTATAGGCAAAAAAGAAATAAGCCAGATAATAATATATGGAAACGAAAGAATTGCTAAACACAACAAACGACATGAAATAGTTACATGGAAAGAAAGAAATCAATAGAACCCAAAGAATACGAAATGAAACTGTAATCGAAGAATTAAGACTAGAATATGTAAAGTAATACCAGTACAGAAAGAAAGACCAAAAACCTGAACAAATTCACACAATCATTGCATAAGAAAAGAGAGTGCAACAGATAGGAAGTACATGAACAAAGAAAAATCAACAAGAATACATAAGGACAAGGTGTTAAAATTAATAGAAAATTTTGATGTTTTTAAATACAGTGTTTTAATAAACTGAATATAAGGCTAATAGTGTACAATGAAATGTTAGTTTATTTGCTAAGTTTCTGGAAACAATTGTTAGCAGCTGTTTGTAATTTTTCTTATTGATTATTCTGTGATGGAAATAATGCTTTTATCTCGTCTTTTATTTAATCGGAATTGTAACTCCACCAATTCATGAACATCCCCTTCTCCTAAATTGTAACCTTCATTAGGTATATTCGACAAGATTTCAGGGTGCTGAATCCAAAATTCATCGTGCATCATATCTTCAAAAATTGGTAGAACAACCTGATGTAACTTGTCACGATGGGGATTCTTAATTTTTTTTCTCAATAATATTGTGCCCTTCCTGAACATAATAGGCTCATTATTGTAATTAATTCCAAATTCGCTGAATAATATCTCATTTTTGTCAGATGAGAACGTTCCAGATAACCGTTCTTGAGCCTACAATTCCAATTTTAACTACCAACTTTAGTGCTTTTGCGTTTACTTCTCTGTTTGTTAAATTTCCCTTTTGCACCAAATTCCAGAAAGTGGTATTGTAAAGATTATTAATATGAGTATCAACCTGTCGCCAAGACAAGTAATCCCTTAGATTGTTATCGCTGGGATACAAAACTATACGACCATCAAAATACGGTGGGTATAACATGCTTTGGTCGTGAAAGTAATCGCGCCAATGAAAAACGTACGACGACGAAAATAAACTGGTAATATGTGTCAATAACTTTGTCCCTCTGCGGTTATGAAGTTCAGTTTCTTTACGAAGCACAAATGAGTATTCGTCACTCTCGCCGTATGATAATACAATGTCTTTATACTCCTTCATTACACAAAAAGCGGATCTATTCATTAAGTTTAAAGCTCGAGCATCATTGGGTTTGGTGAAATTGTGCTTAGAGGAATATTTATGAAAATTCTTGCCATCTATTCGCACAATGATCCAACAATTTGGTAGAAGTCGGTCTTCAGACTCAAAATTTCTCACATATTCAAATTTGCTGTTCGCCATTTTGCCTATGCGTAGAGGTATTTGAACTCTTTTTAAAAATAGGTGCATATAAAATAAAATAATTTACTTTAAAGATGTTTCACATATTTATTGGAGTTAACCTTTAAAGTGTAATTTCCACGCCACAAATCCGTTCAAATATAGTGGTTCTGGTACCGAACGTAGGGGATGCGACACCGATTAAAACGTGGCTAGAGAAACGGCAAGTGTTCGTTTATATACAGAGTCGCACTCATGTGATATCCATTGCGATTAGATATTTACATTTGTAAAATCTTTGACATTATACCCTTCACAATAATTTTTATTACAATCTGAACTCTGCCCTTTGAGTAGTGAGTAGTTGGTAATAAAAACAATTTTTTTCGTGTAAGGTGTAGCTCAATAAAGGCATTATTATTATTATTATTAATAAGCATGAATTACCTCTTCAAATGTGATAACGGAAGATTATAAGACCGAAAAAATTAAACATCGTAGCAATGAAAAATCTTGGTGGCCTATAATTTGCCGCATCAAACATAACTTGACAAAGGCACAACCGATGTAATCTTCACAACATCAGGGAAACTGAAAACAGGCAGAACTGAATGGGCCGTTTAGTAACTTTTTTAAAAGCGAAACATACACACTAATGTTTTGTTTAAGTAGAATAAGCTGAAACACCCTAAATACCTTTAGATTTACTAATTTTTAGACTCCTCGGCATACATCTGTGAGAGATTTCATAAAAACTAAATTCAACAACTGAATTAACGCTTACTTTGCACATCTCTAGAGCGCGACCTTTTGTTTTTGGGATGTCAACTATTTTTTTAGCCATACTTACAAAAAACAAACAATTAAATGCATCAGGACTTAGGCTAACAATGGAGACAGGTACGATATTTGAAAGTCTGTGCGAGTTGATTATCTCCCACATTGAAAACGCTTTAGCAGTAGTTTTTGTCGCCGCTTTGGTTTTGTTTTCATAATTAAGACGAAGTTTATTGCGCATTCAAAGTACCATAAGCTATCTGAATGTAATCGTTTATCCGAATGTCTCTTAACATGATAGTGTTATCTCTCGATGCTCTTTTTTAAAGATTAAATTAATGAATTAATACAGGTAATAACAATTGTAGAGCTGTAAACAACTTCAAGTCCTCGATAAATAAAGATAAAGACAAGATGAAAATAAATAGGTTGCACCACAGCCGAAGTATTGCTTAACAAAAAGGTACCTACTGATATCTTGGGTATTACCTAACAAGAGGTAGGTACTGATGTCTGAGGTATCTGATATTTCTCAAAACTCTATAGACATGTTTACGTGGTGTCATTTGCCTATCTCTTTATATGTCTTCAATCAATCAAATTCTTTTAACGTCAAAATGGGGAAGACTTTTTATAATTTGAATTAAACAGTTTTGCCAGTTTGAAGTCAGATAGATTTGATTGACTGATGTATATGGCAAATTATTAAATTAGGATAACTTCCAACCTTGCATCCCTCAATATTGGCCTCCTCCCCTTACTCATCCTACGGAGCATATCCCGGGAACAATATGGTGACTCTTTAGTTCCTCATATGGAAGGCTAAATATGTTGCTTTAGCCCACGGATTAACAAAAAAAGCACTATTTCATTAGATATATTATGTCGGAATGCATTTTTCAGATATTACCTAGTTTTTAGTTTAACAAACACAATATTTCAGTGTCCAATGGTACAATTTCGCGCAAGTTAACTAAAAGAGATCAAAAGTATCACGTAATTTAATTTGGCAATACAATGTCGGTGACGAAAACGGAAATTTGCCATTTTTTAATTGATATGCAGGCTTTAAAAACATATAATATTCACAGACCAACAACATCGGAAAGCCCTAACGCAGTTTCCGCTTTTTGTTTGTTTGTTTGTTACATGGTTACTTATCTGAGGGATGAACTCTCATATTATGTTTCCACGAAGGTTAAATATCAGACAGGTAAGACAGGCTCTCAATGTAGAATCAAAATAATAAGATACCTACGCACGATAGATGCCAAGCTCGATGCCAAGTTATTGCTTTATGTAATTATTTCAGAAAATAGTATGATTCAAAAACTAATGGGGGAGAAAAAATTACACACAAAAATTATAAATTACTTAAATATGAAGATTTATGGATGTGTATACGGTTCGTTTTAAATGTGATGATTGACTGTGGAAAGGGTGGGACAAGATGTTTCGTGAAATGACTGATCAGCAATTATAATAAATAATAAAGGAAGAGGGAATTTCCAAATTAATGGGCATTATACAGTGTGATTGATTTAACGTGTCCAATAATTTTTTTAAATAGAACGGTTACTTTTTTCCAATATCCTTCAACAGCTTGAAATTCTCTTTACAATGATATCAAGTAGGATACGATTACCTACCTTAGAAATTAAAGCTACACGCAGTAATGTTTTTAAAACCAATCACAGTAACTGTGGAAATTTACCTAAACAATGACAAAAGAGAGTTTTTCACTTGTCATGTCTGTCACAAAACTAGTTTAGTGAACAGTATAACTTATAACAACCCCAATGAAACAAAATAATAATTACACAATCAAAATGTGAAGTTTTTATTCGATGTAATAATAATACATCATAGGAAGCAAGTGGAATGTATTGAAATATGTCTTAAGTTATAATAGTTATTTATGTAACTGCTTTTCATTTGTTTTCTTCGCTTCCTGTTGTAAATTTTATGTTTTTGTTTAAATTTCCATCGCTACTGCGATTGATTCTGAACACATTACTGTAACTTTAATTTCTAAAATAAATATACCTAACATATTTGAGCTCTTTATGAATATTTCAGACAAAAGTAACCATTCTATTAAAAAAATTGTTTTCTGATGCTCTTTTCTTTTTATTTCACTTGTTCTTTTGAATATGTAGCTTTTGTCAGAGTAGAGCATTTTTACGTTTTACAGTTTTTTCTATATCCACAATAATAAAAAAAATATACGCTTGGACACACAAAATCAATCATACTGTAGAATTGGAATGTAAGTAATGACATTTGTATAAAAAATTACACTAATAAATAGAGTAGAGTGGAGCACTACACTACTGTTTTCTCCCATCGAATATACAATTTTACCTACTCCCAACAGGTCGATACAGAAATACTGAAACTGTAGGCAGATGCCAGAAAAATATTTGAAAAACACCTAAACGTTTCAATTGACCGACCCCATGTTAGTAATTACATTAATCGTCTAAAAAAGAGCCAAAACGATTTAATTTCTAGCTTCATGTTTCAAAATACGTACATTTAAATTTTACCGTTTTTGAAATTATAAAAAGTATTTAGTGTGAAATACAGCGTGTGCCATAATTAAGATAATTTATAGCATATAAATAAAAAATCGGTTTGTACACTGCATTCTTAAAGGCATAACTTTTTCTTTCAACTTTTTTCTCTGCCTTCACTATAGAACCGACAGTGAAAAAGCGAGTACCACGGAAACATATGATGTAAGAAATTGGAGATTTATTAATAGGTATTGGAGAGAGGCTGAAATTTTCATTCTCCCCATACTCCGAACGTAGTTTTCGTTTTCTCATTACTGCGTACGGACTACGGTTTATCTTAGTCACGAATTTATGAGGAAGATCAGCGTTGCTAAATCCAGTCTTGAGATTGTGCTTCTTTGGGCTGTTTAGTGTTTATCATGTTGCAGTTATTCTATTTCACAATTAATCTCCTATATCAAAACGTGTGTTTCCATGAAAAGTAACCGTCAGGCAGATTTTAAGGGTAGGTAATCCTATACCTAACAGTAAGGTAATATCTACTCATAACTTATGAGTCATAAGCTAAACTCAGTTTAAATTTGGTGGTGCAAACGGCCATTAGTGTTGTGTAGTTTGAGGCCAGCATCATAAGATATATGTCAAGTTATTGTTTTACGTACGTGAAGAAATTGTCCCCTAAACCAAAAGGTAGACAAAAATTACACAGAAAATTGACAATATAGGTACCTACTCAAAACATTCTGATTTATGGAAATGTATTATTCTGGAGGGAAATGGTTTTGCAATTACATTCGTATACAGATTTTCTCCTATCGAATAACTTTTTTAGCTTATATTGTATGAAATTTCAATAAATAGATAGATACTGAAACCGTACATGTCGGAAAAATGTTTAGTGGCCACGGCGATGGTTAGAGACCAATCTTTATCAGCAACAAAAAATGTTGCAACACAAAGTAAACTCATATTTGGGCAAGAGTCCTAGCTGGGAGTCAAGGCAGTGACCAACCGCAATGCAATAAATAAGATTTATTTATAATTTACAATATTAAATATACATTTTAATAGGTTTGAATGAGCAGGTGAAGTCTCCCTTTAACCGTAAGGGTAGATAAACTTATCACTTTAACGGCAAGGGTACATAAAATGAAACAAATCATTATGCATTCCAATGACATCTGTCTTATCAAAAATAGAACGCAGAGCACTATATAAAATGGAGTTCAGAACAGAATACAATACTGTTTCGATGGAAACAATGGGAGAAGCTAAGCTTGCTATCTTGAACGTCTAAATTAAATACCTACATAATTTTCAGAAGCTTTAAATGATTTCTATGGCTTCTGCTATCAAATAAAATAAAACATCAATAAATAAATATAAATTATGGGTTGGGTGTTACCTTGATCCGAAGCTAGCAGGTACACCATTGTACAATTTCGTTTTCGGATAATACTCGTGCATACAGGAATAAACTAGGTCATTTCTCGTATAAAAATTGTCATTTTATAAACGGACCAACCGAGAGTAAATTAAATAAATATGCGCTAGTGAAAAATTATCATGTAATTCTGTATGTACAATTAACAAATTGAGCTGTAGTTCCCGAATATAATTTTTCAATAGGAAACAGGGATATCGAATAGGCTACAAAGAATCTTGGTAACACGTAAGCAGCTACATGGACGTACCTATACCGTTAATTTTGAGTTTGTTTTTAATTTTAATAAAAATTCTGGTATCCAAATGAAACAAAATCGTTTGCAAAGCCTTTTAGAGTTTTCATCTGTGCCGCCGTTGCTGAGCAAGTCCACGTAGCTGAGTAATATGGAAACCAATATTTGCCCCATAATTCCAAAAACGTAAAATTTCCATACCTTTCCCGTTTGGTGAAAACGACATCAAAACCTTGTCAATGCACACTCACAAAGCACGTCATAGTTTAATTCACTATAAGTACAGTTAATTAATTTTGCGAAAATTAGAGTAAACGGTTCCCTATCGATACAACCGACCCCTAAACGCGATCACGACCTAGGTAACTGCCAACAAATAAAATCAAATTACGCGTTATCACCTGAAACTTGTTTCTTCTGTTGAATATGCTTACTCATATTTTAATACATTCGCCCGCCTGCATAGATTACTCATCTTTCTTTGTATTAGTTGCTGTTGCAATTGTTAGATAAAACGACCATTGTTAAACTGCTCTAATTTAGAAAATTTGTTGGCGAAAAGAAATTTGATGTTTGATTACCTAGCGTTTAGATATACATAGATCCTTCTTCGAGAATGTCACTTCTACACGCAAAAAGAAGAATTTTCTTCCCGGGTATCGTCTCTATTCAAAACCCAAAATCAAACGATTCTCAGATTATGAGACCGTAAATATTTTGGCGAGTCTGAAAAAAAGTCGATCTCCATAGTTGGCCTGTGACTTTCCGTGCTATTATGCTTTTTGAAGCCATTTTTAGCTTCCTAGCATCGGCTAGGGTATATCTAGCTATTGCGATCACCGTTTTTTGGACATGTCAAAAAATTGCATCAAATGTCACCGTTTTACATCATTTTAAGCAACTTTCAAAGAATAAATTTTTAGCGCACCCAACTTTGTTGTAAAATGTGCTAAAAATAGAAGACTTATGGCCGTTTGCACCGACAAATTTAAGTGGAGCTTAGCTTAAGCGTAGCTTAAAATCCATGACAACGATTATTGAGACAATGGTTGCCATGGATTTTAAGCTACGCTTAAGCTAAGCTCCACTTAAATTTGTCGGTATGCAAACGGCCATTAGTGTTTGTGATAATTGTTTTCATACATGACAGACTTGTTCGTTTAACAAATGTCGAATAATAAGATAAGAAGCCCTTTCTCTAAAATAACTGTGCTTGATTATGGGGATGTGCTTCTGCATAAAGTCTGTTCTTGGATTCTTCTACGTATGCGTGAATTAATTATGAACCTGGTTACAACATTGTTTAATATGTAGTAGAAAATTATAGTTATATTTTATAATTGGATAAAATTATCAGTTTGATTAAACTCTAACAATTATATCAAGAATTAAACGTCCGATCTATAGGTTTGGTGTCAGGAAAAAGTGTACAACGTATTAATATTGGAGAGAGGCTGGGATTGCCACTTTCCGCATGCTCGGGTCCGTGGGATCGCAACTTCCCAAAGTTTGTTCAAACCAAACTCCCTGCGGGGTATTCAGTTCATATCAGATTTTTTTGCCACCATTTAGACCAATTAATTCCGTTATAAATAGACTTTTTAGCGAATTAAAAGAAATTCAGTAATACTTTTCCATTATTATTAAGTATATTAATCTCATTTCCCCATAAAGAAAGAAAATTATTCGTTTTGCTCAATTTTAATGTTCATTGTACTTCGTAATGGATAACAATATCAAGACACTTGGCTTAACTACTGAAGAATATGGAACCTGAAAGAACACCATTCATTACGTCCTTTATAGTTGAAGACGCCATATTCCCAATAACGGTTTTATATCTTTCCATGAAAGGTGGTATAGAACTGGTAATGGCAGTACTTAGAACTTTGCTCAGTGGCTCGTTGTTTAGCAAACCCGTCACTTTTACCTAAAAATACCAATTACCTTCTAACGTAATAGATTCGTCTACTTACGTCAACAATGGATGGCCGAAGAGTTAATTTGAGATCTTTCACCTTCCTAACGCCAGTTATGCCTAACTCAACGTGTGCTGTACCAAATACATTTAGTTGCTCAATTCTGACGCTAAAAGTACATCCCAGTTTCGTAAATTATGAAAAATTGTCTACATACGTTAGGCTTCCATTACCGAAGACGTCTGCGAATGCTGCTTTGGCCGCCAAAGTATAGGCAGGAATGTTAAGTTCTATCTTTTTGAATCGTAAATTTGTCTCTATAGTCGGAGGGGAAAGCACAGTATTAATAAAAGTTGCCACAATGTGAGAAAATCCTTTGAGTTGAACTTTATGACCGACAATGTCGGCGCTGAAACATACCTAATTAATATTTCTGTAAAAGATTAGCTCATCACACACTTATTACCTGAAGCTGTCACCGTGGATAGATTTAGACACGTTTTTCAGTGTGAGTGGATCTAATAGTGACATTGCTGTAGTAAAACCTCTCAAAGATGTATTGGTGAAGGTATTCAAGTCAAAACCATTTAATTTTAAATTCAAATTCAACAAATTTCCCTCGGCCACCTTAAGCAGCGCTAAAACGGCTAGTAATGTTTTGGGCGACATTGTCTGTTGGAAAATGCAATAACTTCTGGTAACTTGCCGCTGTTGCACGGAGTATATTAGGGCAAGATAGTGATTTCTTGTGGTTAATTATACCAATAAGAAAATGATTAGATTTAATCTTTGATAATATGCATGAATAGTTTCGGAGTCTATACAATCGTATCAGATTATTGATTACGCGCACCTGTTAGAAAATTATAACAATTATACCTACTGATTTATGATAGGTATAATTGCACAGAATTATGAGCTCTAACAAACTAATTGCCTAAAAAGAGGTTTATTCGAAAACCTCGTAATTGCGTACGTTTGTAAGGTAAAGAAAGTAGGTGGAGATTTGAAGATTCCATGCTAGATATGATAGAAAAACACAATTTTATGATGTGTGCAACTTCCTGAACAGCTCTTGATTGATTGATTTTTGCTGGTTTTTCTATAAAGCTAATAGTTATCTACATAAAAGTCAGGAAAATAACACATCAAAACAATATTAGTGTAATCTAGATGTAAGTATTTTTCTGGAAATTACCCTTTAGCGGAAATGAAAGAAGTAATATAGTCAGATAGTGTGCATTAAACGTGGCATTAAAGCACCCTAAATCTTTATGGTACCTACCTAATGCATCGACTTTAAAGTTGGAGCCACGTGCTCTCTGATCGGTAACACACTAAGTTTGCAACATTCAAATTCAAAAATATTTTGTTAATATATCTATAGTATATCTTAGATTGTGAAAGTAAGCAAGCTCCGTTTGTATACTAATATTGAAGAAAATCCCCGATTTTTACGGCCCAAGTATCCAAATATAAGAAAATAAACAGTGGATGTAAAATATCTATGAACTTATGCTTATGCATTCTTGAACTTTGGGCACGAGCTTTAGAAGATCATAGATTGTTCTGTTGTGAACCACATCTGATGTTAAGTTTTTATGTAAGTATATAATTGAGCCCTATCAAACCGCAACTAATTATCCAAACCGCATACATTGCGAATTCTTACTTCGTTTAAGTTTCAGTGAATATCAGGTGACGGTTTCGTCGAATGTATTTTGCTTTACCTATTTGGAATTGGATGGAGCTACTGTAGATTTTCCGAGATAATCTTCGTAAAATATGTGCGTCTTTCTATCGCCTTTCTAACAATAATAATTACTGTCACTTTGAGCAAATGTATAACAAAATTACCTGGAAATAAAGCACACGGTAATCACAGGTAAAGTAGTTTTATTTTTAAAAACGGCATCTTAGGAAATAATTCGTGGGGGCCTTTTAGACAGCGAAATTTGGTGGGCGTCTGGCACATCTTCAAGGTATAGGCTACCTACTGCAAAATTCCAGGGCTCTAGGACCATTCCTCTAGAAATAGTTCGAAACGGCAGAAGTGGGTCCGGACGGACGGACAAAACACAAACAATAGCACATTTTTTTTAATTCTTAAAAAATGCGATAAAAATTCTTAAAACTAGACTTTAAAAAACGGAAGAAAAGAACGTGAGAGGATATGGAACTATATCACGAGAAAGGGAGTAGAGGTGGAGTAAGAAAAACAGAGACTCAAGATGGGAGGAATGATCGAAAAAAATTTACAAGTAGATTCTAAGGTACAAGAGGCGAGAACGATTGAAGTAAGGACAAATTAAATAATAGTCTCGAAATTAACTTGAAAAAAAAGAGGAATTCTGAGAAGTAAGGGGTGGAGTCAAAAGTCAGTTTTCCCAGGAATACTCACAGGGATGACGAGTTGACTTTTGAAGAAACAAAGGTTAGGGCCGAGAGAGAAAAGAATAAGTTGACAGAAAGATACAAATGAAATATCGAAGGAAAGGTAAAGACAGAGAATAAAAGAACAAGATAGGATAAGGGATTGGAGGGAGGCGATTATACAAATCTGGAATGCCAGAAGAAGTGACGGATTTTCACAAAGAAATTACGCATATTTACCTAGCATACTAAATCGTTTAGGGATCAGAAAAGAGACAAGTGTCCATCATGTAATGTGAAATATTGGAAATGGGATAGTGGATCCAAAGGCTTTTTTTCGCTTGGAACTTGGACTTCATAAATGTCCCTCCAGCGCATTTTTTAATGAATTCCATAACGTTGTTTTTTTCAGGGACAATTATATGCCCTTTTTGAAACAGCCGACTTTCTCTCCAGGGAACACTATTTTTAACCGATTTTTCACGGATTCGCGCCTTTTTTTGAACGGTTTCTTTGCCACTTGTTTGAAGTGATTTGTATGACGCCATCTTTTTCAAGCAGCCTCTCCTGAAAGTAAAATCCTGTTGGTATTTTTTTAAGCGATTTTTTTCCTGCATGAAATTTTACACGTTTTCTGGCACCTTTTTAAACGGTTTCTTATTTGAAGAGATTTCTATGACGCAATATTTTTTCATCTCTGTGAAGCAGCTGTTTTTATATAAGGCTCCCTTTCCTGAAAGTAAAGCTCTGTCACGATTTACATAGAAAGAAATATCGAAGTACGAGGCCCCTTTAAATTTCTAGCCACGTAATGTCATTTTAATGACGGGTTTTGTATTGAATTTTACCCGAAATCGTATTTTAATATAAAATTTCAATTTTTATAGAACTTTTGATTAATGTCAATTTGTCAGTGATGACAGGGGTCATTATAGACATTAGAAATGTCACAGGTGCGATCGGTAAAGTAATAGTGCGGTCGGTAAAGTGACCAACGGCAGGAAACGTAGTCTTCTCTGCCTCTTTCCTCATGGGAACTAAAATTCCCTGACAGAAAGTAGGCGTGAAAATGAAGGTTTCATGACAATTTTGGGTAAAGAAATTTCAATGACGCCATATTTTTCATCTCTTTGGAGCAGCTGTTTTATGTAAAAGGCTCCTCTCCTGAAAATAACTCTGTCACCATTTTTTTCTGGAAACAATTTTATACGTTTCTCTAGTGACTTTTTTGGAATTTTTTGACGCTTGTTTGAAGTTATTTCTATGACGCCATATCTTTTTGACCCTTTCAAGTAGCGTCCCTCTCCTGAAAGTAAAACTCTGTCGCTATTTTTTAAGCGATTTGTTTCCTGGAAATAATTTTGTATGTTTCTCTTTCCTTTGAAGCAACTATTTTTATATAAGGCTCCCTCTCCTGGAAATTATACTCGAGAACGAAAAGAGACAGTGATGTCAAACCTGCTTCAATCGATTTCTGCGAGTTCAAGGATCAGTGCTCTTGAATATGAACCGGATTAAAAGTCGTGTTTCCTAATGCGAGCCGTGTTTCAAAAAATTCCCCTACTAAAAATCGTATGCGAGTCTTCATATCTTGTTTTTTATTGGCGCAGTTTGAAAAGCACTGCAAAAAAATGCGCATCTATCAATATTGAACATTTAAGAAAAAGAGCCATCATCTATCTGAACAAAAAACGATTATTTGAAAAAAAGGACATTTTATTTACAGCCGATGATGGTTTTTATCCAGAGTCCATAATGTTGCATTCATGTAAACAAATCAAAATAATCGTTTTTGCAAGAATCTGATTAGCTTTGCATGTTTTCCAAAACAAACAGCCTGTAAAGCTCAATTATTTTTAGTATTTAAAGTATCTTTATCCCTGCTATTTTCAAAACCTGAATTTCAATTGTTTTATTTGTCAATACGTCGGCACCAATTAATTATTGATTATTATCAAATGAATGTCTAATCATGCGATAATGATATCCGCGATAACATACTTGTACAAGGAATTGTAGGTACTTTGATTAATTGCAACATCAGTATCATTGTTGAAGTTGAAGATATTTTCACAATCCTGCAACTGGTACTACTAAAGGGCGAGCATAATTGCGGCTTATTTTGTATACCCAGTCATTTTGACGGTTCCCATCCCAGCGACTTTTTTACGGCATTAAGCGATTCCAAGCTAAATACAATCTACAGACGAAAAAAAGTTAACATATAACATCAGACATCGCCACTTGGTGTATACCGTTTAAGGGTTTGAAGAACCATGTAAAGATTTTGTTGTCATGATTAAACTAGTTCATCAACATCAACTAAAAACACCATCCATCTCTTACCATCTTTGCAGAATAACCGTTTAACCCTTCAATGCAATGTGATGGTTCGTTAAACTGCACAAAGGACTTCAACAATAGCCAAAAACCTTACTATTTTGAAGTAACGAGCTAATATCTTATCACCACGTGTCTAAAGATTTTGCTAACGACATTATCGGAAACAACACAAGTACCTATAAATTCAAAAAAAGTTAATAGATCTCCAGTGAATTGCAAACAACCATGTTTCTAACATACTTCATTGCAATATTCGCGTTCGCCTCAGTTAACGCTGTGGCGCCCAGAGGTACATATGCCTAAATGTTGAACCAACCAAATTGTATAACAAACAATTTTTTAGTCTTCACTAGGATGCTTGAAAATAAAATCGTCGACAACATAAGCAATGTACTTCTGGATTTGGAAAAGTTTGATCCTTACACAATACCTACACTAAATTTTCCCGTCAATGATGGTAGCGTCATGGCAAAGGACGTGGAAGTGCATGGACTTTCTAAAATTACGGTCAAAGGGCTTAAACTGACCGTCATACCGCCGGTTGTAGCAATCGCAGTAGCTTTCGAAAACATAACAGTTTCAATTGGCGAGTATAGCGTGAACATTACTACCGACTTTGCCCCGGTGTATGGACTTGGAAAGTTGACGTAAGGATTTTGATAATAAGCACAGATTACCGTAATCTGTGTCATAAGATAAGCCGTTTTAAGAGTTCTCTTGTAGACTAACATCACAAAATATTCTCTTGAGTTGTTCAGGCGCCGCTAGATTTGATCCACTTGGAGTTACAGATCTGAAAATTAGATTCGACTTGGATACCTTCGATGTAAGTTAATTTAAGAATGAGGTGTTTTTAATCTTTATCTTCATTAGTTTAATGTAACTGGTCTTTTAAACAATGAAGAGTTCAGTGAGATTATCAGTTCTGTCATATCAGATACTGTGCCAGGGCATTTACAAAAGCATGGGGCCATGATTGGACAAATGGTAGCAAAACCTGTGGAAGAGATAATCAACGGTTTGATACCTAATTAGCGAGGGTGGAGATATCACATTTATTAATAAAACGTTGAATGTTGCTGTATACTTATATATATAATGGAGCAATTCATCGATAATATCACATTTATTGTTAATAGTTAGCATAGCACTAAGCAAAGGAGGTCAAAATTCGAGATGAATTTCTTTTGAATGAAACGTACTTATCTACTGTATTTAGTTTTATTGTAAACTACCTAAAACCAGCTTCTCATTCATAATAATCAAACCTCTCTAGCAAATATTCCTGCAAGTACAAAACTGACCCTTCAGAACTCCTAACTCTCGAAGTCAAAAGGGCAGAAACCTTTGGAAGGTTTGTACCAGAGCTTGACGTATTTCGATTTGTGCGAAAATTACAATTTTAATCTATAAAAAATTGTCAAGGTGCTAGCTAGAATGTTCTCCCAGCGAAATATTGGCCAGGAAGTTTTAATTTGGTTGATTGGAGTCCAGGAATGTACATCCGTGTTGGCGTAGTCCGATATTAATAAGTCTATTTTTAACAATTGAAGGTGCCTCATTGTGTCGATTAGGTGCAGATATTTTCTGGTTAATGAGGCTTCTTGGATTGCATTTGCCACTCTGCATTAGGTCATCTCAACTTTATGAGAACTGCCAGCTTAAAATTTTTTGAATTAACCGTTGAGTGAAGGTCACAGCCCATTTGTGATTGGGTGTTGGAAAGAGGTTTTAACCAATATTCATCACCATTTTGAAAAAAACGACGACATTATTTCTTCAAATTTCTGGAACACTAAGTGTTGAGTTGCCCCAGAATCATTGACGAAGATTTCATTTCTATTTACTTTGTTAATTTCGCAACAGTTTAGGGATATAAATGCTATTTCACCTTCCGCTTGATTGGCTTGTTGTAGTGGAGAAAAATTCGTCCATAACTGCCTCCTCTCTCATATCCTCTTGCTCTGCGTGCTTATGCATAGGTACACCTTTTGCTGCTGTGTAGGAATCGACTGTTAGGAGCGACAATCTTACGATTTGTGGCCTTTCTTACCACTGCTATAACACGATAACAGAGATGCTTTAAATGATGCCTCATTACTACCAACTTTAGGACTACTCTTGTTTGTCATTTTCAACTCTTGATCTATTTTGACCTTGATTTTGACAAAGTCTATATGGTTACATATGTGTTCATAGTTTCAATTGCCGTAATTACTGCTTCGTACTCGTTGCTTACGGATTAAAGCAAGTAATATACTTTGTCAGTCGCGTGTACCTTTCAATCTACGCTCCAGAGCTTCCTTGCGAGTGCACCGAAAAGATTTTCTAATTTTTCATTTTTTACAACGACAACTTACTTTCGATGTTTTTGTATCTTTAACCAAATCTAAGTGCTTATCTGTAATACATTAATAATTATAGTTTTCTCTTTTGCATCCTTGACCTCGAACTCTTTCTTCGGTGTGTTGCCACATCCTATATCTCTGGTTGCCACACATCTTGTCCCTGGATAGGAAAGTGACACCTGTGACACGAATTTCGACACAAAGTACTAGATTTTGAAACAGTTAATTAATAAGTAAGGTTGCTCATTGAGAACGTGCGCGAAACCGTCAACAATTAAAAACAAGTTTAAAAAGTCATTATGCAAACGTAAACGACGAGAGCGTATTTTCCTCCTAATAATATTAATGCTCGGACCAGGAAAAAATACCGGTAGGCACGAGATCTTTACCCCTTTCTCTTTCAAATGAGCCGCCTATCGTCGAAGCCTATACAGCTTAATGAAAAATAGTGCAGCGTATACAAATACATACAAATTTTGAAATAGCCATTAGTTTTACTCTTATTCGAAGTGTCTACATATGGAATTTTTTATAAATGCTTTCGTAAATAGCATTTCGCATTGTCTACATTAGAAATTTCATTGAATACCTTCATAAATAAAACATACAGCATGCGTTAACAGTAATTTTGAAACGATATTAGTTTTAGTTTCATTCAAGGTGCCTACGTATGATATTTCGTTTAACTGCTTTCATAAATAAGAAACTTGCCATTGCGCATGCGCAAAACCAAATTTTAAAACTTGTGTTAGATTTGCTTGTATTCCAAGTGCCTATGTATCAAATTTATAAGTTTATAAGAAGAATTTCATTTCAATGCTTTTCTAAATAAGAAAGTTGGAACTGTGCATGCGCAAACCTAAATTTTGAAACTAACGTTAGATTTTCCTTTGTTCCAAGTGGCTATGTATCAAATTTCATTTAAATGCTTCCATAAATAAAAAAGTTGGCACTACGCATTCGCAAAATCAAATTTTGAAACTGGCATTAAATTTGCTTTTATTCCAAGTGGCTATGTATCAAATTTCATTTAAATACTTTTATAATTAAAAAAGTTTGCAATTCGGTTTATAAATGGTCGAGATGCGAAAAGGGCACTGTGAATTTTGAATCGATTCGCCTTAACTTTTAGCATTGCGTATTATATGGCTAAAGCTATATCCATATTGAATTTCATGCAATTCAATTCATAACTAACGGAGATGTAAAAGCGATCGGACATTTCTAGTCAAAGTTACGTCCATACGGACCCTGACACGGACAGACAGACAAAGGAACAGACGGACAGACCAACAGGCAGACGACAGACAGCAATGCAAAATTATAAACGATCTCTAGGATCGTTAATAAACGGCGAAAGTGTAAAATTATGGAACATGTAAAAAACGGTTTTTTGGTTTTTTTGCAATAACTTTTTTAGCAATAAAACCAGAAAAAATTCCTTCCTTGATGTAAGCCTCGACACTATAACGAACCAAATAGCGAAAAAAGTAGAATAGCTCTTAAGATAAAGAACTAGTAGCGTCTCAACGAACTAGCGGACGGACGGGCGGACAAAGTGGCCACAATAGCGCATTTTTTTTTATTTTTGTGGAAATGCGCTAAAAAGTATTTCGCACACATGACAAAGTTGAACTTAAACAGCAAATTTAATTAACAATCGGTTCAGTTGTAGAAAAAATATTGTATATAGCGCGAAGTTATTTTGCGCATTTTACTGTTGTTTATATAAAATGTATAAAATACCTACATTCAGTCTCAATGCGCGAAATTGTTATATATAATATAAATAACTATTTTGAGACCGCATATATTATATGGGAATTGTCTATTGAACTCGCAAACTGATCAATCCTCTGCTACTGGAACATCCCCAATATTCGTCGGAGACAATTCACCTTAAAATTTTGTGAGATTTTTCTTAACGAGGAACGTTATGAACGACTTGTGCGACATTAATCCCTTACCTTTAAAAACTTAAAAAGGGTATCGGAAAAATGGTAGGCATACTTGTTGTAAACAGCGGGCCCTTTTACTTGAAATGACAGCCTTTTTTTGTATGTTTTAAGAGTTGAAGTCATTTGAAAAGGAATAACAAGCCAAATAGTCTAAAACAGGCTGAAAGTATGATTTGATAAAAGAGATTTTCGTTTTGCAATAAAAATTAGTCGATAATTGAGCTTTGAGTTAGCCTAACATAAAACATCGCCATTTGGTGTAGGTATACTGTTTGAGGGTTTAAGGAATATGTAACGATTTCGTAGTCATAAAACTCGTTTCACATCAACTAAACGTAGCGTCTCCTTCCATTTTTGCAGAATAGTACCTTTCAATACAAAGTGATGGTCTGCTAAGCTGCGTAAAGGACATTAACCAGGAAAAGCAAATATTTTTTGAAAATCACAGCGTCTCGAGCTCGCGAATTTCCCTTGCTATTGTGTAAAACGCAAAAATCCTTACTATTTTTAAGTGAAGAGCTAATATCTTATCACACGTGTTTAAGAATTTTATTAACGGGGATCTTATCGGAAAGAGCACGAGGACCTATAAATTAAAAAAAAAGTGAATTGATCTCCAGTGAATTGTAAACAATCATGTTGCTAACATACTTCATTGCAATATTCGCGTTCGCCTCAGTTAACGCTGTGGTCCCTAGAAGTATGCCTCAACGTCGAGTCACCCAAATTGCTTAACAATCATTTTTTTAGTATCTACTAGGGGGTTTCTTGAAAATCAAATCAACAACGCATTAATCAAGGCAACTGCGAGTTTGGCAGGGAAAGATCCATACATAATCCCTGAACTAACTAAGACCATCGATAATGCTAAGATAAAGTAAGGTTGGCAATTCTCCCTGTAGTTAGCACTAAATTTAATTTTTAGAGTGAATTTTACGGCAAAGGACCTGCAAGTGCATGGAATTTCCAAATTTGTGGCTAAAGATATTAAAGCGACTGTTTTGCCGCCAACTGTAGCACTTGCATTAGTTTTCGAAAAATTAACAATTTCTATTGGCGAGTATAACGTGAGCATGAAAGCCGGCTTTGTCCCGGTGTATGGGCATGGAAAATTGACGTAAGGAATTGTATTATGAGATAAGCCGTTTTAAGACTTCTCTTGTAGACTAACATTACAAAATATTGTCCTGAATTGTTCAGCCGGTGCAACTATTTTCCCATTTGGAATTAAGGATTTAACTCTTGCTTTCAACTTAGATACCATTGATGTAAGTTGATTTAAGAATGATGGGTTTTTAAACCCGTTTCTTCATTTGTAGCTTAATATAACTGGTCTTTTCAACAATGATAAGTTCAGTCAGTTGATCAGTTCGATCATATCAGAGGTCCTCCCAGGGTATATACATAGGTATGGTACCGTTATTGCCAAACTTGTGTCAAAACAAGTGGAAGACTTAGTCAACGATTACATATAGATATGCAAGCGAGAGTTAAGATGATATAATTTAAGCATTGTCACATCGGTTATGATTTTTGGTGTCTGTAGTGTTTATTAACGGGTTTATGAACACAACAATAAACATTTTGAATCTAAGATTAACAAAGGTTTCAATTTTAATTATTTTGGTAAACGTAAACGGCGACACAACAAACGAAGATCCTGTCTGACTCGACAGAGACAGACTCCTTTGTATGGAACTGCAACGGTACCTAGTACACTGCGCCGGCTTCCAAGGGATGTCTTCTCTGTGAAGATGCTTTGTAGGCAACTCAAATACTCCTAAGGAAATATCCCATTACTTGCAAGGGAAAACAAAAGAAACTACCTGGCATTATCCTGGCACATTGTTACCTCGTTCCTAATGACATGGATTAGATAAACTACCATATAATTACCTAATGTTTGTTATTTTATTTAATAAAAATTTTATCTAGATTCTTCAAGAAATTTGTTTGGGAAGGTATCAAATAGTGGCCCCATTTTTTAGCTATACCCCTAGGCGGAATAGTTGTGGTGTGAAAATGTGACTCCTTTTTTGATTTTTTTAACATTTTTCACCACTAAACTGCTTATCTATGTGCATAAAATCATTCAAAAAGTGTGATAGGGCAAGACAACCGCATGACCTCAACATAAGGAGAAAGTACAATACCGCAATTCCGATGTAATATCGTTACGAAACACTTCATAAGTCTCAATCAGCATCAATTCAAAAGTAAAGTTTGTGTCAAGTTAGCGAGGCACCACCAAAATGAATATCCGTATCAAACAAAGCGGCAAAATTCGTCGGTTTTCCCGGTAATTAGTGGCAGATATAAAAAATTCTCGCACTTTTAACAAATTTCGGACTATTTACTTTTTCCGTTTGAGTACTTATGCCTTTTGATAGAGTCCCGCAATCTTCACATCAACTTAGCGAATTTTGTTTATTTCCATTACTATGTGGCAACAGAAAGCGGTATTTTTAGCGCATTTTTTTAAGAAAGAAAAGAAATGTGTAATTGTTTGCGTTTTGGCCCCCCTCCGGGCCCATCTGTGAGGTTTTGAACTACTTTTAGGGGAATGGTAGCATATCACCACCAAACTTTATGGCGTTTGGAAAATTCTCATACAAATTTAGGTTCATATCTCAGAATGCAGATGATTGCTAATCACCCAGACGCATGGAGTACATGGGTATCATTTTGGTGTTTTGCGTACACCAATTCGGTTCATACTGAAACGCGTTACACACCTTTCGAATTACTCTTTGGTAAAACTTGAAAAATTCCTTCAAATATAACAACGAAAACTGATCCAATGTATAATTTTGATAGTTATCCAATTCAATTTAAATACCGTTTACAACAAGCATGCCAAGATGCTAGACAAAATTTGTTAAATTCAAAGTACAGACGAAAAAATTACTGATTTGAAAAGTGTAGTTACAGATTATAAGGTAGGAGATAAGATTTTGTTAAAAAACGAATGTAATCATAAAATGGACCCATTATTTAAAGGTCCGTTTGAAACATAAAAATAGAGTTAAGTTGTATCAGATGTAAGTTTTCTAAAACAATTTCATTATTGTAAATTAGCATATTAGCATAGTAAGTATTTAATTTTAGTCGCAGAGATGGAAAAAAAAAATACATTGACATCCAACGATATATATTTTTTTTAAGTTTCCGAGGGCGATGTAATGTAATAATTGGCGGAATTTGTTGCAATAAGTAGCCTATACCTTGGAGGTGCACCAGACGCCCATCACTTTTAGTTGTTTTAATTCCCCCCATTCTTACCCTTATCAAAATAGGAAGTTCGGGGAAGAGAAGGACTCGTGATTTAAAAATGCACTTTATCTGCACAAGAGCAGTGCACAGTATATATTTGTTTCAATATGAGCTGATATCAACAGGGAGGAATACTTGTGTGTCAAAAATTTTTAATTTTCACTACTGAATTAAGGATTTAAAAAACCGAATTATGATACCGCACAAGCGATGCCAATATCGATACTTACAGACCAAAAGGAGTAAATTCGATCGCTTGATGTCCATGTGACATCTCATGCTTATTCGTGCTGAATATGGTTCTACCCATAAAAATGGAAGATAGGCTGCAATGACAATATGTATAGGCATGTGTTATTGTGTTAGTTACATTTTCACCAGCAGTTTTGTCTCTTCGGAAAAAAACCTTCATGGGCCGTGCATAGAAAGAATACGCTAAATGTACAATTATTTTTTGAAAAGATAAGAACTTTTTTTAAATTAGTAAATGTTTACCTAGTAATTATAAAAATGTATCAATCAAATTTGACCAGTAAAATTGATTAAAACAAATAACAGGAAACAATAATAAGATGTATTAACAATGTATTGGGAAATGTTAGCAAACATTGCGAATTTTCTCCACTGATTACCTTAGAATCAAGTAATTTACAGAAGATCCGGGGGGGGGGGGGGCTGAATCCAAATACACTCGGCCACTCCATAAGAAATTTTAGATTCCTAGTGATTTAAGCGAGCTCTGCAGTTTTAAGTTTGCGATATGAAGAGCTCCTAAATAACTCATACATTGGATACCATTCTTAAATTGATTCACAATAGTGGGGGGGGGGGGCTAGGTCCAGCGGGGTGCCTATATCTCTAACTTCCTGTTTGAGCAAGGTAATGGAAAGGATGATTAATGACAGGGTGATGTGGTTATTGGAGACACAGTCGTTACTATCTACCCAACAGACCGGTTTTCGTCACTTATACTCGACGCTAGATCAATTAGTCCTTATTGAGTATACCTTTCTTCGTAGGCAGCATATGATTGCGGTTGCCTTTGATATTGAGAGGGATGTATAATATAATTAGAAAGCTTCATCAATGGGGATTAAGAGAAAATCTTCCGTTATTTATTAAGCGGCATATTGAAATGCTAGAAGCAAAATGCAGGACACGACTATAAACATCCTAAGGTGTTTATCGAACACAAATTGGGGCTTTGATAGAAAATGCCTCCTTAACTTCTACAAATCATTTGTATGGCCCGTCCTTGATTATGATGATTATGTGTATTCCTCGGCTCGCCAAACACACTTAAGGAAACTGGACAGAGTACACGCCAGTGGCATCAAAATGGCTATAGCGGCATTCCGTACAAACCCTATCTTTTCAATTTTTGCCGAATCAGGATTTCCACCATTATACGTAAGGAGAGAAATACTTAGGTAGGTACCATCAACTATTTGGTTAAACTTAAATCTGCAAGTCGAAACTTAAACTTAATCTTTTTGGAAGATGAGGCCACTATATTGGAATATAAAACACAGAGGACGGCGAGCAAGCCTACTATAATCAAAAGCCTGGAGGTTGTTGAAAATGTGGGCCTACAAGATGTAGCACTTTTTAAGTGTAAAACTCCCTCTTACCCACCTAGTTTTTCATGCACAAAATGCAAATAGCAAATTTATACTACTTTGATTCTTCTATCCTCTAAACTACTAACATTAAATAGGTTTAATAAAGTTTCAGACAAAAATTTTGGCGAAGTTGCTTAAAATGCTGATTGGTCTGTAATTACCAACATCGCTGGAGTCTCCAGATTTAAATACAGGCGTAACGTTAGCATTTTTCCAGCTACCGCGAAATACATTAGTAGCCAATGCAAGGTAAAATATACAAGTTAAAGGTTCAGCAAACACAAAAGCTGGAATAAGATCAGGACCAGATGTGTTACCATTTTTTAAGTTGTGGTGACTTCATCAACAGTTACACTTTCAATACGGATAATTGGTACATTACATTAATACCAATAGCAGGCCATTATATAATATACGATACTTTTCAAAAAAGCAGTTTTACCGACCTGTAAGTCGTGGTAAACTTTGCGACTACTACTTTTGTAATCTTATGTTTGAGTGTAACTTAATTAATTTATATATAAGGTGTCGCAATTATACTGAAACAATCGATTATTGCGGAAACTAGCGGGGATATCAAAGAATGATTTACATAAAATATTCTTCATATGGAGAGGCCCATTTAATGATGTTATCACATACGTGTCCCCTAAGGGTAAAGTGTAGAGTGACTAATTTTTTCACTTATACTTTTTATTCTACATCAGAGAATAATAAACTTTCGTGGGAGACATTTTTTCCTACACTTACCATTTTTTGAAGACACACCTCCAAACGCGCGATTTTTAGGAAGCTGATCTGCCAAGAATTTTTTTCGACGGCGTAGTTGGAACAATTACTGCAAGAAAAAATTGACATCTATCAAAATAGGGAATATGCATGTATTTTTTTAAATTTTTTGCATCGTTCTAACATAGTAAAAAGTGTAAACACTGTTAGAACAATTCAATTTAACTTGTAAAATAATATTTAAAACTGACTTTATTCGATGTGTTTGAACGCCGCCAGCGGACCCTGGATGACGTCACAAGCCACGACCAGTATTTGTTTACTTTTAGTGTTGAGATATTTATACAGATTTTCAGTTGTAATAGCTATTCAAACCATGGAAAAAGCTAAAAAACCATACCATATATACGGTTTTCAAAAGAATCGGATGAATTTTACTTAGTAATAAGTAGTAACCAAACGACAATCTTCGGGATTGCTTTTTTATATTTTTCCATAAAAAACAATAACATTTGAAAATGAACGTTTAATACCAACTGTAGGTATCTTATAGAAAATTCAATTCTAAACAAATTCATTTCTCTTCATTTTTTCCCTTAGAGCAATAGTTACCGAGATAATTGAAGTCAAATGCGAAAAGAAACGACATATTGCCATTTTTTCTTCGTTTTTTGTTTATACATAACTATGTATTCCGGGAGTTTTCGGCTAGGGAGAGTATGATTTTCGGATTCAGCGGATCTTTTTACATATAATACACTTGATTTCGTTGAGTGAAATTGTAACACCCAGCCCAATCTGCCCAAACCGTAATTTGAATCGACTACTTATGAATATTGACACAAAAAATGCGATCGCATGGCATTTGACGTCACTTTCATTCGTCCAATAGTAATGCGTTTCGCAAATTTGAATTTCGTTCGCTTATTTTGCACTTTTGACTTAACATTTTTTGCAACAAAGTAAATAAGAAAGTAATGGTTCAAGTATAATGCCAGGACAATAAATAATCGCGGGAGAAAGAATCAAGTAAATTTAAACCACATGCATATTCCCTATTTATGGTCATAATCTACTACTTGAAAATTTAAGAAAATTACCATGATTTATTGTCCAATGTAAGTGGTGTACGATAGATTCTTTGAAAAAAAGGACATTTTATTTATGGGGTAGCCGATAATGGTTACCATTTCAAAAATAGCTTTAATTTTTGCAATGAAATTTTTTCGTAGTGATGTTGTCACGTAAAAATAAAAATAATCGTTTTTGCAAGAATCTGGTTAGATTTGCATGTTTTCCAAAACGAACAGCCTGTAAAGCTTAGTTCTTTTCGCAATTTATGGTATTTTTATTTCTACTAGTTTCAGGGTCCCTCATGCTTAGTATCGGACAAAACATAGGTACTCATGATATCTTACAAGGGTACTTAAGTTACTTAAACTTGAGTTTCCATACCATATACACAGGCTTCTAGGTAAATTCGTTTAGGTTGTTTAGGCACCTAGATACAGTACAGTAATTAACCAGCGATGCAGAATTTTAGAACATTGAGTTTCTTTGTCCGGTAGAATGTGAATCTAATACCTAAGCATTTTCTATTGATTGCATTTTCCTCCTAGTTTCAAAAACGGTATTGTTAATGTTATTAACTTCAAAACTTTAACTTCAATAGTTTTATTTGTCAATCGGTTGGCAACAATTAATCGAATCTTATCATAAGATCGTTTAATCATTCGATAATGATATCCGCGATAATGTACCTATAAAGGAAATATGTACTTGATTAATTGCAACATCACCGAAGGTCAATTTTGTTATAATCTAGAAGAAATAAGATATTTTCACAACTGGTACCACTAAATAGTAGTCATAATTATTGTGATCTATTTCGTACCTAGCCATTTGGCCGATTCCTATCCCGGCATATTTTTCACGCCATTAACCGATCCCATTGACCATTTACTTGGCCACCTCTGTCATTCCGGTAATTTAAACTCGATAGCAAGGAGAATACTTTTTGGGCCGAGTAAAGATCGCTGTTAGGTGTCCACAATAAATCGTGTAGGACAAGCTGGTCAATTCTTCCCAACTGGAACATCCCCAATATTCGCCGGAGATAAATTCACGTTATAACTTTTATGCGGAGCGGAGTTATTAATGACTAATATTAAATTATTGCATTTGTAGGCTTTTGGGAACCTTCCTTTGCCTTTACAAATTTGAAAAAGGTATCGTGGCGATGATAGGCATGTACGTATGATTTTATAAAGGAACTTTTCGCTTTCTAACAAAAGTTAGTCCGTAATTGAGGTTTGAGTTACCCTTACAACAGACATCGTCACTTGGTGTAGACTGTTTAAGAGTTTAAAGAACCACGTGAGGATTTTGTAGTGGTGATAAAACTGGTTCATCATCAACTGAAACCAGCGTTAATCCCCTTCCATGTTTGCATAATAACTGTTTCTAACCCTTCAATACAAAGTAATGCTGCGCTAAGCTGCGTAAAGAACTAAACCAGGAAAAGCAGCTATCTGTAGAATTTCGCTGCATCACGAGCTCTTCATTTACATTTGATATTGTGTAAAACGCAAAAAACTCTTGGCATTTAATATCTTATCACCAAGTGCCTATAAATTGGTTTTACTAACCTAGGATCTTATCGGAAACAGCATGACATCACGAATTTTAAAGTATAAATTCAAAAAAAAATTAATTGAGATCCACTTTATTGCAAACAACCATGTTGTTAACATACTTCATTGCCATATTCGCGTTCGCCTCAGCTAACACTGTGGTGCCCATAGGTATGCCTAAAGGTTGAACCATCCAGGTTGCATAACAAACAATTTTTTAGTCTCTACTAGGGGGTTTCTTGAAGATCAAATCAACAATACCTTAAACAAAGTAGCTGCGGATTTGGCAAAGAAAGATCCTTACATAATACCTGAACTAACTCAGACCATCGATAATGGTACCATAAGGTAAGTTCAAGGCAATTCTCTCTGTAGTTAGTACTAAATTTAATTTTTAGGCTGAATTTTACGGCAAAGGACATGCAAGTGCATGGAATTTCAAAATTTGTGGCCAAAGAGCTTAAAGTGACCATGTTCCCGCCAACTATTGCAATTGTAATAGCTTTCGAAAACTTAACAGTTTCTATTGGCGAATATGACTTAAGCATGAAAGCCAGCTTTGTCCCGTTGTATGGTCATGGAAATTTGACGTAAGGATTTTTATTATGAGATACCTAAGCCGTTTTAAAACTTCTCTTATAGACTAACGTCACAAAATATTGTGTTGAATTGTTCAGCCGCCGCAAGTTTTAGCCCACTTGGAATTAAGGATTTAAATCTTGGTTTCAACTTGGATACCGTTGATGTAAGTTGATTTGAGAATGAGCTGTTTTTTAATTTTTTTTCTTCATTTGTAGCTTCATGTGACTGGTCTTTTAAACAATGAAGGATTCAGTCAGATTATCAGTTCGGCCATATCAGAAGTCCTCCCAGGGTATGTACAGAAGTATGGCGTGGTTATTGGAAAACTTATATCAAAACCAGTGGAAGACTTAATCAACGATCTTATACCGATAAAATTAACGAGGGTTAAGATGATTTAATTTGAGCATTATCATATCAGTTATGATTAATAAAGATTGGATATAAATTATCTTATTAATTAGCGTATTACGAACCACCTATATCAGCTTTTGTTTTTAAAAACACTATTGTTCTAGCGATTCACATTTAACGTTGGAGGTTCTAAATAAAAACTACGACTTTTATTCGATAAAACAATTCTAACAACCCACCGCCTTGCAACTATAAAAAAAACAAAGGCTAATGCTAAAAAATGCAACTCCAAATAAAGTACTCTCGATATAATTAATGAGGAGTTGGCAGTTTTCACGGTTTTCGCAAGAAAGGAAATCTGAAAACAGAGCTGGGCAGTATTCGATTTTGTAAATACTTTTTAGTATTCAAATCCTTTAAAGTATTCAAATACTTTGTAATTAAATACTTTTATGGAAGCAACTCAAATACTTTCACAAATATTTAGTATTCGAATACTTCGCAAGGTATTTGAATACTTTGAGAAGTATTCGAATACTTCGCATAGTATTTGAATACTTAACCTTCCTTTTTTTAACAAAAATCGACTGCACCAAAATTTCTCGGGAAAACACTTTTTCTTATTAATTTTGGTGCGTAGAATCCAAAACAATTCGTACTTTTTCGATCAAACTTCTCAATCAAAAGTTATAGACTAGAAACCAATTTCGAAAAAAAATTCAAAGGGCTGTAACTTTTGAACTAGTGGCCCAATCTTGGAACTGTTTGAAATTATGGATTCTACAGGCCACATTCTATAAGAAAATTTTTTTCCGGGTCGATCTGAGACAATTTTTTTTTCGGGGCTCAAAAAAAGGCAGTTATAACCTTCCTTTTTTACCAAAAATCGACTACACCAAAATTTCTCGGGAAAACACTTTTTCTTATTAATTTTGGGGCGTAGAATCCAAAACAATTCGTACGTTTTCGATTAGACCTCTCAATAAAAAGTTATGGACAAAAAACAAATTTCGAAAAAAAATTCAAAGGGCTGTAACTTTTGATCTAGTAGCCCAATCTTCAAACTGTTTGAAATTATGGATTCTACGGGCCAAATTCTATAAGAAAATGTTTTTTCCCGGTCGATCTCAGACAATTTTTTTTCCGGCCTCAAAAAAAGGCAGTACTTTTAAGTTATTCAAATATTTGAGAACAATTTAGAAATGTTTAGGGAAAGTTTCCATTGTCACAAAATCAAATATAAAAATCCGATACATCTGAATACCAAACTCGATAGTCTACGTAACTTAAAAACAATAGGGACCTTTCTTATATCTTTAAGACCATGTGTACCAATTTTCAAAGCGATCGCACGTTTCTAAACAAGTTATCATGCACACGGACAAACGGATGGTCAAAAATGGATCTGTTCCAAAATCGTTAGGATTAATTTCAGAAAGGCGTACGTATCATGTGCACGACGTACGATCGCTTTGAAAACTGGTACACGTATTCTTAAGGATATAACTGGTATAAGAAAGGTCCTGGTAGGTACCTCCTATATAATAATAATAATACGCTTTTACTCCCCTTAAATTTGTATATAACAATAGAAATATAAAAAAAGGTAATCCCATACAAAGTATAACTTGATTTTTTAAGTAGTATTAAGCCTTTTATCTAGTATACTATTTTAAATTTTTAATGTATTTGAGTGACAAGTATTTGAATACTTTTTACTGTATTCGAATACCTTTGAAAGTATTCGAATACATTCTAAAGTATTTGAATACTTATTTTTTTAAGTATTTGAATACTTTTCAATGTATCTGTTTCTAGTATTCGCTTGTGCTGGACGTAAAAGTATTTAGTATTCAAATACCTTTGATTTGTGTAACGTATTTACTATTTAGTATTCAAATGCTCTTTGAAAGTATTCTACCCAGCTCTGTCTGAAAATTGTTTTTGTTTCTATAATGCCTTGGAAACAATCGACGATAATTCCTGTCCTATTTGATCCAAAATTAAAAAAAAAATGCGTTACTCAAATGCCAACGCACCAATTATTCCATCTCACTCTAAAGAAACATTAATAGTAAAGCTCCAAAACTGTACGAAACACATCCGGGCTATCCGCAGGATTCCGAAAGGTGGTAGATACTCAGCAACCAATATATTGTGCGTAACGATAAACAAAAAGATCGGAACAATTCCTTGATAGCCTGATATTTTTTTCCTGTAAATCTTTTAACACGGGAGGCTCAAAAACAGACAACCTCACCACAATAATAATAACAAGTTCAAAAAGTAATCGTAAACGATTTACAAAAAGCGCATTTCCACATTAACAGTCTTTTTCCGAAAAAATTAGTTACCTACTTCAGCCAAATTCGTGTTCAGTAATTTAACCAAAAAATCCGTCCACAAAAAAGTAGCATTGCGCGGGTACAACCTATTCTTTGACATGTCATTTCAACTTCATTTTATAAGAATCATCTTAGCGTATAGAATTTAAAAGCACAAAAATCTGAAATCTCGACGATGAATTCCGAAAGATTCATTCAATATGTTGTTATAAACAACTTGCTCTTTGTAAAATTCGAGGTAGGGACTTGCGCTTCTAAAGCTCAAAAGTTTCAAATAGACGGTAATACGAACTTTCAAATATTCAGTAATTTTTAAATTTAAGTCGAAGGCTTGAAGATTCTACGAAACATTTACTCTGAATACCTTAAATCGCTCAAGACTTGAAAATTCAATTTGAAATGTCCTTTTCGTACCCTAACTTTAACCTCACTCAGCCTTAAGCGTATGGTCTTAAGTTTAGTGAATTTGCAAGGCTCCAACTTAAAAAGTATCAAGGATTTATAAATTTAATTACAATTTATGTACCTACCTACATCATTGAATGAGAACATGGATGGAGGTTAATATAGAGGAAAAATTATCTACAGTGAAATTAAATAAAATAAATAAGCTCGATTGACCACATATTCCTAGATTAAATTGAAGAGAAGTTTAAGTTCAAGAAATATGCGTTACAACTTACACATAAATTTAATTCGTCACCTTTGAAGTCTTTGTCCATCAACAACGTTTAACCTTCAAAGGTCTAAAGTCTCACGCGGCTAAAAAATGAAGCTTTTTGGTTACGAATTTTGAAAAAAATTCTAATATTTCAAACTTAAGACTATAAGATTATTATTCTAAGTAAGCAATTTGTTCCAGATTGCTCTACTACAACGACTCAGGAACAGCAACGATTTGCAGAAAGTCGCAGCATCACGAGCTCCTGAGTTACATGTGCTATTGTGTAACACGCAAAAAATCCTTGGCATTTGTAAGTGAAGAGCGCATATCTTATCACCACGTGTTTAAAGATTTTATTGTTATGCCATATTTTGAAAACAATTTAGAAGAGACCGTCACCATCGGTTGACTTTCAAGCAAAGTGAAAAGGTGGAAAACCCACGGGATGGATACAAATGGAAAAACTTTTTTTGACCACATCGATATAGCTCTAATTCTTATTATTATTTACAAAATAGAACAAGATACGTCAGGGCGTTTTTCCCCAGATTCTCTCAGTTTTCGATTATATCGCCTCGTCTCGTTTTTCTGTTTCTGTATTTCATACTTATTAATTTCAAATTAAATTTCTAATGGAATGGAAATTGCAAATAATATGCAAAGGTTTTCAGTTTTTTATTTACGGAAAAAATTTCACAATTTATAACCTTTATTTAATCTTATAGTGCAAGATTATATTACATAGAGTTGATGAATTCTTGAAATTTACTAAGAAACTGATCCACTAATTTTCCCAAAATGTCCTGAAATAACGAGTGGTTGAATCCGTCATTCAACAAAAAGTTCATGAAGTTAGTAATTTTTTTACTTAGAATCTCATCGTTATTAACTCCGGTAAGTGAAACTTTCGCCTTTCCCATGGACGTATGAACCTTTGCTTTTCCGAAACCACCCGTTTTGCTATAGGGAAGTGAAATAGAGAGCTTTGCGTTTTGTACACTGAAACTAGTGATAGAATTTAGGTGATGCACAAGAAAAATATAAGCAAACATACCTTGCGTCACCTTCTCCAAAGATGAGGGGTGCGTTTAATGTCCATGATTTGGTGCTACCCGACGCCCCCGGCAAATTTAATTTAATTTGTAATGTACCCGATTCCCCGTTCACGACGCTGGAAATATCATGCTTAATGCCTGAAAAGCCTTCAAGGTGCACATTCCTAAATGTCAAATCGTATGAGGCAATTTTGAAGGTGCGGCTTTCGACATCAAGTGGATCGTAGTGTTTGAGCTGAGCAATGGTCTCATTCAACATGTTTATAATATATTCAAAATTGGTATTTGAACGGACATCTCCACGTCTTTGTTTGTGGTAATCACGACGCGCCTGTAGCACAAAGCCATTACAAGCAATTGCGAAGCAAGCAAATACAAAGACCAGTTTCATTTTTGCAAAACAGAACGTAACTAAAACTGATGCGTAAAACACTCTTGTATAGAATCTACTTAAGATTACCAGTATTTCATTTTTTATATCTAAATTGTCTCCAAAAGTCTCAGATAAGAAGATACGTTCAAAAATTTTTGAGAAAAATAACGTCGCAATATTCAAAGTTCAAGATTTTTATCTTTAGCAACTTTCCTCAAATTGGCCATTGAATAATGACTTTTACATCCAAGGTCCTAGAAATAAGATGAATAGTCAAAACTGGAATTTATTAGTTGTCATAATGAACAGAACTGGGCTCAAAGGGCGCTTTAGTAATCATGTCATGATTATCTACTAGGAACTAGCTTTATGCAGTCATACTGGTGACTCACCAGTGAGATATTAACATGTCATTCCACTTCATATTCAGCTACCCCAATACTGATTAGCAGGTAGCATTATTAGAATCAGGATAATGTTTCTTATGGATACTAATTTATAATAAACTTCCCTTCAATAAAATGCACAATCGTATACTATGTGCCGATTCGTCCTCATTTTGAGAAAAAAGCAATTTTTTGATATATAAAAGTAAGAAATTGCAAAAAAAGTCGGCCTTTAGACAAACGATAAATGAGAAAATTATAATATAAATTGTAGAGCATTTTCTACGGTATAAAACCGGAATGTTCCAGAAAAAAGATCTAATATCGCATTTCAGGGTTTCAATGACTGCACAGTTTATTTTTTTTTAATTCTCTTTAGTAAGGGAAATGGGTCTTCAAATTTTCGAATCTTTCTCCGTCATTGGTTTTCTCAAGAGCAATATGCAGTAAAATGCTCAGTTCTGCAAAGCTGTGATACGTGATCTTAATGACAACTAAGGAGCTGGGAGCATTTTGTCGCTCGATAATTATAGAAGTTAAAGTCATAGTTGAGCCCTCATTTCTTCACTTTAACAGGATTTAAATGCATTTGATGGTTTTAGACTAAAAAACTGAAAATCCTTGAGGAGACAACAAAAGCAAGGCCACGCTCATTTTCTAACGTAAAAAGTTCCAATGAGATTACGTTGATAAAGTTTCGACAATCAATGTTATCATAAGTACTTTTTTGATATTGAAAGCCTATTCAGTATGTAGTAGACAAGATGATTTTCTGCGTACCTATATATAAGCACCACGACAGCACAGTTAATTCACTTTTATTGGTGACTTCCAAAAAGGTAAGTGTATCGTCGCATATACATTTCCAAATGCTTTACTAACTTGTACTATTGCAGCTTCAAAATGAAAGCCTTCATTGTCTTCGCCTGCTTCTTAGCATGCAGTACCGCGTTCAGCGTACACAAGCCAGCTCCAGTGATGGGACAGCGAGAGGAGATGGATCTTGCTTTCATCAAGGAACATTTTGATAAGTTTGTAGAATTCTTGAAACAATATGATCCCGTTGATGTTGAGAGTCAAACACTTTTTGATATTATGGGAATGTACGTTAAACTCAACAAGCTCCATATCGAAGGTTTCTCAAACATGAAGGCCGACCTCTCCGTTGACATCACTTTCCCCCAATTTAAGGTGAAATTCGAATTCGATTTGCCAGCAATCTCAGGATCCGTTGAGAAGTTCGAATCCACTCTCCCCTTCATTTTCGGTGAAGGTGGTGCCAAGTAAGAATTAGTTGTTAATTATACGATCTATTATTATCAATTTGATATTTAGCTTCGAAATGAAGAACGGCCGTGTTTCCGTCGAGATCGTCTACGACTTGATGTCTGGTTTGAAACCCACCCAAGTTATGAGTTCAGTTGAAAGCGCAAACGTAAGATATTATTGTTACTTTACGCCCCGCATCAACGTTGCTATTTTAGTTCAAAATTACTGGATTCAATAACGACGAGGTATTGAGCCAAACCATTACCGAAGCAGTCAATAACTTCTTCAACAACACCCTTAACAGCGCGGAAACCCACAAAATTATTGGAACGGTTGTGGACACCATCATTAACATTGTCTTAGAAGTGATGAAGAACCAGGGCAACTAAGTTATACCTGATTTTGAATTATCAAATTGCACACTTAGTTGTGTGGCATTTTTTACGCAACTTTGCATAATAAATGTATGGACTTATTTGATTGTTTCAATTTTGTATTTCTGGGCTAAATTTTGGTGATAATCAAATATGTTAGCAGTAGGTATGTGGATTTACAATTTCCCAAACCACGTGGAGTGTTAATGAAGTTAGCGTCTACATCTTGCCTCATATTTATTTCTAAAAAGGCAATCACACGTTAGTAGATATTAAAAACAAGTAGGTAATCGATGTAACTAGAAAACTCTCAAAGACGAACCCGCCGATAAATAAGGTCTCACACTTTTTGGTTTATAAATCATTTCGCATTGAAGCTCAACAAATAGTGGCACCAAATTAAGTAGCTTCGACTATCTCAAAGTAAACAATAGGTATTTATATAAGGTCTTTTCCAAATTTCCAAATCTTAGATAACTGATAGTATATCAATAATTAACCTAAATAAGTTACCTACATATCATATGTTTATGAAAGAGAGGATGCCCCCGACTTGGTATGTTTTGAACTGCTTAGAGACCGATGGAACTGGAAGGCCGTTGGTTGGGTCACAATTCAACTATTCTATTTGCTGTCCCCTGTAGCAGTAGATAATTTGATTGAGAAGTCCGATTGAAAAAGTACGAATTGTTTTGGATTCTACGCACCAAAATTAATAAGAAAAAGTGTTTTCCCGAGAAATTTTGGTACAGTCGATTTTTGCTAAAAAAGGAAGGTTATACACTGCCTTTTTTTGAGCCCCGAAAAAAAATTGTCTCAGATCGACCCGGAAAAAAAATTTTCTTATAGAATGTGGCCTGTAGAATCCATAATTTCAAACAGTTCCAAAATTGGTCTACTAGTTCAAAAGTTACAGACAGCCCTTTGAATTTTCTTTCGAAATTGGTTTCTAGTCCATAACTTTTGATTGAATAGTCTGATCGAAAAAGTACGAATTGTTTTGGATTCTACGCACCAAAATTAATAAGAAAATGTTTTCCCGAGAAATTTTAGTGGAATCTATTTTTAGTAAAAAAGGAAGGTTATACACTGCCTTTTTTTGAGCCCCAAAAAAAATTGTCTCAGATCGACTCTGAAAATCCATAATTTCAAACAGTTCCATGATTGGGCTACTAGTTCAAAAGTTACAGCCCTTTGAATTTTTTTTCGAAATTGGTTTCTCGTCCATAACTTTTGATTGAGAAGTCTGATCGAAAAGGTACGAATTGTTTTGGATTCCATGCCCCCAAAATTAATAAGAAAAAGTGCTTTCTCGAGAAATTTTGGTGCAGTCGATTTTTGGTAAAAAAGGAAGGTTATACTCTGCCTTTTTTTGAGCCCCGAAGAAAAAATTGTCTCAGATCGACCCGGAAAAAATTTTTCTTATAGAATGTGGCCTGTAGAAACCGTAATTTCAAACAGTTCCAAGATTGGGCTACTAGTTCAAAAGTTACAGCCCTTTGAATTTTCTTTCGAAATTGGTTTCTAGTCCATATAGTCCAGGGTAATTAGCTTATTCAAACTAAATACAAAATATAAAGCTAAAGATGTGTGTGAAGGTACCTAATGGATAAGTAAATAAAATTCTATAGTCTTGCAGCACGTGCATGTTGGTGGACAGCCACCATTCACGGCCATCGTGGAAGCTATAAAAAAGTAGTTCTGCCAAAAAATTGACTTTAATATCTAAAAACCGAAACCTCAAACGGTTTAGTTGCCTAGTGTGGAGGGTCCAGGTTCGTTGGGTTGACTATTATAAAATGAGTAATCTTGTACATCCGCGTCTTCGTCCCCTTCAACTAGTATGTTGCAGCATGTTTCACCATTGCATTTTGCGCATATTTTTCTACCTTCCCCAGTCAGTAGCAGGAAAGTCTATCCCATGCAAAGACTAAACTTGGTGAAAAACCCTATAACTATGCTTGCTGCTCCAGATGTTGGTGGTAGTACCAAGAGATCAAACTTTCCACAAACTGGTTGTTTAGCTATAACCTTTTTTATAAAAGGTAAATCTAGTTCCATTACAGTCATCTGAAGAAACGCGCCCGTTAATTAACAGTTTGAGGAAGTAATCTCCCTATTGAGCAATATACTCGTATTCTTCAGTTGAATTTGTATCATTGAATGCAGAAACCTTTTGGCTTAGTGTCGTTCGATTGCAAAGTTTAAAAGCTTGGTTTTTGCCTTAATTAAATAGTGAAGGAATTGTATCGAAATCTGTAACTGTATGGAGGAAAGCGATGTGATTTTTTACATTCCCAAGTGCTTCTTGGGGTAGCTTGCTATTAAACAATTTTTGTAGATTAAACTTTGTTGTTGGACTAATAATCTTTACCTACAATACAGAATGTATTTGTGCTTACTTTAAACATTTTTAAGATACATAATATTTTGCATCTAAAATAACTATTAGAAAAACCACTTTTCATTTTACATTTCCATTAATTTTTCTTAATGCAACTTATATTTTCTATTTCCAATACATTTTAAATTTTATTTTACTCATCTCTGGTAAAAAAGGGTTTGCCTGAGTGTAAAAACTCTAATACACCATCAGTGCGATCCCCAAGACTACGGTCACCTGGCGGGATAACGTTTTAATTAAGGGGTGTAAATGTCAAAATGTCAATGGAAGTTACTTATTTTCTGACTTGAAGTTCATACTCGCAACCTGTAGATGAATCGTGACCTGGACGAGTAGACTCCACAACTTAAAACAACCCTACTTCCGGTTGTTGGTCAAATCACCATTGATTAGTCGCCTTTTACGACACGCAGTGTCTCTGCGGTAGGGTTATTCTTGCCCGCCCCTACACGGGTAAATTGGAATTGGAAAAGAATAAATAATACAATGGAAATACAAAACAGGTATATCGATGCTAGTAAAAAAAATCTAGCAGTTAGAAGGTGAACGCTTCCCCCTTACAATTTCGTCCCCAATGATTCTGCTATTGAAGCACCTAGAATTCACGAAACATGTACAACAAGATTTTTACACGAGCAGGTATAGAGCAATGCACCCCTATTTTGAACACGAATGCAAAGCTATTTTTCCTAATAACAGCATTGTTAACGCTTTCATAAATTGTTTAAGTGACGCTCACTAAGAACTAAAGTGTAAATTTTTAATCCCGAGGGTGTAGTTTGTTGAGAGATAAACAATCATCAAAAGTAATAAGAGGCACTTTAGTCCCGTAGTGTAGTATACGTTATTTTTGTACCTCAGGTAACAGGAAAGTGTAAATTTGCAAGAGAGAATTTTGTCTGATTGTAGAATCAAGATATCTTATAATGTTACCGATATTAAGGTATATTAAGTCAGTCTACTTTAACGTTAAACCAATTGCGCATAAAGGACCATTTAAAACCAGGGAAGAAATCTATGTGGGAGAGCACTTATTGACACCACGTGACCATCCCTCATATATCTTTAAGTCAGGTTAATCCCAACTTTTTCATCTCACATATCTTAAATAGTCAAAATAGACACTATAAAAGGGCTGGTTTTTTTTTGTCTGATGAGTTGAAGTCATTTGGTAGATAATCTCTTGTGCGACTACAATTGTTATAATAGAAATAATTGTTAGACAAGTTCCTAACTAAGACAAGAATAACATGCCCCAAATATAAATAAAATCTAACCGATCGAAATGGCAGAGATAATCCTTTCTTGCCAATTTTTTAAAGAGTTTTCTTTTTCATGGGAATAGCACTCACCTATGGAGATATATTCAACTAGCAATAATTGCACCTCAGTTATACTTCATCGGTTACAATATCGCCACTTCACAAAACTGAAATAAATATATACCTGGTATTTTTATCATTAAAATTCATCCCACAAAAGTGGGAGCTCCACTGTAGTCCATACGCCATACACTACAGTAAAATTAAGTTTTGACTAGGACATTTGTATTACTCAGTAGGACCTTTGGAATACGTTCGGACACCTTCCATGATGACGCTAAAAAAATCGGCCTCCCTAGTGGGATAGCATATCCTGGAAAAAGTGCAATTTCAAGTAAATCGTTATAACTAACTCAATTTTTTAAAGGATCACATTTTTTACATACAGGACATCTGAAATTTTAAATTTATTCTCGAGTGCATTCCAGTATTAAAAACTGGAATGTTCCTAAGGCAAAACTAGAATGAATTTTGAGCGTTGGCAGGACGTCATTTTTATCCAACCTATATTATAGAGACGAAAATGTACGAAAGAAACGATTATGGATACTTGAAATGCCTGTTTCACTCTCATATCGTATATTGTATAAAAGAGAATTCTCTTCAAAAAAAGTCCCAAAGGGTACTTAACTAACTACTTTCGTGAGATTCTGAAGCAATGAATGTATTAATTCTGTTGCATTCGAAATGGCATCAACTGAATAAAAGTTATAAGAACATTTTAAAGCTATAGGTTTAAGGCAAGGGATTGTACCTCAAAGATTTGCAATTGATAAAACGGAGGTTACACTAGATAATCCAGTTAAATTATATTTTTACCAGGAAAGTTGTGGGGTAGTTTTGATTTCTTTGATTCTATATGTTTTTTGGGGTGCTGAATCCGAATCTGAGGTTTGCCAACAAAATTTCATGACGCAACATTGAAAAAAATATAAAAAAAAGTTGAAAAAGATATATTTTTGTCAGTTTTGTGCTTACAACTCGAAAACTATCAACTTTTCGAAAATAACCTTCCTATTCAAAATGAAAGTACATAAAATTTCCTACAGATTCCACTATTTAGTTTGTTTCCTCGATGAACCGTTCGGATTCAAGCGCCGCGCCAGTTGAAAATTGCCGTATTTCGGCTGCCTCCACAAAACATAATTTTTTCGCACTAAAACCCTAAATTAATATTAAGGGTCGTCAATAAGTGAATTCCTTGCATTTACCTACTATTATTTGAACTTTATATGTAAGGGTGATTTTTTTTCATTTACATAACGTTCAAGTTGTTTATTGTAGCCCAGAATGGTACGAAAAGTTAATTTCTAACGAAAAACGGTATCTCATATTATTATATTATTCATAATATAATACCTATACTGTGCTATCTAAAACTATTCCCACTCTCTTCCGAACCAGATAAAGAAATTACAAGACCCTACCGTAGCATGTTTCAATAATTATTGTTGAATTTGGAAAAGTGGCGCTGTGGTCATTATTAATTCAAAAAATTCAAATGGCAAAAGGGGTATTATTGATTTCCTATTCAACGGCATTATCCCTCTTGCCCCGGTGTTCTGAAGAATCACGTACACTTTGAGTTTTATAGAATGTTTGTTCTATCAATTTCATGTCTTTTCCTATACAGAGCCATGAGAAGTACTTCAAGACTACAAACGCAGTTACACGGTGATGTAATGGGCCTTGGCTCATCTGTGAAGGAGTGGGAGAGTTTTATACCAGACGGAACAGTTATAAAATCTTTTGAGGAGGCCGGTAGACAATGAAAAGTACGGATTTATATTTGCACAGAATAATAACAAAATAATAATAAAAGATGGGTATTTGCGGATACAGCCGAAATACGCCAATTTTCAACTGGCGCTTGAGCCCGAACGGTTCAACGAGGAAAAAAACTAAATAGAGGAATCTGTAGGAAATTGTATGTACTTTCATTTTGAATAGGAGGGTTATTTTCGAAAAGTCGATAGTTTTCAAGTTTTAAGCACAACTGCCAAAAAATATCTTTTTCAACTTCTTTTGTATTTTTTTCAATGTTGCGTCATGAAATTTTGTTGGCAAACCTCAGATTCGGATTCAGCACCCCTAAAAACATATAGAATCAAAGAAATCAAAACTACCCCACAACTTTCCCGCTAGATGCCCATTTGAGCACAAATGGCCTGTATTAAGAGTAGAGTGATCAAAAATTAGTAGTAGGTAATCATTAATTCAAGTTTAAATGATTTCGCTGTTTTCGCTCCCAGTAGGTAACAAAACAAGAGCTCCTTTCTTAAAATAAATGATGGGTTGATAAAACAGATACGTTTATCACAAATTTTTTTAATATCAGAAAGAGATTTACTTAGTTGTCCTCTTGAACAAGTAAGTGGCTGCTTTCGATATATAAGCACTACAATACAGTAAGATCACTTTTTGTTGCTGGGAAGTTCTAGAACGGTAAGTAAAATTCGCAGCTACGTGTGTGATGCATTTCTGAATTGTATATATTTTAGCTACAAAATGAAATCCTTCATTGTTTTTGTATGTCTGGTAGTATGCGGTACCACCTTGAGTGTACCATCACCAGCCCATTCTCAAATTTCCAATGAGCGAACCGAACTTGATCTTTCTTTCATCAAAGAACACTTCGACAACTTCGTGGCGTTCTTGAAGCAATATGATCCGGTTGATATTAAGAACCAAACACTTTTCGACATGTTTGGTATGTACGTGAATGTCAATAACCTCCACGTCGAAGGTTTCTCAAACATGCTCGCCGATTTATCAGTCGACATCGGTTTTCCAGTAAGCACGGTGAAGTTGGAGTTTGGTTTACCAGAAATTGTAGCAGTAGTTGAACGTTTCGACTGTAACATTCCATGGATATTCTCGCAAGGCAGTGCAGGGTAAGATCGATTTCCAAAGTTTGGATTATCGTGACTAATAACTTGAATTCCTAGGTTTAACTTGAAGGACGGTCACGTTTCCGTTAATATCGGTTACGATTTGTTTGGCGGATTGAAACCAACCCAGGTGATAACCTCAATTGGAAGCGCTGATGTAAGTAACTAATGCTACTTGCATAGCATCTTATATTAATGTTTCGATTCCAGTTTAAAATTACTGGAATCCATTACGATGAGGAATTGAGTAAAACCGTAAGCGACGCAGTAAATCACTTCTTAAACAGCGTTGTGAACAGTCCCGAAACCCACAATCTTCTCGGAACCGTGGTGGATTATATCATTAAAGGCATTTTAGGTTTCAAAACGAATAACTAAACTGCTTTAATTGTAAATTGTACATATTTTTTTGCACTTAATAAATGTATCCAATCGTCGAGTGATCGTTCGGACCTACATTTCAATATCTTATAATATGAACCTGACATTGGTCCACCTCACCTTCTCAAGTGATCTAAATGTAGGTAGTCTGCCTATTGCTTTATTAGCCAATCGCCAAGCCACAGATAACTGACAATCGTGATCTGAAAGTCATACTTGGATTAGATATCATTGCCGGTAGATTAGACATAAATAAATTGGAAGATTGAAAATATTACTTGATATTATTTTTTGATTATTAGTATTTATTACTACTCTGGGCCCTCCTAGTATAAACAATCATTGTTGGTATAGGTAATGCATACCAATTTAAGAAACTAGTACCTATATACGTAGTTCACAAAGGACTATTCCCAACCCTCGATACTAAAGGCTAAGTATGATCGCCTTGTCTAGGTATTTTATATTTTTTTAGAATTACTGACGAGGGATTATTTTATTGTCTTTGTTTCAAAATGTTCTATATGAAAGAGGGAAACATAAATACCAGTCTGGGTGGAAGGATCACAAAGTGCAATTAATTTTGTTTCGAAGTTGTGAATTTTAAGGGTAGAACAATTAGGCATCACATATCAAAGAAACTTTACAGTTTGTCAGAAGGTCAATTTCACAATTGTGGAATTGTATTCATAAACCGTGATGGAAGTCAGAACGTCTTGTCTGCGTCGTTCGGTTTCTCTAGGGCATTGTTTTCTTAATGTATTCCGGATGTTTGGCAGCTAGATGTCGGGAATTTAGATCATATTCAGTTATATTAATCAGAGCGAGGGAGTTAGACGAATAATAAATCGGTGTAATATATGATCCAAAACGGTTACATATTTGCTATTGAATCAAGAAAAAAATATATCGCAATAATTGTTGCCATTAATTTTAATCTACACTTAAAGCTAAGCTCCGCTTAAATTATGGCCATAAATCACTCAACGTAGGTATAGGCAACACAAATGAAACGTAGAACCAATGTGAGAAAACTATTTTGAACATACAGAAAATACCTCTGGAATCGTAAATGTCTGTGCACGCATCTCTGCTACAGGCCTGTCAATTTGTTTGTTTAGCTCACAAATAATTCGTGGACCTACTACGAAAAATAATGGCAATCATTTTCTGGGACTTTCAGGGAATTTTTCTGATTGATTTTATGGACAAGGGTAGTACGGTAATGGGAGAGTATTATGCAAACCCGATGTATCACCTTAGAGATGCTATCAAAGTGAAAAGAGACGCAGAAAACTGATGCAAGGTGTCTTGTTGTTCCACGACAATGCCAGTGCACGAAGTCCAAACCTTCAAAAGCTGACGTAGTTGATTGTAACTTTCGGAGAAATAGAACAACGGCCTTATAGTGCAGATCTAGCACACAGTGCGGATTTTGTGTTCCCGAACTTAAAAAAAACTGTAAAAGGGGCACAATTTAAAGACAATGGGCCGTATGAATAAAAGTAAGCAAATGCTTATACCTGCAAAATTCAAAGTAAATACTCGTACCTGCCCGTTCATACTGGTCTGTTTAGCATGGTTTAGCAGCGCTGTACTGCGTCCTTTCTTTCTGCTTAGAAGCGCTGCTAAGTCGCCCAGTGCGAAGGAGCACTTACTAGTATTTACTTTGAATTTTGCAAGTATAAGCATTTGCTTACTTTTATTCATACGGCCCAATGGCTAACTTATAGCAACAATTTTGCAGAAAGACCAAATGAATATTTTTATACTGAATTAAAGATGTTATTGAGACGGTGTTAGGTATACCTATATTGAAAAATAAAATGTTGTTCTAGTCTTTTGTTATCATGCCTAATCTGGGAATATAAAAACGACCCCTCGTATCTTCAAAACTTCAATTTTTGCAAACCAGTTTTTATGGTATCCAATTGCAAAAAGTTTGCTTTAAATTTGTGTTCAGTGACGTACTTCTGCATCGTCAACTGGCAACTACTAGTTTTCATTACGTGTTATAAAAAACTGCATTTTTTTGTATATAGCAGCAATATATATGATAATAGTTTTATGTATTGTATTGTATGTACCTATGTAATAAAAAATAGTGGCTGCTATTAAAAAATATATATATATCCCCCTTGACTATGCAGACGTACACCACTGGCCATAATTTTAAAGTATTTAAATTGGTAGCAAACTGTTCATAAATTTGGATACCATTAAAATCTTCTTTAAACAATGTTGTTTTGAAGATATATTTCAGGGGTTTAGACAAAATTTACAACTCAAACCCGTGAAAGCTCAAAGTACATAAAACACTTAAGACAGCAGAGGCACATAACTCAAAATCTTTCAATTTTTTTGGATTATGATCTTATAATTTATTTAAGACAGTGAAATTTCGAATTTGTCAACTGCAAAATTCTGAAAATTTAGACTCTCAAACGCTGTGCGAAGTCTAGTATCTGAAGTTCTATGTGCAGTAAAATAATAAATCGGTACATTTTCTTCAATATCAGACAAATACAACTGCAATAATTAAACGTTTCTACAGAACCAAATTTTTTCCTTCAGTCCCCTTCAGTTAAAAAAAGCTTCATAAATCACACTATAATTCTCGCAATCGTATCACTATACAATACCTTCCCATATTAGTCAATGTACTTGACACGCCCTATGATGTAAACCCCGGGTATGACAACTATCTCATTTGCCAACAAGTCAACAAACATTTTAGATAATTGACTATAGTATGGTGATACATCATTCGAGCAACCACACATTGACACAGTTGTACTTATACATACTGCAAATTTATCTAGTTTATAGCAGCACATTCATAGCATAGATTTAGCACTCAATTGAAAAACCACGGTCATCAAATGTGAGTCCGAGTATTTTAACTACTGATGATGAGTATTTTTGCCCAAAACTTTTTTAATATAAAATGTCTAATCATTCTATCCATATTACTGTCCGTTTCGAAAGGCGTCTGGTAACGTGACAGGAAGCAGGAAAAGTAATGAGGTAAGGTGTTACTACGACTGTCAAGGAAACTAAAATTTTCTGACATAAAGTACGAATGAAAAAAAAAGGTTTCATGAACGTTTTGGGAGAAAGATTACATATAAATAAAAGATTTCCTTCCCTGAGTAACAAAGCAGTGTAGGTACTGCGCATTGTAAAGTGTTACAAGAAAAAATTTCAAAAGATTCTTTTCATTCGTATATACTTTTTCCATTTCTTGGTGAATAAGAAGGTATACTGACCAAGTTTTTCATTTTGTAAGGAATTTACCTGGTTTTGACTTACATTCCGAATATATCGAAAATCGTTTGGCTTTCTATTTCAACGGGATATGATATTGCTTCAAAAACGTTGTCACAAACTTGTTCTTTAATAAAAAAAAACAGATCAATTGGCTTGTCAGTGGCACTAAAATCAACCAAGCAGGCAAAAACATAAAGGCTTTCATTTTGCTACTGTAAATGAATGGGTAATTAGTCAATAATTTAAACAGCGGTCGTTGTCCCGAACAACAAAAAGTAAGTTCATTCTACAATGTTGTTGCTTTTATACCTAGAATAGAAGATCCACTTCATTTGTACAATGAACAATGATTCTCCCTATATCAAACAGCCTTACGATAAATTATTTGTCAAAATGTTATCAACACTTGGAATTTGTGTTTCTCAGAAAAGGAACATGACCTGCTAATTTCTAGTACCTACTGAAGTAGCTTGAATGATAGTGTCATACGCAAATAAGTCGATCTGCTCAATAGGTAGCAAAAACTGTAGGAGCACTTTCTGATGAATCATTTTTCATTGATCGTAAACAAATAACATGTATTTTAGTCATATGACATCTCAAGTAGGTAGTATCACAGATTTGTGGTAGTATATAATAAAATGGTACCTATGAAAATCAAAATTCCACTTGCTTTAAATATTATCAATTTTTTTCCCTTTATATATCGCAAAGTTTTGAATCCAAGGCACTTTTTTTATCTCCTCAACACCGGTAAGTAAAGTGTTTGCGCTTGAGAAATATTTCTAAACTTCTACAATTTTAGTTGCAACATGAATGATGAAGGTCCTTACTGTATTCGCTTGCCTTTTAGCAGCCACAGCGGCTTACCCGAAACATCATGCAAGGGACCAAATTGACCTTACTCCACTCTTAAACTTCGACCGGTTAGTGTCATATTTAAAGAATCATGATCCCGTTCACGTTGAAAGCGAAACCGTTTTCGACTTCTTGGGAATGCACCTCAAAGTCAATGATGTTCACCTCGAGGGATTTTCAAGCATCACGGGCAATCTTTCTCTCAGTGTCAGTCATCCGCAGAATACACTCAGTTTTGAATTGACTTTACGGGAACTCTCCGCTACCGTTGGATCGTTCGACGCAAAAACCCCCATCGTTTACGGAAATGGTAGCGCCAGGTAAGCCCTATTCTGACCAATCGTGATTATTCTCACGAATTTGATTTTTAGTTTCAACTTGAAAAACGCGAGGATCTCGCTTACTCTCGGCTATAGCAATGTTGATGGGTTAGTTTTGGCACCCATTGTAGCGATCACCTCAGTTGAAAGTGCAAGAGTAAGTCATTCTTACTTTAATTTGATATTTCTAACCGATCGTCTTGCAGGCTTCAATTACTGGGTTGAACAACGATGAGGACTTGAGTCAGAGCATAAGTGAGACTGTCAGTAACTTTTTTAACAACGTTGTTAATAGTCCAGTAGCTCATAAAGTGATTGGAAAGGCAATTGATATTGTTCTTAATTTAATTTTGAATATGAAAAACTGAATTTCTATTTTTAAGTTATAATTTACGAAAATATTTGTAATAAGAAATATAAATATTAGACACAGTTTTACGTCCTTAGGCATTACTCAAAAAAACGTAGATAGAACATATTTTATGATAGATGATAGATAGATATGAAATGTCAGATAATTCATCAGTTGCTCATAATAGGGATAGCTTTCCTGTTGGAATAATTAATACCTTTTATAAAGTACCCTAAAGTTGCTGATTTCCTGGAACTTCTAAATTCAGAAATATACACTGGACATCGTTTTCGCAGTTCTGCAGCTACAATGATTGCGAACTCGAGTGCTGATTTGATCAAACTTAAGCGCGTTGGTGGGTGTAAATCGACATCTGTGGGGGAGACATATCGAAGGATCGGTGACTACTAAGACTGCCGCATGGAAGCATATTATAATGGCGCTGCAACTTGGGCCAGTAGGTACATAAGCACTATTGTCTCAGCAAAAATCTCAGTTTTTGGTTCTGTTCCTAAAATCGTTAATGCTTTTTTAATGCGTGCATCATTGAATTTGATATTACGAAGTTCCACGAAGGTTACCACCAGAAAGTGAGTGGCCTGGAGTTGATTCAAACTGATCGCCAGAGGGAACAACGTGTAACTTCACCTCAATCCCCCATCAAGACCGTGATAAGCAACCTTTACCTTTTCTAGAGAATAGCGACCTTAAACTGAACAGAATCGACCCTATATGACTACTCAGTCTAAATACTGGAAAATGCATGAACTATCCAACATATTAAACATTCCTATAATGTATACAAATTTTGGGCAGTATCATACCCTTCAGTTTCCAATTATTCAAAGAAAACTTCGAAGTAAGACATCAACGATCTATATGGAGGTCTAGAATTTGTGTCTTAGAAAAGGACCATGGTAGTGTCATACGCAAATATTTCTGCTCAATAGGTATCAAAAACTTTAGGTTCTGCAAAACTGCCACTTTATAAGTCACTTCAAACATTTTTCGTTGATCTAAGACAAATAACATGCCCCGTAACTCTTTGTGTCACCATCGTCCGATTTTATATGGCAATTCGGATTTTATTTGCCGTTACCATGGGTACAAAAACCTAAATTGTATATAAGCCAAATTTTTTGAAGAGGTTTTGAACTTTATCTACTCTACACAACGAGATAATAGAATGATATAAAAAAAAAACTCCACTTACGTTAAACATTATCAATTTTGTTCCTATATATGCCATAAAAATTCGAATCCAAGACACTTTTTATCTCCCCAAAAGCGGTAAGTAAAGTGCTTGCATGCCCTGGACGTATTTCTAACATTTCCAACAATTTTAGTTGCAGCATGAAGGTCTACATTTTCTTCGCTTGCTTTCTAGCAGCCACCGCGGCTTTCCCTAAACATAATGCAATTCCTTCACAAAAGGCCCAAATTGACCTTACTCCCCTTAAAGATCTCTTCGACCGTTTGGTGTCCTATTTAAAGATCCATGATCCCATTCACATTGAAAGCGAAACCCTTTTCGACTTCTGGGGGATGTACATTAAGGTAAATGATGTTCACCTCGAGGGATTTTCAAGCATCATTGCCGATCTCTCTCTGGATGTCGGCTATCCACACAATACGCTCAGCATTGAATTGAGGTTACCGGAACTCTCCGCCTCCGTTGGGTCGTTCGACGCAAAAACCCCCATCATTTACGGAAATGGAAGCGCCAGGTAAGCCTTATTTTGACCAATTCTGCTTATTCTAACGAATTTTTAGTTTAAGCTTGAAAAACGCGAGTATCTCACTTACTCTCGGCTATAACTATCTCGATGGATTGGTACCTACTGTAGCGATCACATCAATTGAAACTGCAAAAGTAAGTAATTCTTACTTTATTTCATGTCTCTAACCGGTCGTCTTGCAGGCTGAAATTACTGGGTTGAATGACGATGAGGGCTTGAGTCACATCATAAGTGAGACTGTCAATAACTTTTTGAACAACGTTGTCAATAGCCCAGAAACCCATGAAATGATTGGAAAGGCAATTGATTTTGCTCTTAAGTCATTTGCGGATAGGAAAAACTGAACTTCTGTTTTTACGTTATATTTTACGAAAATAGTTGTAATAATAAAATATTAGAAACAGTTTTACGTACTATTTCATGATTAATTAAAAAAAAATGCGGAATGTAGATAGAGCATAATTTTTGATAAATTGACAAAAAAAGAAGGGTTACCGCGACCACTGGAGAAGTTAAAAAATAGTGTCCGTGGAATAAGATTCAAAAAAATGTTTCTTTTTCGGTTAAAAAGTAACTTGGCGCATACTTCGGTCAAGATTAAAAGCAAGAAACGTTTCCAATTATTCAAAGACAACTTCAAAACCCCTACTCGTTATAAGAAATATGCCGAGGGCATTTGATCTGTAAACAAAGGAGCTCTTCCAAATAAGCTTAAGGATTGGAAAGATTGGAAAGGGAGGCAAATATAATGAAATATAGGCGCTCTGCTTGTAATTAATGTGTAATTTAACATGTCAAAAGGCAACATGACAGTTTTCAATATCTGTTACATATTTACTATCACCATCGATTATGTTGGTGTGTTGTACAAGCAATACTACCAGTTTCATAACAACAAATTAACATTCGAAATCATTAAGAGCTGATTATTTGATTTTTCCATCAACACCCTAAAAATCAAGCCTTTACAGAACAGAAGCACTATCCACTCACAAACAGGCACTTCACTTACTCCAATGATACTATGAAGGCTCTCGAAGCGTAGTAGATAGTTAATAAAAGTACAACTGATGCTCTTTTGTCTTTTGTCAATACGACCTTGCAATGTTTTGAAGCTGGAGAATTTTCGACAGCAATTTTTTTGGATTTATCGCAGGCTTTTGACTGTGTTTGCCATCAAATTTTAATTGATAAGTTGGAAAAAGTGTATAACTTTGATGTCCTGAGTTTGTCCTTAATCAGGTCGTACCTATTTATCCGATCGATCTCAATATGTCCGCATTGGTAATGAACAGTCCAGTACACTAGCAATTACAAAAGGAGTCCCCCAAGGTAGTATTCTTGGCCCACTCCTGTTCCTTCTTTATATCAATGACCTTCCTAGTTATATTTCACCAAACAATAATTGCATTCTATATGCGGATGACATTACTCTGTTGGTTCAAGGTGATAATCTAGCTCAGTTAATATCTGAAGCTCAATCTCTCTGTGACAAAACTAAAGAGTGGTGCACTGCTAATAAGTTAAATTTAAATTCAACGAAAACTGAACAATTGTTATTCTCTTTAAAACGCCATGATGTATCTTATTCGCCGTCAGTAAAATTTGTTGGAATACACATTGACCCTAAGTTGCAGTTTACTCTTCATATTGATTATATTCAATCAAAACTAAGTAAAAATCTGTTTGTCTTGCGTAGATTATGTGATATGGTGACGTGTGATGTCCTCAGAAAGGCGTATTATGCTTTATGTCATAGTTTGTTATCTTATGGAGTTATTGTGTGGGGTAATTCGTCAGCAAGTAGCCAGTTATTTAGAATACAACGTCGCGCAATAAGGATCATTGCGAAGCTTGGTTATAGAGTGGACTGTAGGTGTGCTTTTACTAATCTAAACATTTTGACGTTACCCTGTTTATTTATTGAATCGTGTTTGCGATTTGCAAGAAAGAACATTTTAAATGATCAGCAACAAGCTTTTTATCACGATTATGACACCCGAAACAAAAGCAATGTTCGTCTCCCTTTATTGAGGCTCAACAAAACTCAAAAAGGTTTTGAATATATGGCACTAAAGTTTTTCAATTGTTTACCTGATACCGTCAAAGCACTATCCAACCGAGAATTTAATCGCTGTATTAAAAATGTTCTTTTAGCTCAAGCCTTTTACTCCACGGATGAATTTATAAATTTCGATTTTAGTTTGATGCTATAGGTTACAATTTTGAAATATGTTTGATGACGAGTGTATGTAATTCTTGTTGATTACCTAAACACAATAAACTTTATTATTATTATTATTATTATTATTATTATTATTAAAATGCTTGCCAAAACAGAAATAATTGAATAATTACCCGATGTGAACAAATTTAACACTTTTACGCACTTTGACGTTAGAAAAACTATGAAATTATGAAACTATGAAACATTTGTTCACTATTATTATCGTGCCGTACCTCCGTCAGGAATAACATTGTAATCCGTTTTTAGATCGAAAACATCGGTCGCATATGAGTGAAAAGATCAGTATTTTCTGAAATTAGCCGCCATCTTGAATTCTGAACTTCCTGTTCAGATTTCGGGGTGCCAACATCGATATTTGTGTTCAGCAGGTTCAAATTAGTAAAAAACTCCTATTTGGCCAAATGTTGTCTGAAATGCCCCTAGAACTTGTTAAACCGCTATTTTTTTTATAAAAGTGGACCTTGAAACGTAGGTGCAATATCAAAATCGAAATTTGGAGTTATTCTAAAAACCCCCCAATTTGTTATTGGTGAGGTTAATTAATTTGATGGAATAAACGCTCGAACCTTCAATGTGTCTACATAGGCTACTTTTTAGCGCATGCGCAGACTGCGCAATGTCAACTTTCTTATTTATTAATATATTTTGTTGAAATTTAACCACAGATACTTCTAGTAAAGGCAAACATATCGGATATAGTAAAAATCAGATGTGCGCATCGCAGACTGATGCGCAATGCCAACTCTCTTATTTATGGAGATATTTCTTTGAAATTTTAACCAAAGATGCTTATAGTAAAAGCAAACGTATTGCATATTGTAAACATTAGATTAATGTAGGCATGCGCAGGATGCGAAATATCAACTGTCTTATTTATCGAGATATCTTTTTGAAATTTTAATCACAGATGCTTCTGTTAAAGGCAACCATATTTGATATTGCAAACATTAAATGTGCACATGCGCAGTCAGTGCAAACTTCCTTATTTATGAAGATATTTCTTTGAAATTTTAACCATAGATGCTTCTAGTAAAGAAAAACATATCATATGTACTAACAAACCAAAAACTACAAATGTCATTAGCAAAGACAAACACATAGTAAAAATAAAATGCGTGCAAAATGCCAACTTTTTACTTATTAAAATCTTTCTCTCTAAAGGTTAACTATGACGCTTCTGGTAAAAACAAACATCGCATACCTATAGCATAAATTAAATGTGCTAATGCGCGAACTGCGCAACGTATGGAGGTATTTCTTTGTAATTTTAATCATATATGCCTCTAGTAAAGAAAAACCGAGAGAAAAACATAGCGCACATAGCTATATGGCCTTCTGGGAAGTACTGATCAATTCATAGAGAATGCGCTGAAGTTACTCGCCTTGTTATTTCAGTGGAAATAAAATACTTACCTTATAATTTTAATCGTGTGAACAGAACTTTGGAAATAGGCATTCTGGTTTAATTAATTGAAATTTATGGTTTCAGAAAGTCGGCATTTGCCGATACTCGCTCCTGTTAATGTTGTTTTATATGGGAACCGTGAATGAAATATATACCTATCTACAAAATAATACCGTATTCCTTAAAATAAAATCGCTGGAATAATTAATATTATTATAATGTGCCCCGACCAAATTCAAATCAAGGCACAAGTAGTAGTTTAATTTAGATTGCAATTTCACATTTGTAACCCGCAAATGAGCTTAAATATTGATTGAATTTTGGTCGCTTGTATGTAATAACAGTAAATCAGGGTAAAATGTGTAAATGAAAACACCGCCCATTTGTTCAGGGTTGTTTTGAGTGCTATAGGCGCAATTTAAATGAAATAGGGAATCTTTGACATTATTTTCTCCAGTCTTCTTTTACAATAAAAAGCGAGTACCTAAATTTCAGTAATTTCTACCTGATCTAATTAACGAAATGGTCGTCATGAAAATGAAAATCCATTTAGATTATCCGAAAAGGGGAAACGAAGTCCATACAATATACATATCTACGATCACGTTTAATTACACGGCATTCATAAACTACATAATTTCAATTTCAAGTACGTACACTTAGTTACACTTGGGTTTTGAATAATTTCAATAAATGCTGTTTTTGCTAATGAGATTGATGTCAATACCAAAACTTTGTTGTGAAGTAGGTACAACTAAATTACAGCGACCCAACGTAAAATACCTACTACAAAGTTCATTTGTGAGTTTTAAACGAAAGCAGCAACTTTGTTGCATAAATAATTTAGGCAAGGCATGTGCACAGAAAAAGGGTAAGACGCTAATTAAAACTTGACTAAGTGCACCCCTAACCGCTTCGTTTTATTCAATTAATTATTAACTCTGCAATTTCAGTGCATCTAATCTATAGAAATAAATACCTAAATCGTTAATCCGATTGCAATGAATGATTGGACGAATAATAATTCGCACATCGTTATTGGACCAGGATGGACCTTCGTGACACGACCTAATTTCCAATGACGTGACGTAGCGTTGTCTTCTTAAAGTAGGACCAGTTGACCAACGGTAAGAGTCGTATCTCCGGACTTTTCCATTTTTTACGCCTTTGCAGCTCTTGGACATAATCTCTACTCCACTTCTTCCAAAACTGCTGCCGCAACTGCTGTGTAGACCATATGTCCCGTTCGGAAGCGGAACATTTAGACCAGACGAGGCCGCAGAAACCGAGATTATGTGTTATCCGGGAACGGGGCATTAACTGATAGGCTGTACAGAATGCGTGGGTCTGCTAGTATCAAATAAAAATGAATTTCTACAAACTTTCAGGCAGAGACAATTACTACATAGCTACTTTTCGCATTATTCTTCTCACTATATTTGTCACATCACAATATCGATACGGTAGGAATTCTAAAATCAAACAAATGTTTGATAGTATACATTTATGAAGAGCTGCTGGAATACCCAAGGTCGTAAACTAATAATAAAATTCTGAAACCAATAAAAAACCACAAATTCGTTACACCACTTGTGAGCAAGAGGCGAAGACATCACTTTCAAATTTGTTTTTTCGATTTTAATAGCCCTTATGGACATTTCATCCCTTAACGTGAATACAAATATGAAATAATTTTTAATTTCTGCCCAAATGTCAATCTGTCTGTAGGTGGTGTAGTTCCGGAGCCTTTGTGACTCAGGCAGAGACAGACATCAAGAGCACAAAGTGCACTTTTTATTTTTTTTAAAGTGAAAGTGTACTAAAAACTTGAATAATACAACTCGTTCCGTCAGCAGATTTTGTACAAGCGCAATTTGACAAAAAAAAATGCACACTTTGTCCGTCCGTCTGTCCGTTCCTACGTCTGTGTCGCTACTAGATCTTTACCTTATGAACTATTGTTATACTTTGTTTGAATTTGGTTCACCATGATGGCGAGGCTTAATCTCAAGGAAGGAATTTTTTCAGCGTTTATCACTTATAATTGCACAAGAGATTTGTATTTTACCGAGTAAATTTGGATTGTTTAGGTAATGAAAATCCGAGTGAAAATCTGTTGCCTAGCAATTAGACGAGAAAAACTGTCAACTAATAAAAATGCGACACCGAAGGCCTACAAGAAAGTCAATTAATCAATCAATTTGGGTTGTGGTGAAGACTAGGAGTTTTGTAGTTTCAGACTAAAGTTTATTAATAAACATCTGCCATCAATTTTAAAATAATGGAGAGAAAAAATAATAGGGCGCTAGCACATTGACAGAGGTTTTTCGTTGTCTATTCGCTTGGTAGTATATATTATGTAATTTTTCAAAAATTGAAAAAAAAATTTATCAATTAATTGTATTAATGTTTTTGTTGTGTTGTCAAAATTTGAAAAATACTTAAAAATAGAACTGACGCTTGACCACCCAACAGACGTATGATATTCCTTTATACGCTAGCTCTTGGTCAAATAGACCTAGACCGGCTGCAAGTGCGGATTAATATAAAAATGTAAGCGGATTATAGAAAGAGCGACAGGAACATTATACAAGTTTTTTGTCGATATCCATATTTATTGATTTTAATGAGATCGTTTTTCTGAATTCCGTATCTTCCATACAAAGTTGCCCCATGCATTTTTGTGCCTAGGGCCCCCAATTGGTTAAAGACGGCTCTGAAAGGAACTGTGGTATCTCCCGACAAGACGTTAATGGAGGGTGGAGTCAAAACTTCAAAGGCGAATTGCGGGTGAACGGGACGTCAAAAGTGGGTACAAACCAAGGACGTTAAAAGATCTTATTTCCGCCTTACGGTGGAGTCAAAACTGGCTTTTTAGAGTACTGATCTGCCACACAAAAATGCGCTGAAGTCCCTTCGATCTCACAGGAAAACTTTGATAATTTTTTAAAATTCGGCGTCGAAGTTGACCATGACAAGCTCATTGTGAACACACAAACATTACCTTACAACTTTGAATATAATTATATTCAAAGCTTACAATAAATTGGAAGTGTAGTAGGTTATTTAGGTAGCTCGGTTCGGGTAATCTTGGTGGGTTCACAATAATTCAATGTTGCAAAGTCAACTTCGACGTCGAATTTTAAAAAAGACCAAACATTTCAAAATTTGATCCGTACCACCCACATTTTCAATGTATTTTCTACCGCTTCCGCTGCATTAATTTCTCGGTGTGATTACCCTACCCTCTGTACGTGCGGTGATATCAAATTATTATTATTATCATTTGCCCTAATTTATTATCAAACATGTATTTTGGCTTACCGTAAATTGAAGTAGAAGAATGTTGAGCTGATTGTAGATCTTAATCAATTTCCTCGATCAAGTCTAATCCGTAATCCGTACCTGAAATCAAAGTATTGGGAGGCTATTTTGACAATGGGCGCGTTCACCAGACGAAGCGCTACATGAGCACTACCTAATGCCGTCTGAAGCCGTCAATTAATTAAACTGACGTGTAACGCAGGTAAGGAGAATAAATTAAAAATACTTTAATTATGTATTATTGCATACAGTAATGGCAAGTATTACATATAAACTATACAAAAATTATTTATTCTATTAGCCTTAAATAATATTATATCAGTAATAAGGAAATTTTATTTAATAAATTACATTCCTTAGAATCTTATTGTCTTCCGGCATCTAATCAAACTAAGCTGTACTGTGTCTATCATTGTACCTATATAGTTTCTTTTTATAAATTTGTAGATCATGTGTAGAGTTTTAACAAGTGTCTATTGTCCTGCAGGTACTAAATAGAATAACAAATTTCATAATATAATGTAATTTGATTGATATAACGTTGCTTGAATTTCGATGGGACCAATAGAATTTCTAGAGTCCCATGCATTACCGTTTGTCTGTTAAAACTCATTGTTGGTTCGTGTATATTTACATATATTTGATTTTGAGCTGAAATAATAGTACAATCAAAAATTACAACATCTCATATTAAAGAATTCTCTAGCTCTTCAACATACAATTGGACTAGAAAGTACACCAATTATAGCACATTTTTACAAAGTTTTATATCAAATTATTAAGTCTTGCGCGATTTACTGCGTTACGTATATTTCATTTCCTGTAATAGCATGTTTACTCACTAACACATTTTAATAGCCCCTATATAATACTGAACATTTCCAATAGTTTTTTTATGTAATCATAAATTTAATACATTTACAATTGCGCATGATTTGTAAAGCATTTAGAGCAGTAGAGGTTTTAGAACACTTATTTGATTTATATTAGTTACAGATTGTATTAAGCGCTTTATAGAATTTTTCGTTTGTGATGGACAATTGGAAGTTTTTTGTGTTCACGTACAGATTTTATAACATTTTCTTCTTTCACGTTGTCTTTCACAGTTGGATCAATAATTGGAGTTTTAAGGTTCGAACATTGCAAGCTCACCATGGAGGGATCTGATACTATCGACATCTGTTCTAAGTCGCCCTGCAAACTTTCTAAGTTAAACATCTCGGAATGCGGAGCTTTTTTATCTTACGGAAAATAGGTATCCTATTATCAAGTCGGAGTCTTCTGGAATGTCTATTGAATCTTGCTTTATTATGTCTGTTCTAGACCACTGACAATCAATGTAACTTTCGACAACACTGTCGTCCCGTATGCTAGAAGAAATAGAGTAGAAAATTAAAAGCGCACGATAAAAGTGTGGGAAAGCTATCAGCAAAATTAAAAGCTTCAAATTCAATATATCTTTTTATGGGTAAGCTTTCAAGCCAAGGCTATCTAATTTTCTGGAACAAAAGTCTCATAACAGTTTTAATGATCCAATTATCGCTACGTGCTCACACTCGGAAAGCAGCTTTTAACTTAACTACCCAACATGTAATAGTTCCTAATATTAATCAATTTCTCATCTTGCTTCCAAAAAAGGAGGGTTAGCAAAGTTACAATCCAGTTAGCGTTGTTAAAGTAAACCAAAATTAAGTTAGCGAAACTAATCTAAAAAAGCTCCTTAATAGTCGAAAAAGACACTCAATTACATGGTAATATATTAGTATTCCTACAAACAAAACGAAAGTAATTGCGTTATAACTTACCCAATGGCAATCTGATGCCACTTTTTATCATCTAAGGTAGTTGGTATGCGAACGACGTCGGTTCCGTTAGACGTAGCGTGCACTAATTTCAAGTCGAATCCCGCTATTTCGAGGGATAAATAAGTGTCTTGCTTCCTTCGAGATCGTAAGCTAAATATTGTGCCCATATTGCTCTATAAATAAAATCGCATGTTAAATAAGTAATTTAATTTAAATAAACATTAATATTTGCGCATCAACAGTTTTTAGAAAAACAAGCGCTCTAGATTTGGCAAAAAACCTTGTATGTACCTTAAATCTGAAGTAATATATTATGCAATAACAAAATAAACAGAAAGCAATTTAGTCTAATCTAAATATTTGTTGTCCAAGAAATCAAAAAGGGTAATTCTCAATCTAGGGAGCTTTGCAAACGACTCGATTCTGGCTCTCGATTTAGGTGATTTTACACCCTCCACCTCAAAGGAAAGTGCGGATACGTAAAGTGTCCTATTTTTAATCGTTTTAAATCGTAATAAACATCAATTTTAGAAATCAATTTCTTAGTTCCAATCACGATGAAATAATTCAAGATGAGGTATTTAAGTACATTTTTTTCGTAAATTACAAATCGTGTCTCTGCCCTCTATATTGATTTACTGTGCACTATAAGAATTACACACAAAAATCCTCGGTAGGTACTGACAAATGGAAGCACCCATAAATACAACACTGGAGGGACTAATGATACGAGAACCCTTTACTTCAGGCTTTCCTGCATCATCATCAAGTGAATCTTTACGATATTCTCTCCAGTCATGTCAGGGACTCAACATTTTATTGTTTTAATCCTATAAAGAGACATATATTAAGTCATTGTTTTTATTCCGTAGATGAATACTTAAATACTTAATTTCGCAATTAGCTAGTCATTAATTGTTGCATTTGTTTAATTAAAGTTTATGGTCTATACGTTTTAAGTTCTGCTGTTCGTATTCTACTGTGATATTTTATTATTGTACATTTGTTAGTTATTTACATATTTATTGGCGATCGATATAGATGATAAAAAATCCGTTAGTTTCATATCGAACAGTTATAGAAGCATAACTCTCACTGCGATATTCTGCGCCAAAACTCGTATAACCCAAAAATGCCATCGGGTTTACCAAGAAAAAGTAAGCAACTTATTTGTAATCTTATTCGTTATTTTGCAAGTTCTAAAAGAAAAAGACGTATTTAATAGGTCCAAAGGTTCTTTAAGAAAAGTTGTTGCGAATATACATGGAGAGATAATTTAATATGTTTTGTAATTTTCTTTTGTTTTCTTTTTGCGAGTTTAGTTCGTGTATTTGTGTGGGTCATGACAGGGTTTTTGTCCCGAAGAAGGTTTCCCTGATATCGCCTGGTTGTATGCGTAATATATATTTTATTTGTTCTCGTTCTCGTTTGTTCTTACGCACAAAATTGGGAGTTGTTATTTAATTTACTTTCCCATATGTGTATAAAAAGAACCGCTAGTTCTAACACCGACTGCTACCCAGATTCGAAAGTACTGCGAAACGTCGTTTTGACATAGAAGTAACTCTGCTCGTGAGTATGGGGTACGCCAAGATCGCTTCTCAACTTTTGCTGCTAAGTCTGCGCGCCAATGGAAATGATAAATCGATAAAATATTTAAACCTTCCCCATAGATTCTTTAATAATTTGAAATTATCATATCCATGTATGTAGCAAGTGGCACGCAGCATAATCTCCAATTATTAAAGAATATATGGGGAAGGGTTAATGGGGGTTTACAGTATAGTTGAATTCCGCAGTTCTAATTTAATAAGCGTGTACCTGAAACCATAAAACATTTTTTTGGACAGTAAAAGTTTATTTAAAAATACTTTCGCGTTAGATGCAGTTAAACATGCCTCTTAAAACGTTAAATCCCACAAACGCCAGACCCTCGCGCAAGGTTGCCGGCTCACTTCTACGTGATTGGTTGTAGGTTTGTGACGTATTTAGACTGAAGCGTTTCAAATTCGGACTAAAAACACAGGTCTTCAATAATTTATTATCGGTTTATTTTACTCGCAAATCAAAATTGAGGAGACAGGGGTCTTTTTATTTTTAATGTACTTTGTAGATCAGAAATAAAAAATGAAGCCAGGATGTCCCCATTGTCTATATCGATTTACCATTCGTCCCCATTTGGAAACTAAATAATTTCAGTTGAAATATCTTTTCACGAGGTTTAGAATCAGAGGTTGGGAGTGGGAGAAGGAAGTGTATCTTACAGTAAAATCTGAAAGATCGACAATTCTTGCTTATGTAAGGCACCTTTGTTACCCGTCTTGCCGCTGGCGTTGTGTAAGGTTATGGAACATTTCTTTCCTTTCCCAAGTTTATTATACAGGGTGCGTTCCGAAAGTAATGCATTTTTCCTTTCAGGGCTGGGTCGCATAATGTTTGAAGGGGGGGGGGGGGGTCTTTTCTCGTTCTGATGACCCCTTTTTTAAAGTCTTCCCCACGAATTCAACTTCTGAAGCAAGAAGAACTATCGTAAGTGCACTAAGAAATTATTACAAAGTTTGATGAAAACTACACGACTGTCAAGTAGAGGATAAAAGATCAGTTTCCATTAAGATAGGCTATCTATATCTCCCATTTGTGTTTTGTATTCTCTTTTTCACTAAAATGTTCATTGAGTATTTCGCATGCACGAGTTCAGTTATACCATAGTATAATACAAAATGGTTATCCTGATGTGACATTGTGTGCTAAAATAATTAGAACTAGACAAGATAGATAGCGACTAAATTAGATTATTACGACTATTATTTATCGATATTGCGGCTGCGGCTATAAAGGGTTCACAGCACACGAAACGTATTTCGACTTTTGAGCAAAGTAAATCTCTAATAAACTGGCTAGTTTCAAAAGACCTACACAACGTTGAGCACCACTACGTGCAGCGGAGCGATTACTAGGGATACATTCGTGATAACTTTGCAGATCAAATAGAATTTGAAGCGTTCAGTAGGGACGCATATGCGACCAATTTTAGTCTAATTTTACAACAATAAAAATAATGTTTTTTTGTAATTTCGTTATCAAATACTTAAGCTGCCTGCGCCACCTAGAAAGCACGAACGGGGGTTACGTTTGGCATCTTGTCTTGAATGGCGGTCGTGAACGCGTCGCTCCATAACTGTTTGTTGTTACTTTGTGTTATTTAATGCAGGTAGTAATTTTTGCATTTCTTTATATTGTATTTGTGTTTTGTATACCGAATTTTATATTTTGTGTGTGTTTCAGTCTTAGATTTTGAACTACGATCATTATTAAACAAACTTTTCCCAATTTCAGTGTTTTATTTAACGTTCCTTCCCTACTGTGCTTCAGGTCATAGCGTTGTTTATAACTAACGTAAGGGGGCCTTGCCTTAGATGTTTGATCACGTGCCACTTTTCAAATTTAAGCGGGATCTTGTTTAGTTTTGGAGAGAATAGTCATTCGGGTGGCAATTTTTAAACGTTGCCGGGTTGACTTTATTTCCGTGTTCTTGTAGTGTGGTTTGTTAACAAACAAAAGTGGCCAAGAGAAATCGCTGGAAATTATTTTCAAGTTTATAGCTTCGCCGCTAGAGGGCGTACGATTCATGGTTAAGTAGAAAAATGACTTTTTTCCTAAAATATACCTAACAAACATGCATAAAAAATACATGCATAGCAATCTTGTATCAATTTTGCATCGTTTTGATGTAGCACATATTACTCTAGCTCATAAAATATGAGGGGTGGGGGAAGAAGAACATCTCTCTAAGGAATTGAATGTAACTTCGGTTTAGGTTAACAGATTTTCACATAATCATACAAAACTGGATTCGTACGTACATGTTTTATTCATTCTACATCACGACTGTATCGACTTTAACAATTAACAGTTTGAAAAATTAAAAATTTTCAAATGATTTATGAAACGTTAAAACTTTTTAATTAGGTATCTTTATTATGCTACCAAAGCACAGCAAATTGTATTCTACTTGTTACAAAATTCAAATTGACAATGAGGGTTGTAAATATGAAAACTAATGTCACCTAAGTTCAATTTTTATTAGGACGAGCTTTTATTTCGTCAAGCTACTAATATTGCCATATCACCAGTGGACAAGTGCAAATTTAACGTCATAGGTCCCTAGTAGGGTATCTTGATGCACATTGACATCTGGATAGTCATAACTTTCGCAAAACTAATTTCTTTTAGTTACAAAAGTTGGTAAAACAATACCTAATTTTTATAAATTCATCCCGATATACAGGGTATCCCACATAAAAATAACACGTGCACTACAGATTTTGTTTACAATAAAACTAAAAGGCCTAGAAAAACTTCGTTATCATTCCCTTGGGTGTAGTCGCTATGAAACTAACAAATTTGATAACGAATGTTTACAACATAGAGACGATGTTTAAATTTTTCGAAAAATGGGATTGGTGGTTTTTATTCGATGCTTTATTTTTGAATTCGATAAGTACAGAATCTAACTGTAGCCGAAATAGTAACTTTTTTCGCGCTTAACCGAAACTGCATCCCTGTATCCCAGATAAAAGTCACATTTATTTACATGGGGATTTTGAAAACGGTAAGAGATACAATTTTGGTGTGAAAAAAGTTGCGTTGTTGCGAACACAATTAGATTCTATATGGAAATAAAAAATATCTACAGGGATTTTAAAAATATCGAATAAAAATTAAAACTTGTTTTGCGAAACATTGGAACATCGTGGCCATCTTGTAAACGAATCATTACCTAATGTAAGGCTCCTCTCTGTAGTCAATTTATATTTCAGTGTTATTGCAATTGGTTAGACCACCAACAATACACACTGCTACATGATCTCCTTGAGTGAAACCAACGATGTATCTATCCTTCTCAGTTTTGCATATTCTCTTCATTTATTGTTAAACACAATAGGCCATGTATAATGATCAAGGACTAATTATGTAAACACGTTTATCGAAAAGCTGTTCAATATTTGACTGGAGATGCACAAATACCTATTTCTGTTACCGTTGAATAAATTACTTATTCAATGCATTTACTGCATTTTTCTATAATGACACCTTCTGTAGATTACCTGGTTTTCAGGTAATTAGTGGACTAGATTAGCATTGTTTGTTATAACATTTTTTAATTACCCCTTTATTTCTTGTGATTTGTTCTAATCATTTTTACTGTGAACAACAACAAAAATTGTATGTTTTTCATAAAAATGGCATCTAACATTTAAAATTCTGTTACAATGATTAAAAGTATAACATTTATACTGATTCTAAATAAATCCTTATCTTTTCAAAAATTAATAACAATTGTACATATTTTTAGCGTAATACTTATTTCTCGACTTATTTATATCTATGCACCACCCATGGAGAATTTTTCCGAACATCTTTTGTGCGGTAAGATGACTTCACTTTTTTCCCTGAATTCAATGGTAAAAAATAAATTTACTTGATCCTCCTATTTTTTGGGGGACAAATATTCCTGTTGATAAAGTTGATATCAGTCCGTATTAAAAAAAGAAGTAGGTAGTAGTAAAAAATTTACCGGTATTTTACCGGTAATTATTTATTTTTTAACGATTTATAATCTTTATACCTGCACTTACGGTTGACCTTGAATTACACTGTAAACCACTAAGCGCCGCGCGCTCACCGTCCTTTATCTCAAATGGGAAATGAGCTATTTGCAAAAAAACGGTTTTTGAGACCTTTGACCTTGAATATCTTAAGACGCGGACACGAGATTTTATGTGACTTTTGAGACAACTTTCAGAATGACAAAGTAAAGGTTTACATAAGTTTATAGCTTATTATCTTTCATTCTGAGGTTGGCCTTATTTTTTGCCTTAAATGACTGGACTATAAGGGTCGACTTGGTTCCTGGGCATCGATTCCCGAAGTTAGTCGATATGCTCCGTGATGTGCATGTGATGTGACCGGCTGCCATGACGTCATGATCGTATACGATAGGGAAGTTAAAGTTTAGCTGCATTCCCGAATCGTGGACAAACTGTATGGGCTAACCAATCACAGACAAGAATTGAAATGTCATTTGTCAGTTTTGTTTCTTGCATTATGGATACTGTTATTAATAACCAGAAAAGCCTCGAACAATTCCATGTTTTATTTCACAGAAAATATGTGAATTTATAGGTTAGGGCACTGAATAACCTCTATAGCAAAACAGCTGCAAGATCCGTCCTGTAGCTGCAACTGCGCATGACTTTCACGCAACGAGTGGTCTAGACCGTCGAACAAAGCACATCTTCGGGAATCGACGCCCTGATTGTATCAATCCTTATTAAGTCATTCTTTTTATAACGTTACTGAATATTTACATACACCTTGGAGAACTATTCAATAATTGTAATGATATTTATTTATTTCATTGTTTGTTTACTTTAACTTTGTGTACCTGTGTAGTCGTATTCTCTTTAGTCATTTTTACCTTTACTTGTTTATATTTTGTCTCTGTTTTGTCTCTTTTTAACTAAAATTTTAAATTGTTCATAATATATATTATTCTGATTTAGCCACATGGTTTGTCTAGCTTTTATTTATTTGAAATTTTAAACTGTTATTATTTTTTTATATATATGTAATGTACTAATTTAATATGTACTATATTTAATGACGTGTTAAAACCTATTTATGGTATACGGTCAAATAAAGATTGATTGATTGATAGATCTGGCACCTGAGCCAAGAAAAATCTTGAAGATTAAGCTCTGAATACGCAGGCTGCACAATGACAACTTTCTTATTTATGGAGATATTTCTTTTAAATTTTAACCAAAAATGCTTTTAGTGTAAGTAAACGTATCGCATATTGTAAACATTAGATTAATGTGCGCATGCGCAGGATGAGCAACATCAACTGTCTTATTTATCGAGATATATTTTGAAATTTTAATCATAGATGCTTCTGTTAAAGGCAAACATATCTGATATTGCAAAAATTAGATGTGCGCATGCGCAGCCAGTGCTAGCCAACTTTTTATTTATGGAGCTATTTCTTTAAAATTTTAACCATATATGCTGCTAGTAAAGAAAAACATAGCGCACATAGCTACGCTTTTTGGGAAGTACTGATCAATTCATGGAAAATGCGCTGAAGTTACTCGTCTTAGGGGGAAAACCTTTACTTGTATAATAATAACGCACAGCCACTCGTGAAAAGTATTTCTTTAGTATTTATTGTAATCGAGAGCAGTTTATAAATCACGGTCATGAATAACACAATCGAGGCTCTAATCTACCACGTCTAGGAAAAGGGGACTGGAAAATTAGTTAATGAGTTACTATAGGCTCTAGAACGAGTATATCTTGCACAAATTGTACAATACAAAAATGATAATTTTATTTTTTAACAAAGTTAATTGTATTATCAAACAAACTGAAAAATATACGCATTTCAAATTAGCCAGAGAAAAATAGTCTTTAAAGTTTAATTTGGTAACGTTCTATTCTTTCAGTTGAACTGCACAAACAACTCATTTCGCGGCGGGATTTTGTCCTTTTTCAAAAATGTAATTACTGCTTTGTTTACCTAACATAAGAACTTTGTACATACTGCTAGAGGTAGGTACATAGAATTTTCATGTTGCGGTAAATTTTGGTGTTTTAAGGAAACAATTGCAACGCCGCGCATGGTTTAGGTCTTTTATTTAATTGTTATTTAGGACAAATCAATGCGTGAAATGTGTATTGCTTTTTGGGTTTCTCATACTTAAATGTAAAAGCTAGGTGGATAATAGTATATTACAGTACAAGTGGAGAAACTAAAAGTTTCACTCACGCGTGTGTCGAGATTACACACGAGGCGTAGCCGAGTGTGGAACGACACACAAGTGAGTGATTTAGTTTTCCACGAGTGCTGTATAGCGTTTTGTTCAATCCTGTTACTAATAAAAATTTAAAAAGAAACAGTGTAATAGTTATTTTTTAAGCATCTGAAAAAAACATAGTAGGTAGTTTTCGTTGTTATGGTTCCCATGAGATCTGCGTAAAACAATTGACACAATCTGTCAACAAATTATAATTGTAGCAAAAGTGTGCGCGTTTAGATTTCCAAGAAAATGGAAGATGAAAATAGTGTATTTGTGCCAGATAACATTTTGGAAGAAGCGAATGCAGCGACATTTAATTTATTACCGAAAAAATCCAGACAGATACATCAAGGAGTTGAAAAATTTCGGTCGTGGATGGAGAACAGAAACGTAAATGTTGTAATTGAAGAAGTAGTGGTTGCTTATTTCAATGGATTGATACAAAAATACGCTGCCCCTTCTTTATGGTCTATATTGTCGATGCTTAAATGCACCCTATTTGTTTTTGAGAAAGCAAGTAAGTTTTAGTTCATTATTAATTTACTGGTTGTAATATATGAAATGTTTTAGGTTTAAAACCTTGTTCGCGATTCTAAAAAGTAATTCTAAGGGTTATCAACCTAAAAAAGCGAAGACATTTGATCAAAGAGAAGTGGAAGTGGAAAAGTTCAAGTCCCTGGTATCAATCAACCAATTTTTAACAATTGTAATGTTAATTTTCATATTTATAAGTAATTTTGTTACTTTGTATCTATTAGTGATGAATTATGAATAAATAAAAGTTCAGCGTATGTGTATTATGAGTGGGTGAAAATTTTTCACTCACTCTTTTCGCTCACCCGTTGCTATGGAAATAGTTTGAATGGGTAAAACAAACGCTTTCACATTTGGTATCTAAGTAAGAAACACTTGTTTTCAATGACAGGATTGAACAAATTGTATTTTTTAATAAATTTCTTTTATTATTTAAGTCACTTGATAGCAAAAAATATAGAAAAATTTAGCGTACGTGCAGCACGCGTTGATGCAAATTGTGGCAGGAGGGGGAACTAAAAAAATAAATAATTTTCCCTAGTATCTATAGTTATCTATAAATGCGAAACTAGACGGGCGTTTTTTCCACGGCGGAATCTACGCAGCGTTTTTACACCCTGGAATGAGGTACACGCGTTTATATGGAATAAAGAAACTAAACAAATATAGAAAACGAGCTCCTGGGTATGGCTATAGCATGTGCAAAACCAAATTTTAATAATGATGCTAGTTTTGCTTTTATTTAAAGTGTATATGTATGAAATTTCATTTAATTGCTTGCATAAATAAGATAGTTTGAGATGTCTAGATCCCTTTAAATACCCTGTACATTTCAACGTCGGATGCAACCGGTCAAGTAGTTGGAGATTCTGGGGACATGAGCCACCGCCATCACCACCTGTCGATATTTTTTTGGTAGCTTCCGGAGGATGTTTGGGTTTTTTTTTTGTGGGCTTGGCGTCAGATGATCACTTGTTGTTTGTTAAAGCTTGTTGGTGGTGGGCTTATTGTATTTTAAGTTGTATAAATAGTTTAGCTTTGTTTTTGGTGTTTGTGAGTGCAATCACTTTGGTGTCGGGTAAAGTATTTTATGTAGTTTACTCTTATGTACTTATATGAATTGTGCCATTTGTTAAATCAGATATTTTCCAACCACCATTGTGCTAATACGTAATTTACAACATGCAGGGTGTTAACTATATCCATGTGCTTGTGGAAGTCTACAATGTCTCAGGTTTAGGCCACGTTTACTCAGTTACACGGTGCACGGGGCGTACCTATGCCGAACCTCGACTTCCGTGAAGTAGGGCATGCAATGCTAGTTGTATTTAGTTTAGGGTGACTCGTAACATTCGCGAATGTGTGTGCCTTGTTGTATGTAACTAATACCTTTCTACCGTGAGAGGGAGCTCGGACGCTAGAATAGAAAGGTGTTCTAGACCTAAGGCCTAAAAGGGTCCGAGGGCCCTCGAACCTCCAACTCTAGGGATGATGTGCTGTAACAAAGACCATCCTACACATGGGCGGCGCCCCATCTCTTAACCACCTTCAGTTTTGTGTCGTTACGAGACCGATGTCCGGGGAGTGTTACGAAGCACGAGTAGTAGTTCCGGAAGTCTGGGGTTTATACCAATGTCATTGTGTGGAAACTGAGCATAATTGAGGGCCCCACAGGCACACTGAGTATGGTCATAACTGCCTATTGTTACGTCACAACATGAATAATAGATCAGACGTGTTCTTACAAACTTCACACCATCCTATTCGATATACACTGATACGAATAACTAGTAAGGTGACTTATATCAATAAATGCGTGAGTGTGTTGCCACTAACAATCTTAACTGCGCTACGGGCTGACAGGCAAATATGCCGGCCCAATTCCTAACAATATAACCGTGAAACAGGAGGGCAACCAAGCTGAAACGCTGGCCCTGACCTAACAAATAACCAGGTTCACCATCCAATGACTAACTAAAAGTGAGTTACCTTCTAGCCGCGATTAAAGAAAAGTACATGACATGTTGTGACGAATACTCTACGCATACTGTCCAAACGTACCCTGCTACTCGAATTCATTAATTAATTAAGGTAGTGTTACATGTTCTGCTTAGGTGGTTGTTGTTTCAATTTGCTTGTGATTAACATAGTTTGTGTTTTATTCACGGCCAAGGTTTTTCTCAAGTCGCACTCTTTTTCGCCTTGGTAGTCTGCTTTTGCGAGAGTGCGGCACCTTTAGGTTTTGCTTGCTTTGCTTTTAATGTACCACATCCAAATTCCGGGTTTTTCAGAATAAGTTTATAATAAATAAACTTGCAGACATTACAGTGTTTTATTTGAGTGTTCCTGCCCGACTGGGTCCCGAGTCACTGTATTGGCTTCGTGTAACGTAAGGGGGCCCTACCGTAGGCGATCCAATCACGTGCCATCCTTTTGTTTGACTTTTAGGCGGGAACCGTGCTTTGATACTGGGATTGCAACGTTGCCACTTTTCCGTGAAATCTGTCATTTCCATTTCGAGCCTGGGGTGGGTTAAGATCAGTACAAGTTGGCACTGCACATCCTGCTCAAAACCAAATTTGGGAAAATGGCGCTACATTTGCTTTTATTCCAAGTGGCTATGTATCAAATTTCATTTGAATGCCACCATAGTTAAGAAAGTTGACACTGCGCATGCGCAAAACCAAATTTTGAAACTGGTGTTAAATTTGTTTTTATTCCAAGTGGCTATGCATCAAATTTCATTTAAATCCCCCCATAAATAAGAAAGTTGGCACTGCGCATGCGCAAAACAAAATTTTGAAACTGGTGTTATATTTGATTTTTCGTACTTCAGAGACTAAAGTGTCCACTTCACTCCATTATGACAAGTACTGAAATGTCACTTTTTGTCCCGCCGGAATTAAATTTGGACGAAAATCCCGGAAGGATGAAATTACTAACAAGGCAATTTCAGTAGGTTGTTCCACATTTTGTATGCGGCACTACTTCTTAAACGCATCGTACTGCTGCTCATATAGTTTTTTGGATTTCGGTGGTATCAATTCTTTACCTACTTTGGCTGCTTTTTATCAATATGAAATACACCTTTGTCACCCACCACCAAAATTATGACACTAGCAATGACAGTTTCCAAATTAATAACGAGCTCCTAGCGAGTTTATAATTTTGTTGTGTGTGTCTGTCCGTCCGTCCGTTAGCACGATAACTCACAAACGAATGGATCGATTACGATGAAATTTTGCAGGTGGATGCTTTATCAAATTTGTAGATCGGAGTTCGTGAATATGTAGCCCAAAAAATAAAGTAGGCCCTTTTTACACCTCCGATAGTTATGAACCGAATTGCATGAAATTCAATATGCGCATAGCTTTAGCCATATAAAACACAATTCCAAAAGTTTAACCTAATCGATCAGCATTCACAGTGCCCTTTGCGCATCTCGACCATTTACAGACCGAATTGCAAACTTTCTTATTTATGAAGGTATTTAAATGAAATTTGATACATAGCCACTTGGAATAAAAGCAAATTTAACGCCGTAAGAACGTAAGAACGAAACCGTAAAATCTTACGTTAACGAAAATAATAACGATTTAAGGCCGATTCAGAGTTCCGTAACGGTAAGCGGTAAGAGGTAACGATAAGAAATAAGAAAAATAAACATTTAAATTATAATGGTGACATTCAGAGTTTCTCCGTAAGATGCAAGACGTAAGTAGTAAGAAGTAAGAAATGGATTATTTCACTTCATACCTTATCTCTTACGGAATCATGTTTTGTTTATTAAGATGAGAATGTATTCGACCGTTAAACATTTGAGTTGAAGGTGTATTAACACTAGAAGCGCTATGATTATGATGTCACTATCCACATTCGTTTACCTACGTCTATGAAAAGCAATATAACCTCTGGTACTACAATCTCAAACGTCAGTTTGACAACATATGACGCAAACGGTCTTCCCTTACCTCTTACGGATTTACGTTACCGCTTATTTCTTATTTCGTACCTCATACGTTACGGAACTCTGAATCGGCCTTTATAGTTACCGTAGTGGTAAGAGATGAGCTTGCGTATTAGTGCGAAACAAATTCTGCAATTGTATGTCATCTGTCAGTAAGAGTAACGTGCATTTCAAAATAATAATAACCAACAAAGTGTCAATAATTATTGTAAATAAATAAAACGAACGTCAGGATAAACTCAACTGTTTGAATTATCCGAGTACTACCGAAGACAAGCGCGTTAGCACGATTTACCGTAAGAAATAAGATTTGGGCATTTCCTACGTACCGTAACCGTTCTAACGCAACGTTAAAGCGAATTATAAATGTTCACGCGCAACAAGTAGGGTTTAATTCCAAACGTTACGGTACGGCGTTGCGGGTACGGAACTATAAATTCAGCTTATGTACCATGGATTATATCATGGGTTGACTTATATCACGGCGGAAAAGCGCCTGTCTAGTTTCGCTCGATGCTAGCCGTCGTCGTCGTTCGTCTAATCGTTGTACCTGCCACAAGGGTTCAATTCTCGGTCGATGAAGAATTTTTTTAATTTTATATATTGCTTACCAATTTTACATTTCGCCAGACTGGTAGAATGATATAGAAGTAGTATTTCTAGTAATACTACTACATTTTATTATACTGAAGAAATAGTTATTTGTATCACAAGTCCAGAAAATGGATTTGTAGCACAAGTATGTCACATCACAACCGATATTTACGTGTTTATTTATTCCTTAATTAAATGAATAAACAAAGCATTTACGTTAATTTAATTATTATTACAAATTTGTAAAGCGCTTAGCGCAGTCTTAAGGAGTTCATAACATTTAAAAGAAGCTGCGCTAAAACTAATAGGTAGTAAGTTGATTTCAATGGGAAACATAACCTTGAAATTTATTTCCATTGCAGCTAGTGCTTACACCTATTTTGGGAATTGGGTTGCAATGTTTTCATTTGCAAATTGATTTATCATATTAATTCCATTACATATAAGAATGATAACAAGTTTGTTCGGATATCTACTTCTCGTTGGCTGTCGATTACGAGGAGAGCAGTAAGAGGGCCGATGATCTACAATTTGTTGTACCTATGCAGTGAAGTTTGATTATTATGGTCTTACTACACGGAAGTAACTTACTGATGTCGGAAATTTTCATCATAGATATGAGCATAGATATCGACAAGAAACCGTTTTCATATGCGTACCTACACCTCCTTTTCGGAAACTGTCATCTTCAGAGAAATATACTTGCTTGTAGATATATAATTTATGGAATAATGTATACAGTTTAATGTTAACAATGGCAGAAATAATAATAATTACAAATCATGTAGTGTCGTTACTCTTCATCCGTTTAGTGTTGTATTTTTTGACTGCGTTAATTTACATGCGAAACCATTTTTTGGCATTCCTGGCATCCAGTGTGAAAGTAGGTAAACTTCAATTTCCTATACTTTCAATTAGCTATATCTGTTTTTTGCCATAAACCGTAAGTTTACCATCGGTAAACATGTACAAGTGTCATAACCGCACTAAACGAAAATTTGTAAGTGAAACTTACAATTCTTGATTAGGGTACTTACCTACCGCATTTACATAACAATTTAATTTAAATTTAGCAATGTCATTGCAAATTAAATCAGTTCCACCAACCAATTTTTAGTGATATTTTTGCCGGCCTAGGTCAGCAAATTATAACTTTCTGGACTAATTTGGCTACAGAAAACAAAGCTTTGAAGCGGGGAGACACAAAAACGAATTTTTACCGCAAAGGAAAGGAGGTAGTCAAGTTGGACTTTTATTTATTTATTTATTATTTATTATTCCTCTCTTGTTTTGGGCTCTCAACAGGCTTGCGCCCAATTACAGAGTGACCCGCATGATGCTTTTTATAGGTGCCTCTGCAGAAGGTCTTCAGTTGTTCTATACTACTCCGGGATTTACCTTACGAATTAGGAAAACTGCAGGAAAACCTAATTCGGAGTGGCCGACAGAATGCTCGAAACTGGTCTAAGGTAATTCCCATCTCTGCCACAGATGAAAAATTTCACCTCAACCCAGGCTCGAACACCCGACCATAAAGCCGGGACAGACTTCTCAATTAGTCTAGATTAATGTGTCTCTGGTAGGGTGATTAGTTTAGTTGATGTTTAGTTAGTTTCATAGGTCGATTGCTGTAAGCACAAGCAGTTGTAAGATTTGAATAAATTTTTATTTCTTTTATGTTATTCATTCACTTGTTTATTTAGAAAGGGTACGGCGAAAGAAAAACCTTGACAAGAGCCCAATAAAACTAATTAGCAAGCGAATTAAAGCATACAGAAAAATAGCATTATTCATGTGGTGACGTAATAAAAGTGTCTACATAATGACATCGGTGTAACAGTCAGATAACAAGTAGCTATATATGGCCGATACTAACTCAACTACATGAAAAATCCCATAAGACGATTTCCAAAACTCCTGAAGGTCATCTGACTCGCCCCCTAGCGGTGACTTTGAAAACTAAATAGAAGTCCCAGTTATCTCTCCCTGGCCGCGACTTTCAAACCTAAATAGAGCTCCCAAAGGTTAACAGCCTTAAACAGATTTTTTAGTGCGAATGTCATTTGAAGGTGACTACATAGAAGGGTTAATAACCCTACAACATTGAAAACCAAATAAAGGTCATAACGATTTGTCGGAGGAAAGGCGTGCGGAGGTGACTGTGGAGGCATTATATACTCCAGTTTAAACTCTGGAGGGCGGTTGTAAAAATTTTTCGGAGGGAAGGGGGGCGGAAGGTGAGTGTGGGAGCATTGTACTCCAGTTTGGAGGAATTATAAAGGTCCTGTATTTGGACATTTCGAATAATATTAATGATCTCATGGATAGCATATGCTGAGCGTAGTGCTGAGCAGTCGTGCCCATGCATTGCTGATCCTAACTCAACTCAATGGCGATAAGGCGATTTTCTACGCTGATCTTTGCGCCCATCGAGGAAACTTTAGATTTTGCACGGCTACCTAACAACAACGATAAAACCAAGGTATTTTATGATGATTGATGAAGTCCATATCTTATTATGAAATGAAAAACAATTTCATATATGTTTATTTAGACTTCCTTATTGCTACAATATCTACATGTACTATGCGATCAAAAATAAGTTGCTGTCGAGTAACATTTGGAACACTTTTGGAAATCAAGTTCGATTTACACAACAGACAACCTAACGGCAGAAAGGACAGAGTTCCAGACCATAAGAGAATTGGGAACTCGACCCTCCTCACGTGCTTGTGCATCGAAATCGCAAACTCCGTACGCAGGACCATACCCTGTCAATAAATGGACACCAAAAACTCGACAGATCGAGGTAAAACGGTAGTCCTCGACGATACAGCAACCGCTTCACCAACGCAACACAAAAGAACAGAAGCGGATATGGTAACCGATACGCACCACACCATAATTATCGTAGGTAATTGCACAAGTGCATCAAAATTACCGATAATTTTTTTGAAAGCATGTTGTCTAAAAACTGCATGAGTTTATTTTCATATTTTGGCGAAAGAGCCCGACACCGAAGGTGGAGGGCTCTTTTAAACAAATATGAAAATGACCGAATGCAGTTTTTTTACTGACAACATGCTTGAATAAAAAATTATCAGGTTTATTTTGATGCACGAGTGTAATTTATGGGACAATTTATAAGTAGGTAACGTCAGTTTGACAAGTAATGCTTGTTCGGGAAATATTCACATGTAATACCACTAGTGCTTGAATTATTTCCGGAAATTTGTTCGAGCTCACGAATATTTTGAAAATTAACCCGAGCCGAAGGCGAGGGTTAATTTTCGTCAAAATATTCGTGAGCAAGAACAAATTTGTAGAATAATTCAAGCACGTGTGGTATTCGGTAAGAAAATTTCACACCATATTGAACCTCAACGACTCATTTGAAAATTTGTTCTCTCTTTGAAAGTAGGTAGATCAAGATAGCCTTTGGATGACATTTTAGATTTGAATTGAAATTGCCGTTGACAGTAGTTTATTGTGAGCGTGAACGAAATGATTCGATTCGGTCAAGAAAATACAGAAGCTATTCGTAGCGAAATTCAGCACCTTAACGCCCCAGAATAGTAAGGAATCCAAGTCAAGTGTTTGGAAGCCTGACTTTTACTCTGAAAAAAGTTATGAATTCGATAGGGAAAACATATCTGTGAAGGAATTGGCAATGATTGTGGATGATTATGGATTTAATATCTACCCCAATGGTGTTTATTTCTGCTACAATATTTTCTTATAACGCGGGTAAGTGACGTTTTATGTCAAAACGTTCTCTTATGACGTCAAAAAATTTCCACTATAATTCGCTCTAGGTTACCCCTACAGGCAAAAATTTCCGATAAATACCTCGGTTACCATGATAACGTGAGACGAAATCTGCATTTCATTAGACGAAAATGGTTGGTGTGAAATTTTCGACATAATTATGAAAGTGTCCAAAGGAGTTGCCAGTTGCCATGGATATGGACAGTGCAATTATCGCAGGGCTCTTTCGCTTTCTACAGTGCAATTATCGCTGTAATTGAGCGATAATTGCACACCTCATATGGCATTTATGACATATGAGGGAAATATTCGGCAAAATCAACACGGTGTTTGTCCCACGTTGTGCAAAACAATCAACCCTACCGACGAACAGGGCGACGCGTATGCGATAGAATTCATTCTATTGCGTGTTGTCCTATAGTAACCAGTAGGACCAAACCGAGCTCCCTAATAGCATAGAGTAAATAATATATTTACTCTATGCCAATAGTGAGGAAATCGACATGGCCGAACTGTTCTTATAGTGAAGAATTACAATGACGAAACCGAACTGTCCTATAATGAAGCATCAACTAAGACCACGCAACCTCCCCGTAGCGTGGAAATACGCCAACACCTCCCCAGGGCTTTGTGCTACGCGAATCATGCAGCCCGCTTCCGTCAACACCACGAGACCTGGTGCCATGAAATGTTTCGAGAAAATTATAGTATAAATTACTGGCATTAAAGTACATCCTTCATCGTGAGGATAGGCTTTCTAGCGAAAAAATAGGACGTCGATGTAGCGATTTTATAGTAGTGAAGCTTTTGCCCTTGCCGAGCTGGTAAATAACAACCATAAGAAAACTTGTTTTTTTCGCGAGATACTAGGAGCGTCTTCTTTTCGCGCGACGCATTTTAATAAGAAAATTAAAGTGTAGATTTTCGCAACGCCTTGAATTGAGAAGATTATGATAAAACTCCGTGGTGAGAAAAGCAAAAAAAAAGATAAACTTCAAAAATGGAATAACAAAAGCCGCAAGTAGGAAGTAGGAAGGAATAAAAATAATTGAAGACACGCGGGAGTCTAATTTTTTTAACCAAGTTCCAGGACTTCGTGGCATTTGGAGGACTTTTGCCATTCGTTAAGTCTGTTTAACCTTTCGAAAACGCCTTACCGGGTAGCGTGATTTTTCCTTCGTAGTGGAGAACTTCAATTTCAATTTATTAACATATCCTTCACTTTTCGTCGCCGTATTCTTTCTGTTTCTTCGTACATATCTTCGGGACAATTTAGACAAAAATCTAGGTTTTCGGTCGCTAATAACTAATATTAATTATATACAGCAGACTTATGTTGTGACTTGCCATCCTTATCTAACGACTTGTAATGTCTATACGACTGTATAACAGACGCAGTAAACCATAAGCTTATTATTACGATATACATCGATGAGTCATACCCAAGTATAGGTATCTGGTGCAAACAATACACATATGCACAGCAATAGTATTATAATATGTGCAATTTCAGAGATAGCATGGTGTTGAGAAAGGCAGGTATAACAAGTTGTAACAAAATTGAAAGTCACTGCGTTAATTATAACAGACTTCCATTTGCAACGGAAGTAGACTTCAGCTTCGTTAGTCGAAATGGCCTATTTCTTTTAGGAAGGTTTTATAAGAGCTTCCATTCTAAATTTCCGATTTTTCCTTCTTTCGCGTCTTCCAGATAACCTACTTCGTTCGTGGCAAAATAAATCACCCTAAATACAGTCTTAATAATTATGATTAAACAGCGTGAAGTAAATAAGCTTCTTTGACCAAAAGCGGTTTTAATATTATAATTAATTTGAAAATGTGATACATTTATCCACAATGGTTCATTTTTCCGCTCGATTTGTTTCTCCGAACACTATTGAATTGTGTCAAATATATTTAGTGAAAATTTTTCCAGTTCTTGTATCACTCAGTTCTCAGAAATCGCAAAACGCCTTGTACTTGCTTTCTAGAAATATGTTTCATTACTATACAATATCGTAAGGGATGCAATGTTTACGTAAACACAGCCTAACATAGATCGCTTTTCCATGTATGTATATCACTCCAACTTTTTCAAGATACGGTAGTGAATTCTTAAGTGTCGGACATCAAAGTCTGGAAGAAATCTTTGCTTAGGATTTGGTTTACATCTTTTTATATTGTACACAGGATACCCTTTTTTATACTGGCAAACAAAACTAGAACTGCCTTTTTACTACTCGATGTGCTCTATTTATCATTGAACCATGCACTACACTGAAATTAACCTACAAGTAATTTAATTTTCTAATGTTCTTAGAATGTAGAGATAGCGGTCCTAAATTTTAATAAGTAGGTACCTATAACTAAATTAGACAAATATACCAATCGAGTTCATGGGTATAGCATAACTTGGCATTGCTGTATCATATGCTCATTTGACGCAATTCGATTAATTACTAACGGAGATGTAAAAAGAGCCTTCCTTATTTTTTGGCTTACATTACCAATTCACGAACACCGATCTACACGTTTGACAAAGACTCCACCTGCAACATTTCATCGTAATCGGTCCATTCGTCTTCGAGATATTGTGGTAACGGACAGAGCGCAAAATTGTGAACTCGCTACGAACTCGTTAATACTAAATAAATTACTTAATATATACGTATAAGAATTATATTCCATAAGCAATGAAGCAAGTTAGCGATCCACTGCAGGGGAATAGTGACCGCAGTGCACATTACTGGCCAAATTTCAAAGTTAAAACAAAACAAGATCTAACAGATTCAATTCAATTCGTTTTACAGGCACCGCGCACAATTTACATTAATTGGTATGAGAAAGAAACAAAGCAATGAGCAAGAGGAGCGACTCAAGAGAGTCCGAAAAGCTGCTGAGATAAGTAAAAAAATCAGAGTGCAGTGTCCACTGTCCACTTATAGGTTTATATCACTTATCCACCATTTGGGTAAACCCCATTTCCCTATACAGTCTACACGTTGTAAGAAGCCAGGAACTCCATTCGAGACCACCGACCTACAGATCGTATATTGTTTTTTCTTTGCCAGAAATCTATTTGTCGAATATTTTTATTACCGTACTCTTAGCGAGTTTATAATTTTGTTGTGTCTTTCCGCCTGTTCGTTTGTCCGTCCGTTTGTCTGTGTGTTAGCACGATATCTCGAAACGAGTGGGCCGATTACGATGAAATTTTGCAGGTAGATGTTTTATTAAATTTGTACATCGGCAAGGTAAGCAAAAAATAAGGTAAGCTCTTTTGACATCTCCGATAGTTATGAACCGAATTGCATCAAATTCCACACATGCTTTAGCCATAAATACGAATGCCAAAAGTTTAGTCTAATCGATTCAACATTCACAGTAACCTTTTCGCATCTCGACCATTTGATACATTAGCATGTGGAATAAAAGCAAATCTAATCTAATGGACAGTTTCAAACTTTGGTTTTGCGCATGTGAAATGCCAACTTTCTTATTTATAAAAGTCTTTACATGAAATTTGATACATATGCACTTTGAATAAAAGCAATACTAACACCAGGCTCTAAATTTGGTTCTGCGTTCGACTAATATGTACAGCACCAATCTTATAGGAAATTTGCCACTTTATGGTTTATGCTCAACTCGCAGGGGCGGAAACTTATAGTATGTTTATTTACTAAGTACGCGTAACGGAGCTGTGCAACCAAAAACTTTCGTGTATATTTCATGCGCTCCAAATGACTCTTTTGAGCACTCATTGTCTAGGCTATAGTTGTTTATCGCCCTGATCACCTTTCTAATTCTCTTAGTTTTAGATGACAGAACAGTTCTGAGAATTTAACGTATCTAAATCGAACCCAAATATCGTGAAAGATCAGGGATACAAGGTACTCTAAAGGATATCCTACATGATTGTGAAGAGAAGGTGTACAATTTAGTCAACTTCTTAAAAATCTCGAGTATTCATAAAGTAATCTAATTACACTCTGTAACTCCAATTATGTTTATGTAACGCTATGTAAAAAATCCACTATACATATACAAATATCCATGCCCGAACCCGGATTCGAACTATATAGACCCTTAGTACTGTAGTCGAGCTTCAACTCAACTACGCGACACGGGCCAGCAATTATAGAAGCATAACTTCCGTAAGTCTCACTGCGATATACTGCGCCAAAAATGCCATCGGGTTTACCAATAAAAAGTAAGTAACTTATTTTTAATCTGATTCGTTATTTTGAACAAGAGAGGTAATGGTGGTCCAGTTTTACCAGTCGTAGCAGTAAGATAAGTGAGTGGTTACTTTAGTAATATAAGAATTCGTATACACTAACAAGAGAGTTGCGGATGCATTACCTGCGAACAGTGACTTCTATGTCAGAAATTTCTTAAACGGGCAAAGCCCTAAAAAGTGCTAAAAACAAGGCAATGTAAGAAACCCGGTAGTGATGTGGATGGTTACACACAAGCAGCGATTCGGAACTCCATCTACGACATGATCCAACACAGTAAGTTAAAACACACGTTGAATGTTTGAATGTAAATGATTTTATGTGAAATGTGCAAAGATTATATTAGGAACACGTTTAGAGTCTGTACAACATTTTTTATACAACGATTTCAAAAGAAATCTCCATTAACATTAAGGCATGAATCCCACTTTTGTACTAATCTGTAAATTCCGTGCTCGTAAATTTCTTGAGGCTGCTTAAGGAACCATTCCCTAACCGCAAACACTACCTCAGCGTCCCATTTGAACCGCCGTCCTTTTAGTAATTATTGCTTTAATGGGCCAAAAACATGGTAATCGCAAGGTGACAAGCCGGGACTGTAAGGCGGATGTTGTAAGACTTTCCACTTCATGCGACTAAGCAGTTCTTGAATCGGCTGGGCTACATTGTGGTCGGCAATTATCATGCAGAAGAATGACCCCATTTGTGAGCTTCCCGGGACGTATATTCTTGATGCTGACCCGTAAGCCCTGCAGAGTGTCTGTATATCGCATATACAGTTTTCATTCTCGTATAAATTTTCGTTGGCTGACGTCCTTCAGCGGCCAAAAATTGAATAACAGCACGACAGTTATCTTTGGATGGATTTTCTATCATGGATGCCATTTTCAAACGCAGTCCCAACAAATAGAAAAGAGCAAACTGCAAATAGTTTTGTCAGATGCTTTACTAGTATCACAGATCTACACATACACAGATTGCTAACCTTATGCATTTTTTGGGAAACAAATTGAGGTATACTTAAAAGCGCCCTCTATTGCGGAGCAGTATAAACATGTACCGTTTAAAACTGTAATATGACGCTTATGGATTTATGCATTAGATGTCGCTGCAAAAAATTTAAAGCGGTAAAGTATGCATATAATCCAGTTTAATTGTATTTTTACCAGGAAAGTTGTGGGGTAGTTTCGATTTCTTTGATTCTATATGTTTTTTGGGGTGCTGAATCCGAATCTGAGGTTTGCTAACAAAATTTCATGACGCAACATTGAAAAAAATACAAAAAAAGTTGAAAAAGATATTTTTTTAGCAGTTTTGTGCTTACAACTCGAAAACTATCAACTTTTCGAAAATAACCTCCCTATCTTTTATTGGCGTGGTAAAGAGTGTAACGTTAATGATGGCAGAGATATACATAGTTTTTAAGTATGCCTTTGCGGTTAGCAATCTGTTAAGACATTTAAAGCCGCAAATAGTTTCCGCCAACTTCAAAAAACCTTCACGATTATTTAAGAACCTGCCCTATGTTCGTGTGTATCTGTGTCCACAGGGACCCGCTTTTAATAACTCCCTTACGACGAATGAGTAGCTCCAGTGTTAAATTAAACAATTATGGCTCAACGTACCTCCTATCATGTCATACCACTGTAATAAAACGAATATTAAGGAATTCGAATTGTGCAAACTTTAGCGCTTTAATTTTGTTTCAGCGACATCTAACGCATAAGTCCATAAGCGTCATATTACAGTTTTAAACGATACATGTTTATACTGCTCCGCAATAGAGGGCGCTTTTAAGTATACCTAAATTTGTTTCCCAAAAAATGCATAAGGTTAGCAATCTGTGTATGTGTAGATCTGTGCTAGTATCAAAGAATAACCACACTCTTTGCTAGTATGTAAGCAAACAATTTAAACAAATTAATTCGGTTGCCATGACGACCAGGTCATGGCTGCATAGATCAAACGTGTTTCTATTCAACAATCCTCGTATTAAATTAATATTTGTGTAGCTGTAGAGATTATGATCAGTTTACGCTTCAATCCCGTTAGCAAGTTCTAACAGAGAAAGATGTATTTAATGGGTCCAAAAGTTCCTTAAGAAAAGTTGTTGAGAATAATTGACTTCCGCTATCAAAAAGATAATTCAAGAAAAGGTTTAATGGAGTTACCCAATATCGAACTATCAAGAGTTCGCATTTTTACGTGCGTATGTAAAATATATGCAATCTGAGACTGGACGCCAATGTGTCTTTTTGAATGAAACGTGGGTATTTCAAAATGGAACAATGTGTAAGTGATGACCAGACAACTGATCAAAAAGCGTAAAAAAACATTAAACCCGAGGGACGCAGGTAACATACTGATATTGGTATTGGTGAGAACAATATCATCTTATAACTATTTAAGATATGGGGTTTTACATGCAGGAAACAGGAATGGTTTTATTACCGGAGCATCTTCAATTTTTGCGTCAAAAACAAATGATGCAGGGGGCATGGGGAAATGAACCAATACAGTTTTCTTAAGTTGTTCGGGTACCAGTTGTTGCCAACTTTAGAACTAGAACTACAAGCATGGCTACAGCACATAAATGCTGAGTTTCCAAATGATGCATTAAAAGTAGATGTTGGTGATGTTGCAAAGTTTGTTTCCTTAAATTCCATGCAGAATAATTTATTCGTAGTAATGCTTCTAGTTTCGAGACTAAAAATGTGTTACTTCAGAAACAAAATCTTTAAAACGGTATGCTGCTGATAAGATGGCAGTAGAAAATGGACATGCAGTACTACGGTTGTCTCCCTACCATTGCGTTTTCAATCCCATCTAAAATATAAGTATGGGGAATATCCAAACAATATTATAGCCGACACATTGGCAGAGAAAATTGTTTACATGTGGCAACAAGCCATCGATGCAAGTGTGATATTTTTGTAACTGATGTTCAGATTAATGTTTCCCGGTTTATTTAGATATCAACCTCAAGATTTGAAATCAACAAAATGGTTTGTGAACTACGCCTGCGATGTTTTAATATTCATGGAGAAATCGAAAGAAACGCGTCTTCGGTAAAAAAGGCTGCGGTTCGAATTTTACCAGGACGAAAACAGAATGATCGGCGAACAAGTTAGGCGAAAGTTATCGCCCTTCCGATGACAGACAACCAGTTGGAACGATGCACGTTGATGTTTTTGGAAAAAATATGACATTCCTAGAATCTTGAAATTGGCGACCTGATTTTTACTGTTACACAATTAGAATGTTTTGTGGATTTTCTTTTAGTTTTGTTGTCTTTGTTAAAATCTAATTCGTGTGTTTATGTGGACTATGCCAGGGTTTGTGTCCCGAATAAGGTTTCCCTGATATCGCCTGCTTGTGAGCGTAATATATTTTATATGTTCTAATTCACTTTTCTTTTCTTTTCTTACGCTGAAATTAAATTTCTTTTTTCATTTGTCTAAGTATAAAAAGAACAGCCAGTTTCAACACCGACTGCTACCCTGATTCGAAATTGCCGCGAAATGTCCATCGTTTTGACATGAAAATAATAACGGTGGCTCAGCCCTGAGTATAGGCGATGAGTCATTGAGTGAAGATATGCTAAGTCGAGATTGCGGTCGCTTCTCGACCTCTGCTGCTAAGTATCGTATCACATCGTTATTCGATCAAGTATGATCTTTGGTTATAGTTATGTTGAGGGGCCGTTCAGAACTATACTCTGTCTTTCCATAAAAATTTCCCTCTATAAGCAAAAATTATTCAATGTCCAATTAAATAAATGTGAAAGTCATGTAATCTTCGCTATAAGGAATTGGTTTCGCCTGGCGAATTGTGTGCTTAAACTAAACATCAAGCACGTGTAACAAAACTGTTATGAAAAATTTTAAATAATAGTTATTTATATATCAAGCACATAAACTGGGTCTTTATGGACGAGCCGTTTATTTAGCCGAGCGAGCTTGCGAGCGAGGTACAAATAAACAAGGCGAGTCCCCATAAAGCCTATTTATGGACGCGATACATACAAAGCCGAGTACAAAGCTTTATGTACGACTGCAGCAACCCTTAAAAATGAGAATTTCATGGAATTCAATAAACGATAAAATCTATATCTATATACCTATCATTGACATCAGATGTCAAGTATTTCTAAAATACTTGAATTTACCTTGGATTGACACCTAAGTACGACTGTCACATTGACAGACGGCCGTTTTACTTTATCATTATGGACTAGGCCATAATATTGCAAATTATGGCCACTAATTGCTACTGTAATCACCGCATTATCAAGCAGTCGTACATAAAAATGCTTACATTACAAGTTATAGCGCATTTATACGTACCTAGCTACATTATTCGATAAAATTACAAACCCTTCAGTAACTTTACTCTCTCGTGAACAATATTTCAACAAGTTCATTAGATACAGAAGCTGTCGAAAATTAATTAATGTCTAAAATTATTGGAATTACTCACATCATTTTGAAGCCGTAGCGTAATAAAAAGGGTAAATTCCTTTGGAAACGCTCGACCGTTTAAATCAGGAAACAATTGAGAGGAGGGCAGCCAAATATACGAGTTTGGTTTTAGGCGCCAGGCTGTCGGTCTATCCGGAACTTTTTGCCAGCGATCCCTCGAAGGATGGAAAAACTTTCCATCCTCTAAACTTAATGGATTGACCGCATCGATACATCTACATAAGAAAATTCAAAGTAATAATTCATGTTGGTCGCAAAGTCACATTATCACTAAAAGTTAATTTAACTTGGCTTAACTATTAATTATACTAAACATACCCAAATAGATTACAATGTCTCTGTTCTACATTAAATCCTGGACAATCACTAAGTAGACAATGACGAACTCGCTGTTGTATTCCTGCGGAACACGATACACTGCAGCTAGACCAGTCCGTCCATTTACTCCACCCTGAAACAAATTAACGGTTTAAGTTCCTTTTTCGTATAATAAATACCATTTTGTTTTCAGAAAATTTATCAGCGTAGCACTTTAATACGAATTTCAAATGAAATTGCTATAATCCATCTAAAAAGTTTAATGGCGTTCTAATTTTCTAAAGAGATTGTTATTGCAGTTGTGAATTGAACTAAAACGCTGCTCTCTTTATGCGCATAAAATTTTCATTGTAATCATGAATAGCAATTGTATTTACACAATCATGTACACTAGGTGCATTGAAAACATTTTACAAATGTGACTTCCAGTTGTTCAAAATTTGTCTTCTGAAAACAAAATTTTACTGAAGGTATGTACGAGTATATTCAATTGAGAAAGTTGGGGCCAAGGTTGAGACTGTTGAGATTTCCGGCCAGACCAAAACAACATAATATAAACTCTTATTTATTGCGTCAATGTTAAAGTGGTAGTCTTTTATTAAGAAAACAAGAGCAGCATTTGCAACTGCAGCACACGAACCTATCGCTCGTGTATGAGGCACAGTTTGTTCCAAAATTAAACAGATGCAGGGTAAGTTGAAATACGAGTAGTAGACAAAAACTTACACCGCTGCCAAATAAACTCCCCACAACATGAAAATAAACTCCCAACAACATCAAAATAAAATCCCCCCGACATAGAAAAACCATCACACACCGCAGTTGAATTGGTTTCCCCGGCTAAAAATTTACTCCTCGCTGTGGCGCGGTGTCGAAGCGTAATTCACGCCTCGGTTTATAAAATTCAATAGCGTCCGTTATTTGACACATATCGGCCTAATGACGTTAATAACTATAGGCATGCCGTTATCAGTTTTTCGAAATATCTAGTTACGATTTTAAGTTGATTTTGAACTACATATTACGTTCCATGAATGATGCAAAATGTAAGTGATATCTCAGTTTTATTTTTGTACTTATAAATTATCGTTGGTCGAGTATCACTGTTTTTTGGTTTGTTTGGGGATCACTGTATTTTCCAAATTGTAGTGTATGTAGGACTTGACGAATTATGATTGGTTCTTGCGAGGCGAGGGCGATATGCGCGTTAGCTTACCTTTTCCGTCTGATTCTTTCTTCGTTGGTAGATAATTTAAGGGGGGATTAACACCAAAATGTGAGGTTAATATAAATTCAAATTTCAAATGTACAAATTTCAAAATATTTTTACTTTTTTCGTAAAAGATAATTCGTAACACCTTCATCTGAGACAACTACGTGATGAGATACCTACATATTTCGCATTAATACAAAAGAAAAAAAAATATTACGTAACCTTTAAAGGTACACCACTAAATAAATATCAAATAGTGTAGCAAACTATTAGTGTCTTGTCACAAGTAGTACCCTGAAGAATGATGTAGTATTTTGGTTTCGGATGAAACTTACTTATTTTTCAAGTTTTGTACATTTTAGTGCCTGATCGCTAAAATGTGAGTGCCGCCATCAAATTCCACGTTTTTCCTGTAATTTAATTTGTGGATTTCGTGTAAGATGGCGCTGTTAGCGTGTAGCTAAAGTCTGTATACAGTATGGACGTTTAGGTAACGCAGTGACCTATTAACGAAGAATAGCAACCTGTAATATACTTACATCAATTTATCACATGGATATTATCGCCAAAGGCTGACCTTGTTCTTAGAGATAAAGGTGGTGTTTTGTTTGTTATCGTAATTAGATACGTCCTACATTATGCTACAAACAGGATTGTAATTTATTCCACAGATCATTTATTCTTGCTCTGTCAAATTTTCAGGTATACAATACATCACCTGTTACTGGCTTTGTGTTTGGATTTATTTTGGGATTCTTATCAATACACTTGATTTATATAGTGTGTATAATCAATGTCAATACTTATATACATAATATATTGGTCAACTTTTAATGCTCTGGTTTTATCAAGGTCCTTGGGTTTTATAGAAATATTTTATCATTAACGACCCTCGCGATCGTTTATAATTTTGTATTGCTGTCCGTCTGTCTGTCCCTGTGCACGATAACTTTGTGTAGAAACGTCCGATCGCTTTGAAAATAGACACACATGTTCTTCAGGATATAAGAAAGGTCCCTATTGTTTTTTGGCTATGTAGACTAACGGGCCAAAAAGTTACAACCCAAAAACTGCCCAAACCTACAAAAAAAGGGTTCTGTTATAATTCTTGTTACAAAGAACATATGAATATCCGGTTTTCTGTGTTAGTAGATGAATTTTTAAAAAATTGCGCATGTGCAACCCAACTTTTGTATTTGAGCAATCCCATTTTTTTTATTTGTTATATTTAAATGAAATTTTGTATGTATATGCACCTCCCACCTCGTATAAAAGTAAAAGTAATGCTAATTCAAAAATTTGTTTTACAAGCTATGTCTGGTGGAACAGAATCAATCCCTGCGTTGTAAAAAAGATGCATGTGCGAAGATCTCGAGAATCGTTCGGTATTCAGTTGTATCGGATTTTTTGGTCTAATATTGAGGCTACAGTGGGGCTCTGATATGTACCACAATAGCGATAATCGGATCTCATAAAACACTTATGTTTTTACCTCTTAATAATGCCACAGATAAAATCTCAATCCCCTAAGAACTTGATTAAGGGTGGTGAATGGGGGTGGGGCTGGAAACAAGTTTTTAATTAAAAAAAGGGACATTTTTTAAATTGCAACCAGTACTTGCACGACGCAGATAAAATGTGTCGCTTTGGACATAGATTTTTTAATCTATGTCTTGGAGCTACACCCCCGAACGGTACCAAATTTGCGTTTCTAGTTACATTTTCTTCTTATGAACACAACAAGTAAGACTCTCTGGGATTTTGGATGTATTCTTTCTAATTTTGTATTTCCAAAGATGCACCCTTAAACGGGCGTGTGAAAAGTCTGGTCCCCCCAAAATTTTATATTTGGAACTGCAATTGCGGACAGTTTCTTCGTGTGACTTTAAAAAAAAATTATGCGCACTTCATCGTTGAAATAACCTAAACATATTGCACCAAATGTTCGTCTTACAAAAAAGTGGTGCGCATAGCGAATATGGCAGAGGGCAGTTCTAGCGCATTTTCCAATACATGTTGGAAGGCGCCATTATTGGCACTTTCTCCGTCGGTCCACTCGAAGCTGCATCTACTTTTACAGTTTTCAAGATATTTAGTTCGTTCTGTTTGCATTCGGTAGCTTAGGGTATAGTAACAACCAAGAACCAAGAAAATTTACACCAATTGCTTGCTCCTGCGCCTGACCAGCGGCTGGTAAAGTTAAAACCAGTTATGTAGGTATTATTTCCATGTCTCTGGTATTATTACATATTCATCATCCTTTATATCTCTTTTCTTGTTAGAAACAATACCTACTAACCTGGTACCTACATTTAAAACATAATATGCGCATGGTCTGCGCGTACAGAAGACAACTGTTGATTTATTAAGATATTCGCATGCATTATTACCAATGGACACACAACTAGTAGAATCGTTACCAAGAATATGTTTTCCGCTTGGCGACATATCGCATATATGGTAAAAACCAGATGTGCGCATACGCATACTGCGCAATGTGCCAACTTTATAGTCATTTCTTTGAAATTAGTAAAGAAAAACAAGGCACATAGTAAAAATTAAATGTGTCATGCGGAAGCTGAGCGATATCATCTTTCTTAATCGGCTATTTTTTGAAATTTTAACCACATGTGCTTCTAGTAAAGGCAAACTTATCGCAGCATTTACCTATACTACCGGCATATCTGCACATGCGTGATTCTACCCAAAAGCTTTTCTGCTCTTCCTTTTAGGTATGTCTAAACATATATGTACCAAATTTGGTTCCAATCGGTTCAGTCGTTTACCTGAAAATGAGAATACCGACAGACAGACAGATAGAGATAATCCAGATTTTGTTTGATTCGGCTTCGTGGTGCTTCAAAACGTGTATTTTTTATTATTTATGCTTCTCAGGTATAAATATTGAGAAAGGTACCTACACCATATGCTGACCAATATATATTATAAGTCTTAAATCAAATGTCATTTATAGCGCAACGGATGTTGTATTGAGAACCGCTGACTCCGTACGGCTGGTTTTGAGAAACTTTCACTCGTAGGGAACGGATTTTTACATTGCATTTCAGGTGCATATTATTAAATACAACTATCGGTCGCGTTATAAATGACGTTTCATTTACGATTTAATAATTTATGTTACATTGCTGCGCATATGGACTATAGTTTACTGACGATATGTACTATATCTTGTCATAGAGTAGTATACTTTAAGTTGTGCTGCGTAAGGCGGACGTGAGATTACAAATTGTGCTGCGTAAAACTGGCTACGTAAATACTTGTACACGTGCTGCCATCCAGTGATGTATAACTTCATTTATTGGGTAACAAAACAACCTTAAGCGGGGTGTATCATTGAAGTACTTATGGGTTTAATTGGAAATTTTTAAGTATTATAATAGGTATGTTACATTATGGCTGTTTAACCTATGTTTTGTAGAATTTTATTGTTGATAGAGTTTCTACATTTTCTCCAGTTTGGATGCTTTAATTGGATTCATTCAATACGTAACTGGCCGCCAATCGCCATTTGCTAGACTATTCATTATCTCATACAATCTTTTTAGAAATTCTCTTCGCTTTACATGAGGATCTAAGTCGATCGTTGCTGTAATATTATTATTTTCTAGAATAGTTCTCTTATTAATTAGAGGTATGTTAATTGGTGTGACCGAAGATTGTTACATGTTAATGCTTTTTAGGATTCAATAGTGCCCTATTTCAAGTTTTATTTTCAAGTTATGGGCATTCTCAATTTACCTTTACGTCTTAATTGCAAAAAACTGCTACTCGCATGGATGTTCACAAAAAATTGCCGGCGATTTGATCATAATATAAAAAGGTCGTTTCTTATCATTTATGCATAATTTTGGAACTCTGACATATGCCATATAGGCTCTAAATGCAAATATAATTCAAAAATTTTTGACAGGTCGCACTTTGCACAAAAAATTTCTATTTACCAACTTTTCAGTATGAAAATTACCTATTATAACATCGCATTTTGCAACAGAATGTTCATTAGATTTATGAAGTATTAAATTCTACACAAGATGGTGCTGTTAACTCATTTTCCTTACAGTGACTTTATAAGGACAGTGGCGACAACTTATCATAATCCGCCATATTGGAGCTAAAAAATTGATTGTAAGATCAATATACCTTGTCATGTCAAATTGTGAGCGTAGAATAATAAATGTCAGTTTCATTTAAGTAAAGATTCTTGTTCAAAACGAACGGCGCAGAAATGATCGTTTAAAGCTTTGCAGAACAACCTATGGGAAAACAAATGCCTCCCAAATTCAAAATGGTATGGGTATATGGAAAACGGTATAATAAGTATGAAATATGGTGCAATATCCAAAATGTACATATAAATAATCATTAAATTGTGTTTGACATTTCAGTGTCTTCTGTCACTTCTTGTCCCCTGTCGCGTGTTGCTCCTTCCGGACTTAAAAGTATTTCTTTAGTCTCTTAAATGGAAGACAAAACACGTTGATCTAGTCCACGGAGTACAAGAGATCAATATTCCATGTGCTCCAGCAAACATGAAACCAATTCAAACGTATTTACGATCACAATTGAATTTGCTGCTAAATTTCGGATAAGCTGCTTCTCTAACCAGTTTTCTATCTAAACTCATTAGGTATTTAGGGCTTCTGAAAAAAATTTTACATCAATTACCAGTCGTAAGGTTAGGCACAGTTTTACATCTAAAAACACTAAGCGGATTACATACCTTATAATATCGTAATAAATCCAAACTATATGCGTCTTTAAAAATCGAGTTTATATAAAACTGGAGACGGAAAACGTAAAATAAAGCAAATACAAGAAGCAAAGTGTAAACTAGTAACATGAAGCCGTGACAATTACAGGTGACACTGTCAAAACAGTATAATTAATAATTATAGCACGGAGTGCACCGCGTCGTTTTGAAGGTTTTCTATTGGCCAGTTTGGAATTTAGCTCCAATATGGCGACCGGAACCAACGACCAATCAAAAACGAGATACCCTGTTGTCGCCACTGTCTCTATAAAGTCACTGTAATTTTCCTTAATTTGTGACATGTCGCACTTTGCATTTAAGCGCCTCATATAAGGTATTAATTATTATTTAATTAATTAATTATTATTAGGTTAACTAGTAAGTTCGTAATTAATTGGATAACTCCTCTTCAAGGATTATTTAAACGTCGTTATTTGTTCGTAATTCCTTGTTAATACATAATCAATTTTGAACGCGGTACGATTATGTTGAGTACGCTGATCTCCTTCAGAGACCTTCGCGCTTTTTGACGTATTTGATTTTGAATGTTGGTTGCAAGTAGTTGTAGTACGCTATTCAAGCATTAATTAATTAATCATTTACGAAGTCCCATACCTCAAGTTGCGGTTTTCTTTCTTCTTTTTTTTTTGTTTTAGGCTGTTATAATTCGAAGAGAGTTCTTTTATTTATATTTCCATTTTTTAATTAGACTTAAAAAAATGTACATTTCGAGAAATAAGTTACTGTCCATTGAAGGCACTAACTTGTTCAAATTGAATCTTAAGCGAAGGACTGAGAATTTAAACGTGTCATCATTTGAATTGCAGAACGTTTGCAAATAATCTATTAAAGTTACTCACGAGTTGTGTGTGTGCAGTGAGCAGAGGCGTGACAACAATTTTAGTTCATCCATGCAAGCGGACAGATAAGCTTTACAAAATCATATTTCAAAATAATAATGCAACTGTGTTCACGAATTCCATTACAATTAAAAATCGCTGAAACATGACCGTTTTAGCTCATTTATGGATTTTTCTCCGAACGTCATTTGTTCCTCGACTGAAAGTTAGTTTTATATATGTAAACAGGAAGAGTGATAAAAGTGGGGAGCGTTGCGTAATTGTACTTTTCACCCCTGAATTAAACCATGGATAATGTAAATGGGCGTTTATTGAGTAGTCACATTCCCTTGATTCAATGCTATGCTTTACGCGCGTCTTCCTAGGAAGTTCTCATGAGTGGGTCGCGCACCCCTCGTGCAATAAAGCTGCCTTAGCGAACCATAATAAAGTGTTCTAGTGTAATACGAAATTACTTTGTCACGGATAAATCTTTCAAATGCAAATAATATGAAGCTGCCAATTCGAAATCGGAACTAGGATTGGTATAGGTAAATTTAAAATAAGTGGATGACTTGAAGTCTTGAAATAGAAAAAAACTACACTTCTTGTCGATAATTCACATATCATCACAAGCATTTAATCTTGATATTTACAGTTAAAGTTCTGGGATCATACCCTTACTGTTAGCATTGACTAATAGTCAATGCTGTTAGGCAACTCACCTTTTATGTGAAAGAATGGCGGTCTGAGAAAAAATATGAAACAATTGTGATAAGTCTTCGACCTTAACCGTTCTGCGCAGATGCCGAAAAACAAAGACTTTTCAAGACGAAGCTTGGTATAAAGATGTGTATAAAGTTAACATCGGATACTAATTTTAAACGTTCGGGTGGCGTGCTGGCGTGGCGATTTTTCTCAATGTTTATTTTATTATTTGATTTTTGAAAACCGCCATTACAGGTCGTATTAACCATCAATCTGAATTGAAATACTATTCGTTTGAAGTATGGCGTGCTTCAAGCCTTATTTTATATGTACCGCAACTGAATTTTGTTTGTTTGTTTTACTGTACCGATGATTATGACGTTATATTGTTTTATTAAGTATTTATTTATCTATTCACGTAAAAGTATATTATCAATGTGATGTTGCCCTGTAAGTGTCGACTAACCTCAGACGATTCTTCCCTGTGTCATGTTGCTTCTTCAACTCGTGCGGAATGCAGCTTCTGTGTCTTAGTAATACGAGAAAGGGGGTTCTCTAATAAACTTTTCTTCGGTTAAGATTGCGGGGACTGTTTGTGAGATGGTCGACTTTAACATGAATACTGCTGACATTTTCACGTGTACCTTTCGTGTTAAATGAATGGTAGCCGATGTTTGAATAGAGCCATGCTCTTTTGATGTTGCTTTTTTATGTATGTGCAATTTTTTATTTTATGCGTTGTTTGTCTAAATTGACCGTAGATGTATTTTATGTGCTTCCGCACTAAATTTAATTATCTGTTTCCCATTTGTATTTACTATACAATAGTTTTATTAATTTGTTTAACTGCATTTGACTCGATACCCGGTTTTTATTGTACGACTTGAGATATTTCATTTGTTTGTTTTTGTATTTGTGTGTGTTATGCTAGATTTTTCCTAACCCTTGTTGTGTGTGTAATATGTTTCACATGTTCTTGTCTTTTTTTACGTACAAAGCTTATTAAGTTCCTGACTGGGTCTCACACCCCACCACATACAATAACCGTCATATTAGAACACAACGTGTGAGTACATATTTGTGACATTTTGACATGAAAGCCAGATGGATCTGGATGGATTTTTTCTTCAAAGTTATCAACTGTAACTATAACGCAAGTCAAGATCTTAGTGCCGAATGGGGGACCCCTATGATCATTACAAAGTTCTGCAAAATAAACTTGTCAATCTCCTAACAACGGTTTAAATCACTAGTGCAAAATAGTAGCAGATTGTTATGCATTTATTCGCAGAACCATTTTCTATTAATAGTCTTCTTTACCTAAGCGCAACTTTTTTACATTATGGTGTATTAGATGGTTATAGTTGCTTTGTCAACTCCTGTCTTGGTCCTTAGTTAGTTCCCGCCGACACTGTGCCGCGGCGCCACTTGCTACACTCAAACATAGATATACTTTGTTTCACTGGTGCTGAACCTGACGTCATAAATGTGATTCTCTCTTCATTACATTTAAATCGATTGAGACAAAAAAATTACGTCATTAACGTAAGTCGTGACAAATAAACCAATTGATCTGTCATAATATGAATCCGTCAAATGATTTTCGTTATAGACAGATTTCCAGTGTTAAATGCCTTTTGATTAGGTAGTTTGTGTTAAAAGTGAAGTAAATATCATCAAAGTTAAAAACGCTTAGGCAAGTCGACAGTGCAGCAACGCCGTTAATAGACAAGTATTTTAAAAATTTTACATAATGGTTCGATTCGCTCATATCATGAATTTAGGTCATTCCCGTTACCATTAGGTAAATATGACGAACCGATACACAGAATGAAGAGGTTCGCTAGAACACTTAGGTATTGAATTGATTTTATAGGTGAGAAGTTACACTCCGTTCCTTACACAGTAATCTTCAACGACTTGATGGCGTAGAAATATCTGGTACCTCTTTGTCCCGCAGTTTGAAGAAACTGAAATTCACGTGGCGGAGATGCACCGTTTCCAATAGATTATTTTTAATGGAACAGCCCTATGCAGTTCAAAGAAGACTACAATTTTTGAGAGACTTTAAACACAACGAAACTTCACTCTTTCCATTACGACCTGTGGTTTTAGACGAAACCTGGATGTACAGTAAAGGGTCTTTTAGAAGAAGCTGGCAAGATGGTACTCTCAAAACAGTTAGAAAAAGAAGTGAGTGAAGGGGTCCGGTATATACCTACTACTCCATGCAGGATCAGAAGATGGATTTGTGGTGTAGTGTCGTTTTTTCTTTTGTACATACAATTTGAATATGAACATTTGAGAGTTTTTTCAGGAATAAATATCATCACGACCTGTTTTCTTTCACAATTGCGTTTTTTTTTTTAAATAAATCGGATCAGAAGATATTCAAGATCCTTATGCGAATATCTCGACTGTGTGGCAAAAGAACAGAAACTGTATGTAGGTATGCGTTATTTCAATGAGCCAGTGGTATAATGACTACGCTTTATCTCAAATTTGTAAGATGTATAAATGCGAAAGGCTTACCGATAAACCATGGCCTATTCTACTTCTGCAAATGGCTAGTTAAGGGTCATTAAAATTCGCGCAACTTAACGCGTATTCTTCACATTGGTAGCATACCTACTTAATTTTACATCAACATTATGTAAACAAAACATTAATTTACGAACTGCCTAAACAAACTTTAAGTTACAAATGGTCCTATGCGTTTTCTGTAACCATCATACACTTCATCTCAAAGAGTTTCGGATGCTCTGGCAGTATCCATTTCGATTGTCGGTGCAAAGAATCGGTTACGTGAGGTGATTACAAACGGTGGAAAAGGTTTAATTCATACCAACGCACTTCCTCTACATAAAATACATGACCATTTACCCATTATAAAACCTAAGAACAGGAAAAAACCTATCAGGACCAGATGCCTTATAAGTGATTGTCAACTTGGGCGGTCTAATCATGATGAACGATAGTGACACCTTAATAAATAAGTTGAAACGTCAATGTGACAATATGTAAACCAACTACTAATTTACGACCTGCCTTAATTTTGCTATGACGTCAGATAGTGTGACGAAAGGTTCAGCACCCTTGAAACAAAGTTTACGTTAGTGCTGTTAAATGCCAGGCAAACAGTATCTCAAATTCTTTCGCTGTTCATAAAAAAGCCAAGTGTGAAGTTAGCCCCGCCCATACATTTTTAATTAAATGAAACCACATGTGATTGTTAGTGCTAGGTTAGTGCTCAAAAATTGCGATTCCAGCATTTCATCTTTTCGAGAAAAAGGAAAAAACTAAGATATTGTGTGAAGTTGGCCCCACCCATGACTCGTTTTAAAAAAAAACTAATACGATCATTAGTGCTACGTTAGTGCTGTTTTGTGCTCGAATATTGCAAGTCTAACGTTCTGCCTTTGCAAGAAAAACGAAAAAAACTAAAATATAGTGTTAAGTAGGCCCCGCCCATCACTCGTCTTTTAAAGAAAAGCACATACGATCGTTAGTGCTCAAATATTGCGAGTCTAACGTTTTACCTTTGCAAGAAAAACGAAAAAAAAACGAATACGATCGTTAGTGCTACGTTAGTGCTCTTTTGTGCTCGAATATCAAGAAAAACAACAAAAATCAAAAAATTGTGTGAAGTGGCTCCACCCATGACTCGTTTGTAAAGAAACGCATATACGATCGTTAGTGCTACGTTAGTGTTGTTTTGCCTTCAAAGATTACGATTCTCACGTTTTTCGTTTCCGAGAAAAAAAAAATTAAAATAGTGTGTGAAGTTAACCTCATTTATGACTCGACTTTAAAAAACACAAACAGCAGCGTCGAGTCTACGTACATGGTAATCCATGGCAGATAATTATTGCTGCGTCATGATAAATTTAATTGTAAAACAGGATCTTTCTCAAAACAAACCGTATAAAATATTAGAAAAAATTGAATGACTTTATTTATCGATCTTGATTGAGCAGATATTCGGGATATGGTCCTTTATCAGTTTCAACTCTCAAAGATACTTCATTCTTAATACAATCTTAACCAAACCTTGTTTCTTTACATTTTTGAAGTTTTAGAACAGTAATCCGAACTTAACTCCAGGAATGTTTTTTATATTACCAATTATTAATGGATCAATAACACACACACAAAATTACATTAAGTAACATAGACCCGTGTGGCGCAGTTCAGTTAAAGCTGGACTGTGGTGCTAAGGGTCCCTGGTTGGATATTTGTAAATGTATAGTGGGTTGGGTTGGTAGAGCAGCCTCGGCTGAAACCCCGCCCACTCAAAAATAAAGGCAAAATAAAATAAAAAAAGAACAGCAAAGTACTTAAAAATACACTTTCAATGAGTAGTACCTATACAGGGTGACAATTTGAAAACTTACCACCCCCCATATCTTAGTAAATAAACGAGATATTTAAAAAAATCAAAATCCGTTTCGGTAATTCGGAGGGGGAATCACAATGACATAGTTGGCGACGCACCCCCTCACACCCCCTGCGCCCTAGCCACCCCAACTTTTAAATCTTAAATAGTGACTCCCCATGTGTGATACGTCGTTGGAAAGCTCTGAAAAAATGCTTTCCAACCATACCAAATAGCATTACATTTAGGTTAGTAATTATCGTGCAAATCAAAAAATAAACATGGAAAATCGTATTTAACTTGAACTTCCAAAGCCGACTCGACAGCAACTCATTTTTGATCGCCAGTTATAATCTATTCTCAAACTCTTGTCGAACCTTTCCAATGTTGGTTTTGCAATATTTCGACATTCTTGAATCATTCTCTGTCTTAGTGCGTCTATGGTCGCCGGTTGCGTTTTAAATACGACAGATTTCAAATGTATCATATTAGTTTATTTTTTGATTTGCACGAAAATTACTAACCTAAATGTAATGCTATTTGGTATGGTTGGAAAGCATTTTTTCAGAGCTTTCCAACGACGTATCACACATGGGGGGTCACTATTTAAGATTTAAAAGTTGGGGTGGCTGGGGCGCAGGGGGTTGGAGGGGGTGCGTCGCCAACTATGTCATTGTGATTCCCCCTCCGAATTACCGAAACGGATTTTGATTTTTTTAAATATCTCGTTTATTTACTAAGTGGTAACTAAGGGTGGTAAGTTTTCAAATTGTCACCCTGTATGTGTAAAATAGTGCAAACTTTCCTGTTTGGTGCAACTATAAGGCTACCTGGTTTACAGTCATCATACAGTTCCCATTCTCCATTTACTCGTTTACAGAATGCTCTATAATGACCAATGTTGGTATTGTCCAATGGAGAAATAAAATTCCATATACATTTTAATCATGGTGTATGTCTTTATTATACACCATGATTTTAACTGAAATGTAAAACCAAATGATATTCCGATTTGGGTGGAGACATCCTTTGTGATTGGAAAATCAACAACAATATGTCCAAATTCCCCAGTTTCTCTGGAGTAAGGGTTTTTGCAACATTTTTTTTATTAAGAATTTCTTGTAGCGGAGATTCTATTGCAATTGACAAGTTTGAAATATTTTCATAAAAAATGCTACTGTCTCCTGTCACATAGAAAAAATTTCTAGGTGTTGATTTGTGTATAAAGAACAACAATCCTTTGTTTCTGGAGGGTAGCATTCATTTAGAAATAATATAACTAATATTGCAAGTACAATCCTATATGTATAATATCCGAACATAAAATATGTTGTTCAAAAATATTTTCTAGTATTTTGCAACAGGCTTTATAGGTTCTAGCGTTAACTTTATTTTCACTTACGCTCTTAATACATATAGTAACCTCACTAATATTTTTGTCAACGATTACTTTATACCTGTCACTGTCACAATATGCTATTAGTTTTTTTTAAACGAGTCATGGGTGGGGCCAACTTCACACAGTATTTTAGTTTTTTTGGTTTTTCTTGGACAGGTAAAACTTTAGACTCGCAGTATTCGAGCACAAAAAAGCACTAACGTAGCACTAACGATCGGTTCTTTAAAAAATGAGTCATGGACGGGGCCTACTTCACACTATATTTTAGTTTTTTTGGTTTTTCTTGGACAGGTAAAACGTTAGACTCGCAGTATTCAAGCACAAAAAAGCACTAATGTAGCACTAACGATCGTATGTGCGGTTCTTTAAAAAATGAGTCATGGGCGGGGCCTACTTCACACTATATTTTAGTTTTTTGGTTTTTCTTGGACAGGTAAAACGTTAGACTCGCAGTATTCGAGCACAAAAAAGCACTAACGTAGCACTAACGATCGTATGTGCGGTTCTTTAAAAAATGAGTCATGGGCGGGGCCTACTTCACACTATATTTTAGTTTTTTGGTTTTTCTTGAACAGGTAAAACGTTAAACTCGCAGTATTCGAGCACAAAAAAGCACTAACGTGGCACTAACGATCGTATGTGCGGTTCTTTAAAAAATGAGTCATGGGCGGGGCCTACTTCACACTATATTTTAGTTTTTTTGGTTTTTCTTGGACAGGTAAAACTTTAGACTCGCAGTATTCGAGCACAAAAAAGCACTAACCATCGTATGTGCGGTTCTTTAAAAAATGAGTCATGGGCGGGGCCTACTTCACACTATATTTTAGTTTTTTTGGTTTTTCTTGGACAGGTAAAACGTTAGACTCGCAGTATTCCAGCACAAAAAAGCACTAATGTAGCACTAACGATCGTATGTGCGGTTCTTCAAAAAATGAGTCATGGGCGGGGCTTACTTCACACTATATTTTAGTTTTTTTGGTTTTTCTTGGAAAGGTAAAACGTTCGATTTGCAATATTCGAGCACAAAGAGCACTAACGAACGTATTAGTTTTTTTTTCATAAAGCGAGTCATGCCTGGGGCCAACTTCACGCAATATTTGAGTTTTTTTCGTTTTTCTTGGAAAGATGAAATGCTGAAATCGCAATATTCGAGCACAAAACTGTACTAATCTAGCACTAACAGTCACATGTGGTTTCATCTAATTAAAAATGTATGGGCGGGGCTAACTTCACACTTGACTTTTTAGGAACAACAAAAGAATTTGAGATACTGTTTGTCTGGCATTTAACAGCAATAACGTAGCACTAACGCCGTGTGCGTTTCTTATTTCGATAAATAAAAGTTGAGTGTGAAGTTGGCCCCCACCCGTTTTTTTAAATTTTTCTCATGTTATATAGCAGCACTAACAATAAGGTTCGAGCACTAACTGTCGACGCATCTTTGTTAAATTATTTCATGTGGGCGGGGCCAACTTCACGTGGGCGTTGCAGGTCACCAAGCCTCAACACACCTAACCATGTAAGGGTATCTCCGGCGCTGAACGGAAGAGCAGACCAGGCTGGCCCAAATGAGGCAACCTGCGCCAACAGTCACCTCCAAACCATCCACCTCCCGTTACCCAACCTTGACCCAAAGGCAGGCTGCTAGAACCGGCAAACAGGTAGGTAGAGAGAAAAAGAGGCAGAGGTTAGATGGCTCAAAACCGACTCAACTGCCGATGAAAAAGGGCAGACCACAGTCCCAACCAAAGACAGGTGTCAGCAAGGCTAGAAAACAGCGCAGTAGCTACAAGCAAATTGCAGAAAGGCAACTCAAAGTAGCAATCATAGACACGGCACCCCGCATCCTTTGTGAATGTCCCGCTCTAGTCCAACTGAGACAATCCGTGTTGGGGGTATCCTGGTCGGCCATGGCTACGATTAGAGCCGCCTCTCACGTGTGGGATGACTAGTCAGAGAGGGGTTGAGGAAAATTTGAGACCAGTAGAGGTACTTATGAAAAGCTTTACTAGAGCTTCAGATGAACAGGAAACCAACTTCTTTTGCCAAAGAAAAATCCGTGTGGGCATGAAGATCTACAAATACCCAAAGAATTTCAACCATGACGAGGAATGGTTACTTTCACCGCTTTGGAAATCTCTTACCTCATTGGCCGATGTGTTACTTTCTCCAAGTGTAGGTTTAACCTTTTCAATGTTCCAGCGTGTGCAGTTTAGTGAACTATTTAGGGTTCATATAATTACTGATACAAAACATTCAATCTTTGATAAGTGGTAACCAACCTTTTCGATTGCCACCCCTAGGACTAATACCCACCTCCTGTATTCGCACAATCCGACTCGCTGTGGAATGTAATAACATTTGGCGCACTTCCTGAAATACTTGGAAAAGTCAAATCATTTGGCGAAGAATCGTCATTCCAAGTATCTCCATCTGTTATTGAAGTGGTAAATTTATGTGCATCTTTATTTGAATGCGCCGCTTCGGCCTGTGAAACTAATTCGGCTGTAAATCGATCTAAAGATTCAATCATGGCGTCAGGATCTAACATACGAGTATCGACGGCTTTTATTTCTAAATTTACATTTCCAAAGTCAAACTCGATATTGTCGGTGATTGAACACAGAGATTCGGGACTAACATCCGAATCTGCAACTATTCGAAAATGTAACAAAAATTGTTTATGTTTTGTGTTAACTTACCGAGCGTTTCACACCCACTCCTCATGGGTTCTATCGATAAGTTCTCTTCGAAAGGCAAGCATTTGTCCCGAGATATATCTGCTTGTATCTCGATTATCGTGCGATTGCGTGTCACTTTTTCTTCGGACTTTTCTATATGTGCGACGTCTGCTGCCGTAGATGGCGTGGTGGGACGCATTACGTTTTTTTCCGCTATCGTGCTCCCGACAGCAGACGTTACATTTACGTTTTTTGAATAAACTAATTTTTCATCTTGATCCGCGAAGTCCGTCTTCCTCTCTCCGTGTCTTATCGATTTGTCATCATAGGTCATTGGACGAATGGAATCAGACTGAGTTTTATTGGCGTTAAATTGTTTGGTAGCCACACCGATAGGTTTAGTGACAATAACCTGCCTTGGCGCATCGACAGTTTTGGGGGCGTGTGTATGTTTACTTTTCGGCATGCCCGATGATATACATTGTTCTAAAAGAGCTTGTTCTTGTTCCAAAGATCCGAAGGAATCGGCACTCAGTGAAGAGAATGATTCCTGTCGAGACAAAGTAAATTCGGGAACGTATGTTGCTGCTATTTGCTCTGTATTTAAAGAACTTGGTCCTGCTGTAGGTTTTGTGTCTTTTACTTCGGTTGGTTGATGGACTGACTGATTGGGTCTAAAAAAAATTACTCAACATTAATATACTGCCAAAAAAGTAGCACTTCTCCCATGAAGGTAAACCACTAAGTTACTTGTGCGTAGTGAACGCATTATGACCTTTGCAATAGTGTCAGATTGTGCATGAATCTACTGATGCACGAAAAGAAAACCACCTGACTAGATTGCATAAAATTGTTAGTAGTTTTCCGAATTAAAATTTCAGAGTTTTGGCGCATGCGCATGAGGCGATTCTGACAACCAAATGCGCATACCTTTTTTTTTGTAAAGTCATATGTAAAATCATTCTGATCATTGTTAGTGTGCCGTCAAGAATTGCAATTAAATATTTTTTTACAGTAGAGTCCCGCGTTGGATGGGACTGAGGGTCGAATTATATGGAACAAAAAAAATCTGAGGTTAGGAGTTAGGACAAATTGTATTCCAAAACTAATTTAGGAGTGAGGAGTCAGGAGGGGTGCAGCAAGGTGAAAAATAAACTGCCTTATTTCATGCTGAATTCAACGCATTTAAGATTTGCGGACCTCTCTGTCATACTTTTTGACATATGTCAATTTCTCTCTAAACATTTGAAGATGCAAGCATTCAACAATTCACATCCCTTAAATCGTTCAAGATCAGTGAATGCTCTTTTTTATAATCGAATCATTAAAGTTTTTGAGGGACTGCTGAAAGTCTTTAATAAGTTTCCAGAATTGCTGCAATGTTTCAAATTTAGAAATCAAAAAATGTCAACATTTTATGGCCATTTATATTTATGTGTGCCTATATCCAGCACTTCTTGAGTAAGAGCAGAGAAAAACTATTGTCTCTGAATATCAAAAAATGATGGGACTTACCAGAAATTCAGCATTGATGGAGGGGAGTGCAAAAACAGTCAAATTGTTGAAATAACAAAAATTGCTAAAAAAAGCTGTTGCGGAGAGGGAGAGTGGGGGAACCCATTGTTCGTCCAGGTGTTTGTTATGGTTACACCTACTGAGCCAGTGTGCGTAGTTGATTTGCTGTGAGTGCCTCATTTTGCCTACAGTGCTCAATTTAGAACAGTGCCGACAACAGGTTATCTCGTTTTTTGATTGGTCGTTGGTTCCGGTCGCCATATTGGAGCTAAATTTCAAACTAGCCAATCGAAACCCTCTCAAACGACGCGGTACACTCCGTGTTATAATTATAAATTATACTGTTTTGCCAGTTCACGCTTCACGGTTTAACATTACTAGTTTACAATTTGCTTTATTTTTCGTTTTCCGACTCCAGTTTTATATAACGTCGTATTTTTCAAGACGCATATAGCTTGGGTTTACAATATTATAAGATATGTAATTCGCTTATGGGCATATGCACCAACAAATTTAAGCGGAGCTTAGTTTAAGCGTTGCTTAAAATCAATAGCAATCATTGTCGCAATAATTGTTGCCATGGATTATAAGCTACGTTCAAACTAAGCCTCGCTTAAATTTGTCGGTGCATGCGGCGATTAAAGTGTTTTTAGATGTAGAACTGTACCTAACCTTAGTAGTGGTAATTGATATAAAAATTGTTCCAAAAGCACTAAATAATGAATTTAAATAGAAAACTAGTAACCCGATCTTGGAACTGTTTGAAATTATGGATTCTACAGGCCACAATCTATAAGAAAATGTTTTTTCCCGGTCGATCTGAGACAATTTTTTTTTCGGACCTCAAAAAAGGCAGTGTATAACCTTCCTTTTTTACCAAAAATCGACTACACCAAAATTTCTCGGGAAAAAACTTTTTCTTATCAATTTTGGTGCGTAGAATCCAAAACGATTCGTACTTTTTCGATTAGACATCTCAGTCAAAAGTTATGGGCAAAAAACCAATTTCGATAAAAAATTCAAAGGGCAGAACTTTTGATCTAGTAGTCCGATCTACGAACTGTTTGAAATTATGGATTCTGCAGGCCTCATTCTATAAGAAAATGTTTTTTCCCGGTCGATCTGAGACAATTTTTTGTTTTCGGGCCTCAAAAAAAGCAGTGTATAACCTTCCTTTTTTACCATAAATCGACTACACCAAAATTTCTCGGGAAAAAACTTTTTCTTATTAATTTTGGTGCGTAGAATCCAAAACGATTCGTACTTTTTCGCTTAGACGTCTCAGTCAAAAGTTATGGGCAAAAAACCAATTTCGACAAAAAATTCAAAGGGCTGTAACTTTTGATCTAGTAGCCCGATCTTGGAAATGTTTGAAATTATGGATTCTGTGGGCCACATTCTATAAGAAAATGTTTTTTCCCGGTCGATCTGAGACAATTTTTTGTTCGGCGCTCAAAAAAAGGCAGTGTATAACCTTCCTTTTTTACCAAAAATCGACTACACCAAAATTTCTCGGGAAAACACTTTTTCTTATTAATTTGTGTGCGTAGAATCCAAATCAATTCGTACTTTTTCGATCAGACTTCTCAATCAAAAGTTATAGAGTAGAAATCAATTTGAAAAAAAATTCAAAGGGCTGTAACTTTTGATCTGACATTTTTTTTAGCTCCAATAAGGCGGATTATGATAAGTTGTCGCCACTGTCCTAGCCTGCATTCATTATAAGAAAGTAGTAGATGGCGCTGTATTTGAAGATAAGCTTGCAAAATTCGCCACTCGTTTTACGTTTCAGCGTAATTTTGACTCGTGTTTTAACCAATCACAGTGAAGTTCAAAGCTTCCCTATGCTTTATACCGCTACCTTGTTAAAATGAATACAGTAAACACAGTCAGTGTAATTTTGCCATGCCAGATTAACGTTCTAAAAATGGAGAAATGACAATTGAAGCCCAGCCCCATTTAGGATATTATATAAATTGACTATTTATAAAGTATGCTCCACATACAACTCCATATCAAATATCAGAGACACCTTCAATTGTTTTCTATTATAGTTGTTCCTTCGCGCACCTATTGTGCGATAAACCTAATAATTTTGTTCAATTGTTTGGGTAGTAACCTGTTCAAACAATAAATGCTACTACTACTATTATTATTAAAGTTTTATCTGGTCAGGTGTTGATAAAAAGTTATTATCGAACAAGAATTAATTGGTTTTTCCACAATGTCACGCGCGAGATAAGCGATGCAAGTGTTTTACAGTTCTGATAATTCAGAATGGAAAATTGCAGACAAGTGACATTTCTAATAAAAAAAGTAATTAAATAACTGAAGTCATTTTCACTTGCATTTACATTAAATACATATCATTTGGAGAATGATGATTGATCTTTATTAAGTGTTACAATAGTTCAATACCATAAGTAAATGCTAAACGTGGTAATGTTGATTTAATGTCTTACCTGAAACCGCCCGCCACACTTCCATCCACAGTGAGATCACTAAGACTAGAATGCAAGGAGAATTGACAAGGGCTGTTTTCGACGGCATAGTTCTCCACTTCATCTTTCGCACTTAAATATACGGACGGTGATGGACGTTTCAGTTCCTCCAATCTCGTGGAATTTGGATGCTCAATTCGTGTAAACGGTTTAATCGGCGTACTGGTTTGAACGTTTCTGACGGGCAGTGCGGATAATGGTCTAGTTGTAGCGATCGGTTTAGTCATCCGGCGTGTTTTGGGCATGGCGGATTGAATACATTCGGCCAGTATATTCTCATTATCTCCGGATAAGTTGCTACTGTCGTCAGACGAGTACACTTTGTCCTTCTTTTGAATATCGCTCGCAGTAGATAAAAGGCTTATATTGGAATTATCCCCTGTATAATTTATATCTTCTGTACAATAGTTGTGGAAAGAATTGGAGTGTAAACTTGATGGATTATCTTTGAGAATTGATGAATCGTTTGTACTGGTAGTGGTTGAACGGGCATGAGGAAGCGGAATACCACTGCCTTGGGTACATATCATTGACTTAGATGAGTAATTAAAAAGCGGAGAAGGTATATTTTGCTGAGAACCACTGAGATGATGCCTGTAACGTTACGAGTCAGGTAAAAGAATTCCCATTTACATACAGACCTATTATTCTGCATTCCATCACTGATACAGGCAGCTAAAATATCTTCATCCTCTTCACTTTCGGAAACCGCCGGTATTTCATCTTCCTTACTTTTTTTTACAACTTCTCCACGTTTGCTTATAGTTAGAATCTTACCAACAACATCACTTCCGTCTTCATGATCGTCGATCGTTAAACTACTAAGACTCGTAGCGGTCGAAAATTGTATGGGTGTACTCTCTTCCTTGAACTTTTTAACGTTATCTTCAAAAGCGCTTACAATCTTTGGTTGGGGTTTTATTTGCGGACTACCATCTGCCGGAGTTCGATGGGTTAAGGGAACTGTTCTGGGTGCCGAGGGAAGTGGCTGCCTCGGGCTTGGTGGTACTGTTTGAGTGGGAGAGTCGGGTAGTTCACTTGGTGATACGATACCGCTCGTTAGGCGACTGAAAATAAATATACCATTTAAAATTGGAAACATTTCCAGGAGGTGTATGACAAAAACTATCAACCCCCACTCCTATCAAAATAACTACTTATACCAGAAAGTTTTAAGTCAGTTGACAGGTATTTAAAATGGGGTGTTACATGTAAAAGAAAGGAAGTGAAAGTTTATACAGTATTTTGGTCTAAATACCAAAAATAATGACTGGACATCCTGTATGTGGTATTATTTCAGTTTATCAAGTTTAAATCTGGTGGATTATGTACAAAATAAGCACAGAGTTGATCTGTTGAATTTGAATATTTTTTTTCCTTTTAGAATTGTTGGTAATTGCGTAATATTTTCTTGTTCAAGCTTTTGTGAATTGTTTATTTAGATTTGCGTATTTAATTGGCAAACGTGAAATTGCGTGCTAAAATGTAATAAACATCTGGTCAAGTTTGCGTACTTTATAATGGGTTTTATCTTGTCGTTTGCGATAAGACGTTTTATTATCAGACGAAATGTAATTAACGCACGTGTTTTATCGCTGTTTAGACGATAAAGGAGATGCAGATTTTACGATGTACGCGTTAGTTCGGAGTAAGTAGGGACGCGTTCCTGCGATGCTGAAGTCATCAAGTCTGATTGTGATTGGCGGTTGAATTTTTGAAATTTTATCGACCGTGTGAGTGCGGGGTATTATATGCAAACAAGCTTTGTAAGTGTTAAGTAAAGAATAAACATCGAGACTCAAAAAAGTGTTTATTGTTCCTGTAGGCTGTCGACTTCGAGCTGGAAGTTTACATTTAATAGGAAAAATGAGTTTATATAAAATTGTTACCGCCAGGTTTAGAAATAGTTATTTACATAAGTCAGGAAAATGACACATTAATGGCGAGGAAATATTGAAGTGCAAGGCCCTTTGGCGCCGAGTACTTTAATTTCCGAGTCAGGTAAAGACTTTTTACTGGCGAGTTTTGTATTAAATTTTACCCGAAACCGTATTTTAATATAAAATTTCAATTTTCATATAGAACTTTTGATTAATGTCAATCTGTCAGTGATGACATGAGTCATTATAGACCCAGAACAAAAAAAGACAGTTAGCAATGTCATAAATGCGGCCGGTAAAGTGACAAGCGGCAGGAAACGTATACTGCATTCATTATAAGAAGGTAGTAGATGGCGCTGTGTTTGAAGATCGACACACACAGGAAAAATATAAAACGGCACAAAATTTGAAAAATATTAATATAAATTAAACGATATCACGCTTGGATCTTTAAAATTGACAGCTAATGATAGTTCGACAGTTTAGTTCGTAATTGAAACTTCAAACAGACAGAATTTGTCACGCGTTTTATTTTTCAGGGTAATACTGACTCGTGTTTTAACCAATCACAGTGAAGGTCAAACTGTCCCTATGCTTTCTACGGCTACCTTCTTAAAATGTCTGTTCTGCCTCTGTCATGGAAACTACAATTTCCTGACAGAAAGTAGGCGTGGAAAAGAAGGTTACAGGGCGATTTTGGGTAAAATACATAAATAACGGTGTCGAGATTGAAGATCATGTTTAAAAAATGTGTTACCTTTATTTACAAGCAAATCAGTAGAGCCCTGAGCCCTGTGCACAAAACAATTAAAAATCGCAGGGTGGTATGTCTGAACTGTAGGGGGATGCTCAATTGTTTCCAACTGAACTTGCCCACTGTCTAAACTGAAGAATCATCGTGGAGTAGAATCCCCGGTTGTACAAGTTCAAAAACTTTGTTAAAGTGAATTTTAATTTTTAGCCAATCAAATTTCTTCATTCTGTAGTGAACTGAAGTCATCGTGGCACAACCAGCCCTATATCCTTATACCCTTATACTTCAATATTTCCTCGCCAGTAATGTGCCATTTTCCTGACTTTTATGTAAAATAACTATTGATCTAGATCAGAAAAAAATAATTCGAACATATATTTAACCAAATTTCTATCACTGTTCATAATGGCCATCCTTATCTCGGACACAGTGTAGGTATAACATCAAAATACAGGGTGTTCCTAAAAATGATGTAAATACAGAAGTTCTTTTATGAGTAAAAGTTCATACAAAGATAGGTCCACAAATGCTTCGTTACCAATCTACAGGGTGTTATAGTTTTAACAGACACTTTACAGTTTAAACCTTTAATTTTGCATGTATGCAAACAATACAATTTTCAATGCCAACTGTAAAAACAAGATATTCAGCCCTGTGATGTATCAGAAACGTCAAACTTAACGTGCAAATTATCTGCCAAAAAACGTTATTTTGCGTTATTTAGTATAGGAAAATGACGTTTTGGACAGATAAACTGCACGTTAAGTTTAACGTTAATAATGATACATCACAGAGCTGATTATCCAAATAATGCCTTTCATTTAGGTATGTAACAAGCGAAAATTGACTTTTTTTTCTCGATAACGATTACAGATACCAAAAAATTACAAGAGCTCAAAAATGATCTATACAAATCAGAAAATTGAATTCTTATTTCACAATCTACCAGTGGCGCAACGAAAAAAATTCAGAGGTAGAAAAAAGAACATATCCCCTGAAAAATCAACACCTTGTAGATTCTCACTAGCATTGACATGACCAATGTTGTAAGCCGTTCAGTGTAACATATTTAAATTTTAGCGAAATATCTCAAAAACTGCAGAATATAATGAATAAATTTAAAAAATCTTGTAATTTTAACACCCTGGTAACGAAACGTTTGCGGAACTGTTTATATCAATTTTTAACCATAATCATAAAAAAATCTAAAGAAGTAGCTCCTTCCATTCATATTTAGGAACACCCTGTAAAATTTAATTCATACTTACCACCCAAAATCATAGACCATTAAAGAAACTTTCAATGCTACAGCTTGTGAAGTTTTTCAAATAAGAGGTATATGATCAAAACTTTTGTTCAAGTTCATGACATGTTAATAAAATAACTGTCAAATCAAATGTTTTCAGTCATACCAACCGTCAAATTAAAAACTATCAAATTAAAAAGTGATAGGTATAGGTTATTTGAAATTTCAAGTGCGTTCGATTTTCCGTTTCAGAAGTGTAGAAGAGCGTTGAAAAGGTCAAGTGATCATTGGAGAATTAATAACTGTACAATAGACGGGCACCGTAATGGATAGAGCATCTACATAACCGCTACATTTTGTATAGCTTTACATCAGACATGTGCAGCAGTAATGGATAACATGGCGTTTTCTACAAAAAAAAATTTGCGGCAGAAGCCCGAAATTTTGCACAATGTTAACTTAAAGTTCACTTCATTTCGGCGAAATCTCAGGTTATGTTATTTATTTTTCGCCATTCTCGAGTTGGTGAAACTGAAAATTGTGATTATTTAGTCAATGTTATAGCACTCATGAAAAGAAACCAAAAAGCCTTAATAAACAAAGGTCCGCAAATTCAGTGTTTCAGAGAGTAGATTTTGTATCATCTTCAACAAAACAGTGTTGTTTCTTAATGTAAAATATTTAAAGAAGATGCTCTAAGTGTACTCCATCGTTTTGGGCACAGGTTGCACATCTTCATTGAAAGGAAGCTCATATTAGTTCTAAAAAAATCACACAAAATCAACTCTGAAACAGTTTATTTGCGAACCTATGTTTATTAAAACTTTTTTGTTTCTTTTCAGTAGGTACTATCCGCCCTTTTTTTTTAATATCCTGTATACAAAGTTCACCGGGATAGGCGATACAACGTTCATCGGGTCTGCTATTATCTATACATTGCTGTGTTATTTCGTCTGGCAGGACGAAATTTTGGGATTCATAACTAGGATGGACAAGGGCGGTTTCCTGTTTCCATGTAATCAATTTTCTTAATTTAAATTTTTGTTACTGGACCAGAAAGTTTTGTTCCGAGAAAGATAAAGGTTTGAGCTAGCTACGTTTGTTTAGGTGTTTTGTGTACGGTCTTTTTGGCCTACGGACCGGTGCACACAGCAACATATAAAAATTAATGTTTTTTATGCCTGTCTAAACCATTCATATAATTGCAATGAAACTTTGGGGAATGGTCGGACCTTGAGTTGGATGTGTGCCGGCGAACGTTTCCGAGTTAATAAAACACTTTCAGAAATTCCCACGGGAACGGACACAGGAAAAAATAGGATTTTGTTTCACAGAAAAAAGCTGTATATGCCAAATTTCTATCAAGAAGGACCCAAATTTCACATCATTCTCAAGTTATACATTTTATCCTTTTAGGCGATGTGACTAACCCCTTAATAAGTTTAATAGCATGGTGTAATATATTTAACCTTAATTTTTATTCCCATACTATCAAAAAAGCATCAAATGCACTGATCTTTCCAAGATTGAAAAAAGACTCCTCTATAAATACGCTGTTTGATTGTGATTGGTGCATTTTATTTGAATTTTAAATTTCGCCAATAAAATAATCGCAGGCTTTAATCAAATGATTTTTTTAAAAATAACTTGACTCATATCAACGTTGACAGAAATGATAGGATTCCAAAATAGCTGCAGTTAACTTGCTAAAGCCACCTCCTGTAGTAGTGATAGTTATTTTGAGAGAAGGGGTTTTTGAGCAGATGAGTTGCTTAAACTTACCTGAAATCTGATATTACAGACTCTCGATCATCATGTATTGAATGTTGTTCGATACTATCCAATGACGCTAACGAGCTACTTCGCGAAAACATAAGCGGAGTTTCCTCGGCGTAATTCACAACTTGCTCGAATTTAACAGCTTTTCCTTCTGGATGCACCTCACTCTTTTGTGGAACAGTATCATCATGAACCTCCTGTCTCGTGTCGACCTCCTTATTATCCAATTCGTACTTCACCTTATCCCCAACTTGCATGGAATTCAAAGAACTAAAGCTACTCACTCGTGAGAAATACCCCGGAGTACCCTCGTCGGCATAATTAACCGGCTTTTCTGGAGATGCTAAGCCCGAACTAAATTGCGATTTAAGATTCTTAGTAATAACTTTCGGTGCATTATCTATTTCAGAGACATCTTCCACAGAGCAATGATCCTTTTCGTCGGATTGTGACATTGACGCGTTCTTGATGGAATTCAAGTTCGACTTGACCAATTTATCATTATCTATAATAGACTTCTCGGTTTCTAACCCGGTCTCGCGCAAATCTGACATAGAAGTTGCCGTGGAATAATTGAAGGGCGTTTCGTAAGGAGTATCTTCGGTGCAATACGTCTTAACGGTATCTTGAACGAAATCCGTCCCTTCTGCCTTCTTATTACACATATCGTCGGGTTCCGAGTCATCTTCGGCGTATCGCAAGGAATAATCTGTGGGTTGATCTAAATCTGTCTCGGTGTAAATTCCGAAATTTTCGTCATCTAGGACCTGCGAATTTTGACTATATTGTTCTTCTTTGTACGACAAATCCGAGTATTTGTGAAGGGGAGAAGAGTAAGATAGCGGCGGTTTAATGTAGGGTAAACTCGAACTACCGTAATCTTGTAGGACTCTAGATCTATTTGAGAAACTTGTCGAAGGTTCATCGATCGTTAAATTCTTAAAGGCCTCAATGAGACTGCTGTCGTGAGAATCGTTCTGCAAGGATTTACGTTTGTACGTTTTATTAATGTCACCATTGTTGCTAACGGTTAGTACTGCATTGGCGGTTTCCAGTAGAAACTGCTCTTCTTGGCCAGTTTTTGTGGGTGATTCTTTGTCTGTACTTTCAAATGTTTCTGTTAGGTTTTGCTCCAACTCTTGAAATAAAGCCTTTTGCTTACGAGCGCCTAAAGTGGGTAACACAGGTAAATCCATGGCTTTTGCGGTTGCGTCCATGGATGGTAACAGATTGTGAGTCGGTCTAGACGCCAGTAAGTTTTTTAGAGCTGCACTCGATCCCATAGCAATCATTTTGTGCTTGGAATGATTTAAACTGCGGAGCATCGTAGGCGCTCCCATTTTCCACAGGGTCTCTTGATCCGTTTGATTTTTTGCGGATAGGTTCCATAATGTCCCGCAGGCATTACTTACAATAGTTAAACTAGGCGATTTCAATTGATCTAATAATACTCTTAAACAATCGTGATTTCGTAACAGCTCCCGATAATCATCTCGCACAGCAATTTGACTGGAAACGTTTCTTAAGATACCACCTGCATTTTCAATTATAGCTAACGATTTGGTCGGCGATTTATAGCTCAGCATAGTCACTAAAAATCCTAAAGCTCCATCTATTGAGCATATCTCTGACTTGCTCTCCGGACAATGTGCCGAAAGATTCCAAAGAGCGGAAAGAATCGACTTCAGAGTGTTTTCCTTATTGTTTATCATAGCCGCCTTCATTAGACCCGTAACTGCGCCGACCTCCTTTAATATTTCTTTACTAGTTGAATCAGCACGCCACGACAAATTTCGTAAGACACTGGCAGTCACCTGAAAAGTCATACACAATAACTACATGAGAATCGACGTTAAAAAAGCATCAGGCCTACCTGTCTTAATTCGTCGCATGGACTCTGAAGCTGTAGAACTAAAACCCGCATAAATTGTCGAAAAGAACACAACAAAGCCTTATTGCCACTATCACCAAATGTGAGATTAGTGAGAGCCATGCACGAATATCTACGTAATAACACACAGTGACCCTCCTCGGAAGTGCTTCCATGAAGTGCATGTTCAGTCTACAAAATCCATAAAGGTAATATGTGACAAAGGTTGCGGTACAGGCTTACCAAGCTTACAAAAGCAGTAATTAACAAATATATTTATTTATAAAGCCAGTTTATTTGTACACGCTGTCCCATTAATAATGGTCACAGGCCATATCTATGGAAACGTTTAATTGCAGCGCTTCATGAAAAAAATTATGTTAACAAAAGGAGCCAAAAGAAATCGCTGGAAATTATTTTCAAGTTTTTAGCTTCGCCGCTAGAGGGCGTACGATTCATGTTTAAGTAGAAAAATGACTTCTAAAATATACCCAACAAACATGCATAAAAAATAAATGCATAGCAATCTTGTATCAATTTTGCATCATTTTGATGCAGCACATATTGCTCTAGGTCATAAAATATGAGGGCTGTAGGAAGGGGAACAATTCATTAAGGAATTGAATGTAACTTCGGTTTAAGTTAACAGATTTTCACATAATAGATCTTGTTGGAAGGAGCTCTCTTCGTGGAATCAGATTTTACATGAATAGAATCGTTTTAGTAAATGTGATGAGTGGTAGAGGGCGCGATGTGACATTAATATAAACTTTGCCGGTTTTTTTGAAAATTTCAAATGGAACGATATAATTATTAAACTACCCCTATTAGAAAAAAATCGTATAATTGTAAATTAAAGCGGATAATTGATTCAAATCATCTTTTAAAAGAGTGAATAAATATCAATTAACATAAAACAACATAACTTAAGATTTTATCACAGTTTAACCCCAAAATCTTACCTCTAAAATAGTTATAATTAAAACAATGCCATAGAATACTTTGACTCCACTGATTTGCATGGAAATTTGGATTTAGGTTATTCTTACCCTCCACATATAATTGTAAATTCAAGCAATATGGGATTATTTAATTATACAGTAACATTAAATTTAGATTTCTTTGCTATTTTTATTTTTTACCACCCTTAATTTTTAAAGGGTTGTAGTTGAAAGGGCTCGAATGAGTCACTAATGACGAGTGTATGCAAACTTTGAACAGCCATATCTTAACCAATTTTTGTTTTACAGAAAAACAAACAGCTACATTTTTTTATTCTTGTAGATTTTTCGTATCACTAATACTTTTGAAGTTATTTTGAAAAAAGAGGCAATTTTTCAATTGCAATTGGGGTGCTAATTAGGGGGTGATTTCCTCGATTTTTTTTATCAAAAAAAAGGACCAACTTTATTTTGAGCGCAACTCACTTAGTTTTGATCTTAAAAACGAAAAGTGCTTCATTTTTTGGTTATTTCACGTTGAAGTACTCGATTTGGAATTTGCTGAATGAGAACCTACTTTTCATGACCTACAACTTTGCTTCTACTGGGTCTACAGACTTCATATTAGACCATTTTGTTTGTTATTTTATAAGCTATATTTTTGCTAATAATACTTTTTTCGATACAATACTTACTTTTAGAGTTATTTGCGAAAAACCGTCTGAAAACGTGGTTTTTTTGTTGAAAAATGAACATTTTCACTCGCAAATAACTCGAATACTATTGACTTAGTGAAAAAACTCTATAGAACAAAAGTTGCTTAGAATTGCTCAATTTATCAATTTCCGGACTTATTTTGAACGTATCTTTTTTCCCCCCGAGAAGGGGTGGCATTCACCCCCCAAGTAAAAGCAACCCTGGGCTTAAGTTCACCTTTGAAATAGAGGGTAAGAGGAACCTGAATTCCAATTTTCAAGCAAATCCGTAAAGGCGCGAAAAATTACGCGCCAAAACGGTCATTTACTGGCCTATAAAGGGATGTTCCCCTTCCCTCACCTCTCATATTTTATGAGCTAGAGCAGTGGTTCTGAAAGTGGGTGCCGCAAGCACTTCATAAGGGGGCCGCGAAATTTTTAAATTTTTACTTAATAAGCTTAAAATTACATAAATTAAAAATGGAATTAAAATAATTATAAAAAATGAATATTCGTTTTTTATTACAATTATATTTTTTAGTTTCTATTTCTATGGTTCACAGTTCATTAATCAATCATATTCTGGTATTGCAGTACATCAGACTTTCTTAATCTTATAACTTATATTTGGGGTGCATATAGGGTGGTAAGGGGAATCGAAAACGTCTTATTTTGGTTTTGATCCGTAACCATCTTCAAGGTTGTCGAGGATCATAACGGCTTGAAAAATTTTTTTTTATTTTTTTCGCATACACTAGCCAAAATGGCTTAAAAAACTCTAAAAAAAAGTTAATTACAATTTTTTTGTGAGTTCCTTTGTTTTTAAGAAGTTTTGAATTGAAAAGTTAAACTATTTATTTTATTTTTCTAAATTTCATTTTTCTCTAAAAGTAAGCATCAGAGTGAAAATGTCAATTACAAAAAAGATGTCTTGATGAGGTCTACAAAAAAGGCTTGTACACTTTTTGCGTCGGGTTCAAAATGCTAGAGAGCATTTTCTAAATGTTATAATATGGTCAAAGATAATTGCAATGACTATTAAAAGCAGTCGGAAAGTCAAGTCAGGGGTTTATCTGACCACTAGTTTTAAATGCTTTTGTATTTAGAAATTTTTTTGATAAGACTTCCCATCCTTCATCTCTTTACAAAGAAAAATAAGTTATGGCATGGATATTCTCATAAATAAGAAACTTAGCAGTGCGCAATTAAAATTACGAAGAAGCCTAACCTTATGGAAAGAAGAGGTTCACTTAGTCAAATACACGGGGTTAGGGAAGTAGATTCCACCAAGGGACCCGATACTTACCGAAGAATATCCCCACTTTTACAAAGAAATAATTAATTCAGTTGCAATGTGCGGCGTTTTTACGCGCTTATGGTCTATTTTAAGATATTGTATGCCTTCTTTATATTTATCCAACCTTGATAATAAGGTTAATTTGTTGGCTGGTTTTTTCTTTGCGAGTTCTTTTTTCCCCTGCCTATATTTTACTCCGTGAACTACCATTTTCACTTTATTCTGATTAAATTTCCTTTTTTAAAGCGTGTACTCGTTTTACTAGTGTCCGTTACTTAAACCTCACTCCGATAAGCAGCACATATCTTGTACTTAGTATTTTTTTCTAGTATTTTGTTATTCAGGTTGGGTTGCCTAGACTATCATGTGTCACAGGGTATATGTATGCTAAAGTATATTTAGAGTTTTGTAAGCTTGGTAGCATTTCAAAATGTAATAATAAAAAAATAATCACACCTCAATAAGATTGGCGATCGAATGAATACCACCCAATTGGCAAATCGCCTGCCGATGACCTTCGTCGAACGATAGTTTCATTAAATGTGCAATCGTTTGCACAGGATGCTTATCGCCGTCTAAAAACAAGTAATATTTTCCACTAAACAAAGAGAATTAACTCGGTTACCTACCTTCCGATATTGTTAGAATTTCAAGATCTATATCGGTTTGATTGTGCATGTATGCGGTATATGTGCGTATTTGTTCTAATAATTTAAGTACCCTAGTTTCACGTTTTCGTAATTTCTCGTCGCTATTCGAATATATTAAATTATGTAATGCTAAAGATGCCTTCTTACGAGTGTCCGCATCTCGATCCGATTGAACCAATTGAACTAATAGTGGTATACAACCTAGAAAAGAAACAAAATATATTCACTAATTCATGTCGCAATATAATGCCTTGAACTGGCAATAAAACTTAATTATTAACCCAAAATGCCTACCTGATTGTCGCATGGCTAGGCAACTTTCAGGACTAGTACTAAGTGCTAATAAGGTTTCCCCCATATCGGCGTGTTCCTGCCCGCCCAAAATTGAAAGGAGACTGTAAACCATGTCCACCTTCGCCTCTAACTGTTGGGAAGACCTTCGTGATCTATCTGGACTACTTAAGACACGATCTAAAGGCGCGCCACCTGAGCTTGACGCAAAACTCATTACACTTGTCATCTCCTGCAAAAAATAACATTTTGATTCAAATGCGGGGAATTAACGAAACTCACTGTTAAAAATAAACCCCTCAATACTTACTGTTCTATTGCAATCTGCAGATGGTGCAAGATTTGTTGGTTCTGAATTCCACATCGTCTTCTCCACTGGCCATGTTCCGTGATAAAGCACAGACATGCCTCTACCCTCGTGCGATATGGGTTCACTGCTAACTGAAAGCTGAGCGCTTGATACACCGCCGCATTCATCCTCGCTATCCTGGATGCTTCCAATTCTATCGTACTAAAAATCGAGGCTCGATTATTGACACACCAAAATGAACATATCGAACCTTTATTGGATGCTTCTGTCGTTCTATAAGCGATTCCATCTTATAGTTTAGCGAATATGGAGCAAAGGAGGTCGGTGGTCCATCTTTAACAGGCTGTAAACACCAAAAAGTTATTATGAGTCAATTTGAATAACGCAATTCCAAATATAGACTTCTTTGATGGTAAATAAATAATTCAAGATCAATGGATGACGTAATCGTGAATATTTTAATGCTGGTGTCAACGTTCTTCTTGTTTACCTTACTCTCATGTTAACTACAATGCATTACGATAGCGTGCCAATTGTCTACTACATAAATCAACCAGAAAATTAATTTTATAAATGAAAGCGCAAATGGGAAACTAATGTTTGCGATCAGTGTTTTGTCAACAGGGCTATTAATAAAGACGCTAGGACACAATTAGCTTTGGTAAATTTTTTTGCTGTCATAAAAGACCTAATACACTGTGTTCACAATCAAATCGAAGACGGTGCGACGTTCATTTGATCACATTTGCTAATTATAACGGCGTAAGTACCCAGTCCAAATTATGTTTTTTATTATTTAAACAAGACATAATCCTATTACAATGCCAGATGGGTATTCGCCGCTTTATCTGCTAAGTTTCAAAATTTGGGAGTTACAGGGTTAGAATAAATTCGCGATTGAAACGTAATTCCATCTTGAAGTTTGGAATGCTTTGGTAGCTTTAAATTCCAATCTGAAATCCATATTTTCGAAGCATAGGCCACAAGATATCATTTCAAGCATATCTTGAAAACATATCTCAATGAAGTTAGCCACCCTGCACCGTACACTGTTTTTAAATAACGTTGGAATTTGAAAAAAAAGGAAAAGAAATTTGATTTGGCTCAAAAAAGCACCAATATTGTTTCTTTTTAGTCAAACACACCGTATAGGTTGGTACTTCGCTAGCGTGATTTATTTCGCACAAATTCCGCCGGAAATGGAATATTATCTTCTTCATTTTTTCGGTGCAATATATTCGCTCCATGCTATAGATGGCATACGACGACTCTGTTTTAATTTACACCAATTCTTTATCATTTACTTTATATGTACGTTTTACGCACCTATATAAACCGCTGTGTAGCTCAGTGGTAGAGCGTTGGGCTACATAACCGGAGATCGGGTGTTCGAACCTGGACCGAGGTAAGAATTTTTCATCTGTGACAGAGATGGGAATTTCCATTTGGAATAATAATGACAGATGTCATTAGAATGCACCGTCATCTGTTTCACTTAATCTACCCTTACGGTTAAAGTGATCACTTAATCTATCGTTACGGTTAAAGAACGGCTTAGCCTACTCATTCAAACCTATGTTGAAAAAATTTTTAAAATTTGGAAATGTTTCCCAAATGTGTCTCCAGTTTTAAAAACATGTAACAATTTTGAAAATGTTTAAGACATTTTGGAAATGGTATAAAAACGGTAATTTTACATTTTTCAGAAGTGATATAAATACGAAGGAAATGTTTCAAAAATGTGTCTCAAGTGGGAAAATGTGTAGATTTTGGAAATATAAATAAGATAAATACAATCGGAGAGAAACGAATGCCATCCAGTCTTCAAGGTCATAACGAAAGGAACTCCCACTCTCTCTGATCCTTCGTAAGAGAGATCGGTCATCATTCTTCAAATATATAGAGAACAAAGTGTCGGAAGAGGGTACTTACAAAGGGTTGATGTGGATCACACGCATTAGTTGGTCAAATCTTAAAATGCGAATATCTGGAGAGCCATAAACAATGACTGTGGTTTACTTAAATTTTGTTTTACAGTTTACATTTCGTGCACACATGCATTTGCTGCGAATGTATTTTATTATAATTTAGTTTATTATTTATAATAAAGTTAATCAAAGAAAGAGCTTTTGAGCCATATTTTATCTCTAAAACTCAACGTTCAATAAGTTTGGATGTTAACCTTTGAGCATACTGTTTGTACCCTTGGGAAGCTCCCCATTCGGAAAAAGAACCTGATACACTTTGCTTATTTATTTTACATTCGTGCCGATGGCGCGCGCCATAAATAATTAAACAGACGAATGAATTTATGTGAATTTGGAAAAAATAAATGCCGCTAACGTATAAAACGATGTATGAATTTTTAAAAATTCGCTTATGCAGTAATTTAGCAACCGTAAGGGGCATCTGTCGTAATTGGTCGATAAAATACGGAGGCCAAGGACGACGGCGTTTCATCCCCTACCCACTTTGCAAACTAGCGAAAAGGTTAAACGCGCGGAATAAAAAATGTTATGCATAATTTATAACCTAATAGCTCGTATCGCATTTATTAAATAAAACAACAATAGAACAGGCACGCGATCAATAATTAATAAGTACCGAGTACTAAGAGGTTTTTGGCCCCTGCTTTGAAGTAGTTTTAAAACAAGGAAATACAAACAATGATTTTGCAAGCATTTATTTTTGCCATGGCGTTGATTGAATCAATAATATTTTTAGAACGTCGCTGTGAAGATAAAAAAAGAATACGCTAGACAGTGGTGCGCAAATTGGGAAAGCGAAAGAGTGGTTTTGTAACATCAATTTAAACATCGCAATTAAACAAATTATAATTAGCAACTGGATGGAATATCAGTTTTAGACAATAACGATTTAGAGAAATGCTACATTTTTAAGTTTTTGTTTTATTTAGCTATTTACATATGTTGAGTGTCTATTTACTGCTACTGCCTGCTGTATTTTCTACGGGTCTTAAAAAATAAAAATGTGTATATTTATTATTCGAGTTAGAAACCCCCTACAGAGAGATTAAGAAGCTACCTGCTTTTGAGGGTGCCTTTTAACCATTTAAACAAATTTTGGGACGTCAAAACATATTTTGAGTCCTCGAGTTGGATTCGAATAAAGGTTTTGTTCGTGTGGGATCGAAATGAATAAAACTAGACGTTTTTAATAAAGGTACTTATAGCCTTATTAAATATTGGTGTTACATGCGTCACAAATACCCTTTAGCCCATCGCGCGAGTGCGGAGGATTTGCCTCAGCCGGGGGATCATCACTCTAGCACAAAAATGTACAATGTGTAACATACGTGTCACCGGAAAACTAGTATTAATTGCAATTCAAAGAGGGAATGCAAGTTGCATTATGGGAACTTTCAACAATTCTTTCAGGATAGAAGAAATTTTTTATTTACTTTAAATATTGTTATTGAAATTATTTGTTAAATGCGTTTTAAATTAAAAAAAAAAAAGAAATCGCTGATGAATTCTAAACGTTGAAATCAGAACTATGGTGTATTTATCAAAGAGGGCTGTTTCACGCAAACCCTTACGTAAAAGTATTCAGGCTCTCATTGATGATTTCACTCTGAAAAATTGCATACCAACATGATCTATTGTAAGAAAATATTATATTATATATAAAATAATATAAAATATAAAAATATAAATATTTTATATTTCACCTCCGCTTTTACCTGATGTGGAATAGCAACATGTATTTAATTGTGTTTGCGAAATCTATATGAAAACCTACGTCGTTTGATGCCACATTTCTCTTTATAAATTGGGCAAACTGAGAGATAAAAAAAATTGGGCAATTGTTTGAATTAACGCGGTTGCATCACAAATGGTGGTACGTAAATTATAATTTAAATTTTCGCAGCCTTTGGCTAAAACCCCGCTCACTTAAAAATAAAGCCCAAAATAAAATAAATAAATAAAATAGTTACGAGTGACGACCCAAAATTTGCGTAGTTTTTTGTACGAAATCCAACACCTACCTACAATTTCTATTCTACAGGGTGTTTTTTTGGGAGTTTTAGTTAACGTTTCTGGGAAAGTAAAAAAGGTAGGTTTTTGAAAATTTGTACTTAGGAGTTACGCTGAAGCCCGAATCGATGTAAAATATATTCAAAATGGCCGCACTTCCGGAAACCCCGGAAGTAGATAGTAACTTCGTTATTTTAAATAGCAACCCCAATTTTTTATTGGGTTTTTGGATTCTACGTGAAATTTCAGTTCTTTTGATACCCATATGTCGATATCTGTCATTTATGGTTTTTAAGTTATGACAACCTATTTTTATCAGTGCATATAGAATGAATACAGCTTTCTTTTAGTGTACTTAAAAAAAAGTTAAGTTGCGTAAGACCGCCCCTATGGAGATCCAAATTTATGAAACTTCAAAGACTAAAAACTCAGTTTTTTTAAATATTGCATGAGATAAAGAATCGAAATGGGCATATTTTGACAATACATGTTCCTATAGCTATCTTTAACAGTTTCTAACTTATTCCCATTTTATTGAATTGACACTATTTTTTTCGGATTTTCTTTTTAGTAGTCGGCCATGATTTTATAACAACTGAATTTTAAACCATTTTAGTGACACTAATCCATCACCCACTGTTATAGGTTAACATAAGTTTTTCAAAAATCGAAAAATGACTCGCAGTGGTTTCACCTATTTTGGAATTTCATTGTTATTTATGGTGAATTTATGGAATCGCGGCACGTGCTTGCCGTACATTCATTCGAACACTGGAACGAAATTGTATGAATTTTGGAAATGTTGTACCCCCAAATGCACTACAAACCGTTGACGCACAAGTGATACAAAGCTCTACAAGAGAATATTTAAGAAAATAAATTGAATTGCAAATGCAAGATTAACAAAATAAATTCAATGTAAATATAAAAAACTTCGTTGAGACATTTTTTGTATGGAATTGTTGCTAGAACAGATATCGCATTACCTCTCTGAATTTTCAGACTTATACGTTGTTTAGAAATTCAGTTGAACGACTCTGTCTAGATTTCTAAAAAATTTTCCGTCCTATATCCTTAATAAATGACTTATTTATTAATGAATTATTTAGACTAGAATCAATGATCTTAAAAAAAGCCTTTCCTTGATTTGTTTAAAATTCGATTGTTATAAAATCATGGCCAACTACTAAAATGAAAATGCGAAAAAAAATGGCATCAATTCAATGAAATGGGAATAAATCAGAAAATGTTAAAGATAGCTATAGGAACATGTAATATCAAAATATTCCAATTTCGATTCTCTATCTCAGGCAATAGTAAGAACATGGTCATTCCATTAAAAAAAACTGAGTTTTTGGACTTTGAAGTTTCTTAAATTTGGATCTCCATAGGTGCGGTTGTACGTAACTTAACTTTTTTTAAGTACACTAAAAGAAAGCCCTATTCATTCTCTATGCACTGATAAAAATGGGTTGCCATGACTATAACCGTTTTCAAGTAAGCAATTATCAAGGTACCATCTGCATCCGCAATTTCAGTCAAAATAACTTAACCATAAATGGCAGATATGGACATGCGGGTATCAAAAGAGCTGAAATTTTACGTAGAATCCAAAAATGCAATAAAAAATAGGGGTTGCCATTTAATATAACGAAGTTACTATCTACTTCCGGTGTTTCCGGAAGTGTGACCATTTTGAAAATATTTTACATCGATTCGGTCTTCAGAGTAACTCCTAAATACAAATTTTCAAAAACCTACCTATTTTACTTTCCCAGAAACGTTTAACTAAAGCTCCCAAAAAACACCCTGTAGATGTGTTTTTCGTATCTATTTCGATGTATCCTGCGTTTTGTAGTAAATGAGCGCGATCGTGATTTTCGTAAGAACATTCAAAAGTATGTAACAGTGAACCTAAGTTTGCGTATATTTTTTTAGGAAGGACTAATCACGACATTGCTTCGCAATTGAAGGAGCAGTTCATACACCTCTATTTATATGACAGATCTCTCAGCTTTTGAATTAAAAAAAAAATGCAGGAATGATCAGTTGACTCGTGGTTATCAATGATTCATTAAATTCACTTGCACAGGGTGCTTCAAATTCGTGGCTCACCAACGTAACGGTGCAATTCATTGTCGGTTAAATGGAGGCAAAGTTGCTCCTTTTTGTAGCTAAAAACACATTTGAAATTTGAGAACTCACTGAAAAACTGAAAATGTCAATTTTCATTTTCCCTAGCTCTAACTGTCGGAAATGGACGGTTCCCGTTGCCACCTTCATTGGGCACTTTTGTTCTGAGAGTATGAACCTGTTATCAGAATTTCAATAACACGCTAGATGTAGAAGCTACAGGCTACTACTTTCTTATTTCTTATGGACCCCATACTGGATTTTTACGGAATGAGATAGAGAACAAAAAAAGAAAAAAAAACAAATATCCACGGGTAACTAGATCTTGCTGAATCAACATGGCTATGATGGCGATGAATACGAAATTTGACATTTTCAGTTGTTCGGTAATAAACTATTTTCGAAGATTTTTCAAAAATTATTAATTAAAGGGACAATTTTGACTCCATTGTATCTCTCACCGTTACGAAAATCCCAATGGTAAGTATAGGCGTCATATGCTCTTAAAATGGTAAAATCCATATTTGAAAATACATTTGCGTATTAAAAGATAGATGTAAAATCAAAAAATGACTACAGTTTTGAGAATACGGGGTCAGGTAAAAAAATTATCGGATCTGATCTGATTTTTAAATGGAACACGCTGTTGATTTTAATCTAAACAGATAGCATATTAAAAACCTCTTTTCAACAATATACTTAACAACACAGAGATGATATTCCAAAAAAAATTCAAGTGATTCAAAAATGCAAAGAGATTAAAAGATTCAAATAAATACAAAAAAATTTCGAAACGATTTCTATTTGTCATATTTTTGAAAAGAGACTTTACCTATCTTTTTGCATTAACATATACAAGGTGTTCCATTAAAAAAAAATTAGGTTAGGTTCGATAAGTTTTTATCTGGCTCCGCATAAGTTTGACCCACTTGAGACTTATCCACTTACGAAGATACCCTACAAAAACTGGATGCGTTTGGATTATTTCCCGACGAAATTGATGCATATAGGTACATCCATTTTTACATCTTTTGGACAAATGCGCTGCAAATTTGTCAAAATTCCTATTCCAGGATTGTGCCAGCTCTGAACGGAAGTGCAGACAAATTCTGATTTCGAGGATATTTGGTATCACACAGAAAAAACCGTTAAGATTTCAAATTATTTCGACGCACAGGGCTGTAATAATCAATGAACTTCTGCAGACACCTGATACTTAAAAAGTCATGAAATTCCGAGTGAAATTCTGGCCATTTGTCCGACTAATAATTGGTGAATTTTAAAAACTAATTTTGAATTCCAAAATGTCTTTCGCATTACTGTTTAGAAACCCACCATCTTAATAGATGAAGGGCAAAATTCACACAGTATCCTCAATACCTACTGAATATTAAAAGTTCCTTCTGGCCGCCCTCTGTGGTCGGCCCTGAATGTTTAAAGAGGGTAAGAAATATGATGCATTTTGTTCACAATATCAGTAATGAAAGAAAATTGCTTTCGATACTATTTACTCTGGTAGCAAAATCAATGCACTTCAAAAATATTCGTACATGACTACTGAGATTCTCGTGGGTCGATCTCTTCAGGAATGTTAAAATGGCTTTAAGCATAAATCTTTTAAAGAAAATCCCCAAAAAAAATGACTCTTATGGTTACACAATGCAAAACATTCAAAGTAACTTTTTATCAATGAGTCAAAATTTTGGAAGGGTAGCAGCAATTTGGATGGTGGAACGTCTTGTACAATACAATCGGACCTTTTGTATCGCCAGGGTTTACTCGTTAAAAATAAATTTCGAAAGATGGTTGACGAATTTGAATAAGGAACAAATTGTGTTTCAGTGTCTCTCATTTTATTAGACAAAATTTGGTTTTTCACTGGAATAATGTACTAATGTTCCACAATATGCAAATGTCCAAAATTTACCTTTATACCTTTAGGGTTTTAACAGCCAACAAAAGCACGAATTAATTTTCTTTAACCTTTTTACCGGTTGCCCTTTAATGTAGATCGTATACACAAAAGAGATGCACAATTTCGATTTGCAAACGTCTTTTTTAATCGTCTATAACCGCTCCAAGTATATCCGCAATGAACGTGTTGCACCTTGCACCTCAACCCGTGCTAACAATTTGTTTAAAAGAGAGCACGTTAATCGGATAATATTACGAAACGAATTTGTTCGCTTACATTTTAAGAGGTAAAACATATTCCTTCTCTTCTATTTATTATCCGTAGCAGCCTCGTTTTTTAGCGCATTTCCACAAAAATAAAAAAAAATGCGCTATTGTGGCCACTTTGTCCGCCCGCCCGTCCGTCCGCTCGCTTTGCGACGCTACTAGTTCTTTATCTTAAGAGCTATTGTTCTACTTTTTTCGCTATTTGGTTCGTTATGGTGTCGAGGCTTGCACCAAGGAAGGAATTTTTTCTGCGTTTATTGCTAAAAAAGTTATTGTAAAAAAACCAGCAAACCGTTTTTTACATGTTCCATAATTTTACACTTTTGCTGTTTATTAACCATCCTAGAGATCATTTATAATTTTGTATTGTTGTCTGTCGTGTGTCTGTTGGTCTGTCCGTCTGTTCCTTTGCCTGTATGTCCCTCTATCTGTCCGTGTGAACGATAATTTTGTTTAGAAGTGTCCGATCGCTTTTACATCTCCGTTAGTTATGAACGGAATTGCATGAAATTCAATATGGGCATCTTAGCCATATAATACGCAATGCCAAAAGTTGAGTCGAATCGATTCAAAATTCACGGTGCCCTTTTCGCATCTTGATCATTTATAAACCGAATTGTAAACTTTTTTTCTTATAAAAGTATTTGAATGAAATTTGATACATAGGCACTTGGGATAAAGGAAAATCAAACGCCAATTTCAAAATTTGGCTTTGCGCACGCGCAGTGTCAACTTTTTTATTTATGGAAGCATTTAAGTGAAATTTGATACTTTGGCGCTTGGAACATAGGAAAATCTAACATTAGTTTCAAAATTTAGGTTTGCGCATGCGCAGTTCCAACTTTCTTATTTAGAAAAGCATTGAAATGCAATTCTTCTCATAAACTGAAATTGAAGTAGCACGTGAAAAATGGATTGCCCATGTGCAACGCTATCTTTCATATTTGTGGCAGGATTTTTACGATTCTAACAGACGTTGCATCTTACAAATGGGAAATGAATGCAAGTGGAAATGCGTTTACGATTACTTTTTAACTTGTTAATGTTTACTGCGTTTCTAATAACATTGTGCCACTGACGTTCGGCCATCTTCGGCAATTTGGCTGCTAACTTCACACACGTAGGAGTAAATATCTCGAGAACGTAATTTCGAAAAAGGGTACTCACAAATTCATTGAAAGGTCTGGACGAAATGTTCCCGTGGGCCAACGTTTTTGGAAATTTCAATGTAGGGCGCAAAATTAAAAGAGCGAACCCCAAGTTTTCCAAATTGGTAAATTCCATGACGCGCAGCACATGTCCTACATTAACAATAATCGCTATGTTGAATAGATAGCAATATTTACCTGCGAAATTTGGACTTTTATCGCAGTATGACTGTGCCGGGAGGCAACAAACTTTTTAATTCACGAGCATAAAGCAATATAATTGGGGGCTTCTCGACTTTCCTAAGTATCTATATTAAGAACAAAGGGACATTAATTATTCCATTAAAAGTAAGAATTAACTTTCGTCAGTCGCAACTGCATGTAGTGTCGAGAATTATTTTTATACTTACACAAAAAATAGGATCCTGATTTGTTGGGAAATCAACTGTGTAAAGTAAGTCATGAAGCGATCAATCAATGCGCACTTTCACGTAACGGATGCAAGTAAATAAAAACACTACGGCCGAATATTTATTGAATAAATCTTACGGAAGCGCACAATACATAAGAAGTATAGGAATTTGACGCACTGCGGTCGGGAGCGAACTGTGCTGTTTTGAGTGTTTAGCGTTTAAAGTTAGCAGCGCAGCGGCGATTTCGTCTCCATTCCACCACCCGTTTTGAGTGAAAATATTCAATTTTAAATATCTAGGGTAATCTGCTCCAAGCACCGATTGATAGAAGTAATGATTATATTCAATGCACGTTCCACATGTACAACGAAAAACATTCCGATGCTCTCCATCTGTTCACATTAAGCCACATGTCCGAAATTAACAAAAAAAAATGTATGGGAAATCATCCTTGACTTACGATCAATGTTACTAACAAATTGGCAATTTCACAGTGACCTTAGGTAAACTCCTTACATGGTGAAAATCTCAATTGCAATTGGCAAATGACTCATTACAATTGTCTTTCTCTTTTACATGAAATCTGGGTAAAGATGTGACAAAATGATGAGATCACACACTCAATTGATACAATTTTTTAAACACCATCTGGCAAAAGCTTTCCTCCGTTGACTTGCAAGCAGGAACCTCTAAATCTGACGTTTTTAGAATTGTTTCCTTCCTGCAATTACGTATATTTTATCTAACCAGTGGCGGATTATCCGAACCAAGGACTGATCAATCAAGCGATGAACTTATTTTTCTACTGGTGAATTTTCTTTTACTTAGGTAAATCACAAACAAATAAAAAAATTAAAAAAACACTTCATCAACAGAACACAGAATCTGAACGTAAAAAGCCAAAAATAAAATGTTGAAAGTGTGATTGAGAAATATTGAAAAGACTCTTTTTCAATGAAAATATTATTTTTAACATTAGCACTTAGCATTGCGCATGCGCACACCTGATGTTTAAAATATGCGATATGTTTGCCTTTACAAGAAGAATCTTTGGTTAAAATTTCAAAAAAATATCTTTGTTTATAGCGTGTATTTTATTCGCCGCAATAATAAAAAATGTAAGATTTTTTCGTTGGTTTTTAATTTTCATGGGATACCTACATTTTTGGCAGGATCGGAATTTTGTGTGCCATCTTCTTGAGGTAAGAACTTTGGAAATCTTACAAAATCAAACAGGGCATACACAAAAATGTAGGTCGCAAGCTATATCCATCCTTCTATCAGAGGCCGGATTTAGGCAGGGGCTTTAAGGGCTGGAGCCCAGGGCCCCCCGCTGGCACGGGGCCCCGTACCGACCATTGCGATAGTGATTAGTAAAAAGAATGAACCAATAAGATGCTAAATTATGCTCAATTTTCTGACTTTATTGATAGAGCGTGTTTGTGTAACTATTATTTTTCGGACGATGTTCACGAATACCTACTTAATTAATTAATGGATTCAACTTAAGTCTGACTGCGAATCAATCCGAATCTTATGACTCTTGCTGCAATTGGTTGTATTTTAACATTGTCAATCACAAGTTGTGAAGCTGAATGAGCTTTCACGAGAATGGCTTACATTGAAAACAGCAACTAATGACTAATGAAAGATTAAACTTTCATTCCATCCTGGTCATGAATCTCAATTTAAGAGTTTAGTGAAAATGGTAAAAAGTCATCTGTGTTAAGAGTTTCGTATAATGGTACATAATATACTTACTTCAATATTTTATTTTATAGCAGATGGTAAATTGACCCTTTAACAAGTTTAAATGAGTCGCTGTTTAACCGTCTGGGTAGATAAGGTGATCACTTTAACCGTTAGGGTAGATAAATTGAAACAGATGATTATGCATTCTAATGACATCTGCCATTCTTATTTCAAATAGGATCCGGAGCACGATGTAAAATGACATTCAGAACATATGACAATTCCGTTTCTAGCGAAACGACCGCGACGGCAGAACCTAAACTTACTATTTTTGAGGTCTAAATTAAATTTAAGGTTGTCAGAAGCTTTACAATGATTGATATGGTTTTTGCTATAATAAAAGTTTTGCTTTATCCACCACGATAAAGGGAAACTAACCATTTCTCAATGGTTAAAATGTCGCTTTATCGTCTTATATAATAAATATTACTACTATTTCTTTGCATTCATATTTACTATGTATTTAGTGCGTTTGCCTTACCTGTAATTTTACTAATAATATTTCGAAGAAATAGTAAAAATGGAAATGAAGATATTTTTCGATAACATGTAAGTTTGGTCCCCTGAAAATGTTAGCCCAGGACCCCCTGAGGCCTCGGTCCGCCCCTGCTTCTATCTGTTATAGTTACTGAGAAAATTTTTCTTGAAATAAACTTTTGGGACGAGTTTTGGGACTTTCTCTCAAACGATCCATTTTGGTCCTTCGATTTTGTTTGGTAAAATGCATGTACATATACACTGGCATATACCTACACACTTAATTGTCACATTAATTGTTAACACGCTCCTAAAGCGAGTTCATGATTTCGGACTTTCTGTCCGTCCGTCCGTCTGTATGCATGATAACTCGCAAACGGTTTCGAATTTTCCAATTATGTTGCAAGTATTATGTTCATCATCAACCAAGGAAGAACTAAATTTTCCTCGAAATTTTCAGTGAACCGTTTGCTATATTTGTTCCAAGTTTATTAGAGCTTATATTAAGTAGATGCTGTTTACTAACAAGCGAGCTAACAAGGCATACAATTAAAAACAACATTAGAGAATAATTAATGCTATTAAATAGACATTAGTAGAGTTAACAAGAAATTAACTGCATTTTCATTAACTGCATTAACACGCTTTTCTCTCCTCCAAAAACTATATTTTAATGAGGAAAATGGAAAACCGAGTGGAAAACTGTTCATATGGTCATAAAGTAGAATCAAAATCTAAATGAAATACCGTAAGATACATTCGTCCTTTGAGAATACATTATTTTATTTATTCTCATAGGTAGAGTATTAAAATCTTTTCCAATGAAATGGTTTCTTGAAAACTTTCTTTTCATATAATTCCGAGTACCCAATTGTTATTAAAGTAATTTTCTGTCCAAACGAAGATAAAAATAATAAAAAATAAAAATAAGTAATAATAACTATATTGTCTAACAGCAAAAAATGCTGATTCCAAAACATATCTTAAATAAGAAAGTATATTTTACTCTAAAAAGTAGCATAATAAAGTCTCTTTTCAAAAATATACACATAATGGATATACTAAAAAATTCAATATTGATTATTCTAAAAAAATTTTTTAATTGAACCTTTTTTGAATTTTTTTCATCTTTTTCAATTTTTTTGAATCACTTGAATTTTTTTAATATCATCCCTAGTGTTATATTTTTGAAAAGAGAATTTAATATGCTATATTTTTAGATTAAAATATTGAATATACATGCGCCATTAAAAAGATAGGTTAGGTTCGATAACTTTCTTCCCTGACCCCGTATACTAATTTTGAAAACGGCAGAGTATTCAGCAATCATCGTAAACAAACTTTTCTAATAAACATTTTTCTGTATCTGTATATGTTTAACTTTTTTCTCGATTTTTTGAACTTATTATTATGAATTTGGCAATTTTTCCCCTTTTCTCTTAAGCGAACGAATATTTTCAACTTTTGATATTACCATTTTAAGTTTGACTCAAAAAGAGAACCATGACGCCTATAGGTATCACTTTTTTGGTAGCACTAAGAATTACCTTACAAAAGAGTCGAAGTGGGACACTCTGTACATAACTACAATAAAAAGTGCTAAATGACCATAACAAAAATTAACAATAGCATCAATAGTACTCATAACAAAATAATAATATTAACAATACGAGATAAATAGCCAATACTAAACGTAGTTTCATTTATTTACCTCGCTCCAGAGTAATTGTAATGCAGTCCATAGAGCGCTAATAAAACTCTGATTACTCCCTGGCAATTAGACCCCTCATTTGTGATCAATTTCATGCGAGGCCAAATAAAGAGACAACAAGGACAAGTATAGGTAATGGCAATATAAATTAGGCAACTTTAAATACCTACTCCATTCAGGTAAAATAAGTTTAATTAAATAATTAATTTCCAATTAAGTTAACCTATTTTTTTGAGTGAACACTATAAAAACAGTCACTGTATACACTGTGTCCAAGATGAGGATGTCTATCATGGGAATCTTGGAAACCATAGCGGATAGACGATGGTCAAATTACAGAATAGTTCCGCAATTAAAGAGTTATTATGATGCTGTACAGAAATCCAGAAAATTCCGATTACTTCCGAAGATATGCCAGAAAAATCGAAATTTGTTGATTCTGTTTATTTTTTTCTGTTGTTTGAATAGATACAAAAAATAAAAAACACTGTCCCATTGCCACCACTGAAATAATTTCAATGCAATGTTTCGTTTCGGAGAAATCATCATCAACTTTATTATTGAATATGGTCCGTAAAAAAAGGATATACTGTATGTATTGGGTAGCATTTTTTATTAAAGTACAATGATAGGTATATGGCACACACAAAAAAACAAAAGTTGGAAACTATGTTAGTTTCAACAAGATGGTGCACCCACACACAATGCCCTAGTCGTGCGAGTACACCTATTTTCAATTTTCCAGGAAATTTGCCACATTTCATGAAGTTATGTGTTGTATTTTGTAACTATGAGGGTTACAACAATTCAACCAGAGTGGTATGGGTTTTGATACCTTTTTTGCGTAACATTGGTGTTTTTTCAAATACGCAACCCATAAACACAATATTTATACAATCTCGATTGCTTAAAAATTAATACAATTTCTTCAGGTGTAATACTAAACGCCTACATGGTTATCACGCAATCTGCACTGAAGTGTGAGTGGTCAAGGGTATCGCAAACCAACCTTGACACATGAACACATCACTTTATATAAATAAGTCGCCAAAAGGCACCATCTCAATAGAATAGAAAAAAAAGGTACAAGGTTCGGCCAATCCGTTTCGGATTTGCGAATAGTTAAAAAGTGTTATCAAATAAGCCATACTCACTGTCTGTGAAGAGCAAGTTAATAACGGAGTTGCCAGTTGCTGAACCTTCTGTGCCTTATGTCTTAATCCTCGTACTTCTTGAAGTAAAGCTTCATACTGAGACACTGGTAACGACATTACACACCATCACCTAGGTATTAAAAATGTTTTGTTAATATACTTTGCACAAACACTCCACACGAAAAAGTTTAAACAAAACAACTTGGTAAACAAAATAATATTATTGATTTTATATGGAGGGTAGTAGGTAGGGGTGTGACATGCATTGTACTGAAACGAACTTTGTAACGAAACGCGTAATTACATTAAAAGATCAATTGTAGGTGTTGAAAATTAGATAAACATAGGACTATGGGAGTTGAACTTGAATTAGAAAAATAAACAAACATGAAGTGGAAAAATTAAATGAAAGGTATAATTTACCTATTAGACATTTTCTTACTTACCATGATTGGTGAAGGGGCAAATATTAACTTATCCTTTTTTTAACTCCGATTTAAACACTTTATACAATTCACCATAATATAAAATAACATTACATACAATATTACTGTTCTGTGGTGATAACTAAAGGTAAAGAAATTATTTGGTTGGTACCAATACATCTGATTTGGTGACAAAAAAAATCCCCAACCTCTTGTAAAAATTAGTTTAATTAAATACCAATTTTATGACTGGATCAAGTGACGGCGGCTTTAATTAACACAATGAATATTAATTACATTCTAGGCATATTTTTATTGTTGTCTCCTATAAGATTCATAATATTGACATACCGTGTATTACACTGACAATGTTGCCAAATATAGAATGCTTGTTGTAGGTGTATGCAAAATGCAAATGTTTCATGACCGCCCATGTCAAAAATCTTGTATTTTGTAAAAACCATAAATAAACAGAAAGTAAAGCAATGGCTATGTTTGGGATTATAGTTTCAGGACGGCTGGTAAATTACAGTGACTAAACTGTAAATGTTTAACGAAAGTAAAGAGTACCATTTTTAGGTTAGCACAGAATTTCAGCAAATAAATGAGAAACAATTTCTTACAACAATTGTTGATGCTGACAATATTAATCATGTAGTTATATTCCTTACTGGAGCAGTGCCATTTCCAGAAGGTACATCAGGACAAGGTAGTACAATGTCAAGCTTACAATCACAGTTGGCGCTTAGTGTTTTTCAGCTGGCCCGATCCGAATGCGCCCCCAAACTGGCAACTCTTAGGTTACATTTCCAACTTGAAACCTTCGGTGATATTTCGAATTTCCAGTTTAAAGAAATTGGACGAAATGGGCGACTTTATGAACACGAGCACGTTCGGTCAACAAGCTATCTGTCATAATGCCCAAATCGGTATATCTATAGGTAAATGTTAAACATCAGTATTGTCTTGAAATATAACGCCTATTGTACAGAATCTAACGAAATCATCCAAGATGGCCCCCAACACACTGATGCCACTTCGTATGTTAACTTTGCGCAGAAAATGTTACAGAATTTTATTAACTACACGCTGAGTTATTCCATTAACCAAGCGCATATGCTGGCTGATCCCACAGCGACTTATGTTCCGTTGTCAACCGTTCAAAACTGGTATACTAACTTTGAAAGGCGTCTGACTCAAAACCCACACTTTTGGAAGTCTTAGTTTAAGTTTACTTTTGTAATTGCGTTATGGGTTCAGTTATTGTCACATTTCTATTAAAATAAAATATAAATTTTTACCAATAACAATTATTGGATATGTAATTCAAGATCAACTTATACAATATTTTCGGTGGTGGTCCTTGCAGCCTCAAGGCCTTTTTGTGCACTCTTTCTTATTCCCTTAGGATGTAAATTTCTTTGATGATATTTAGAATTCTGCATTTCTGAGTGCATTTTCTTTCCCCCAAGGAACCTGAGCCTCGACACAACCTGCAAAGTGAGTATAAGGGCAGCACAGACAACAATGTTGTCTGTAGTGGCAGGGACCTTTAGTAGAACCTTGATGGCCTTGTCTTTGAATAAAGATATTTCTTCAATATTACTAACATTCTTTATGAATGGCTTTTCGTATCATTTCCACCATTCCATTCACAATCACGGTGTAATATCACAATAAATTACTATTCCTGAAAATGGCATGTCAACTTTCTCTAGCTGGCCATACGATATACAGTAGAGGTTGATCCGCCAGTTTGAACAGTGACAGATATGTCAGTTTGATGCGTCACTGACAGACCGCGCCATTCCAAACCGACAGGTGAACCTCTCTGTGTATATGCGGCTAGCTATTTTCAAGTTATTTTCCATAAGGTAGCTCAGGTTTCGAATACACTCCAGCACTTAGCCATAGTTTTAAAACAAATCCATTTGACATAGGCTGAAAGACAACCAGGCACTCAGGGCCATATAACACATACCACGGCATACAAACGATCGTAGACAGTTTATTAAAGTTCAGTAATACAAAACCTCCGGTCATAGCTGTGGTATTCAAACAGACAGACGCACAAACAAATACAAAATGATGATTATACTTCTCAGAACTTCACTTCTTCGATTGAACTCAAACATTGATATAAACAACATTATGATTTATTATTTATTTATTTATTATGCAATTGCAGAGTGACCTGCATAATGCTGTTTAGAGGTGCCTCTGCAGAAGGTCTTAAGTTATTGTTCTATTACATATTCTATACTACTGATCTGGTATTTACCTTAACGAATTAGGAAAACTGCAGGAAAACCTAATTCAGAGTAGCCGGCAGAATGCTCGAAACTGGTCTAAGGTAATTCCCATCTCACCCACAGATGAAAAATTCACCTCAACCCAGGTTCGAACACCCGGATTTTTGTCCAATAACGCTCTAGCACTGAACCATAAAGCCGGTCCTCCGATATAAACAACACTATGATAACTTCATTGTAATTACAATTACAGTTTTGACCTTACAGTTCACTTTATTTTAACACTGCGACTTCAATCTTATTTAATACCCATAGCATTCGACTAACTTTCTTCTAAAAACCGCTTCTTCAAAAAATCAAACTGCACTTGCGTTTTCTAAAACAGCGGTAACACGTCCTCATCTTGAAATTTAATTAGCGTACGCAGCGATAACTATACTTATCGCAGACCGGAGACAAGGGCTACGCAAATAATCTCCAGATGTTCCTCATCTTAAGCCTATATATAATAACATTACAACAACAACAATACAGGGTGTACCATTTCGCGAAATGCCGGATTTCCTATAGTTTGTCAATAACATTCCATAGGTAACGGGGGCGGATCAAATATGAGTTGCTGTCGAGTCGCCTTTTGGAAGTTCAAGTTAAGTACGATTTCCCATGTAAATAAAAATTCCAAAGGCTGTCGGCAGCAACCTCATTTATGATAGCATAGTACCTATACAGGGTTATTCTTGACGAGCGTCAGTTAGAAAGATATGGAAAACCTTTGAAAATGAAAATAAACTGATAAGTTCTTTAAGGGTTTTGGCACATCATGAATTGAACTAAAATATTTTCAAGATGGCGCCACTTCCGGAAATACCGGACTTTGTTATTTTAAATAGGGACCCCCTCTTTTTTTCTACATTTTCGGATTGTACGTCGAATTTAGAGTACAACCCTTTGCTCCAAGGGCTTCGTCGATATTCAAGTTTTTATGTCAAAAATTGAATTTGCGGGGGTAATTTATTATTCGAAAACGGTGAGAGATATTGCAAAACAGTTTTCAATGCTTTATTAAGGAAAGATCGAATTTTCTTATGGTATACGAAACCATCTAAAAAAGTGAGACTACGTCACTTTTTGAAAGCTCTCAATTTTTAAATTTTTAAACTTTCGGTAACTCCATTTTTTTAAATGGCACCCCCCATTTTGTTCTTCACCGTTGTTTTCCTGTTTCCCAGACCTTTAATTTGATACAAAATGTGAAAAGCTGCTTCAAACGGTTTCCGAGATATTCCATGTTTTAGTTACTTCTTGTAGCAAATTGATAAAAAAATTAATTCCCTTGATGTTATTCTTTTGTTTTTATTATGATAATGTTTAAACGTCAAATTTGCAGGAATAACGGTATGTTTCAAACAAAAATACAAAAAAGGAAGCCTGTGGTAGACTCTGAAGAACAAGAAATAACTGCACTGGCGTATTTTGCTGCAAATCCAACTGCATCGATAATGATATCCAAAGAGAAATTGACATATCAGACACGAGTGCACAAAGAATTCTCAAAAAGCATAAATGGCACCCATATTTGTTTAAAAAAGTGCATTGCCTTTTTACGGTGGTCTACCAAAGGCTTCCTTTTTTTGTATTTTTGCTTGGAACGTAGGTACCGTTATTCCTGCAATTTTGTAGTAATTTGCGAATTGTAGCCTCTGTGGGTCGTGCCTTGTCGGGGTATCTTTCGGAAAAAAGACGGCCGCTATTCGATTACATTCACCGTGTATTAATATTAAATTCAAAAAATCTTCATTAGTGTAACTCAAACGAGCCATTATTGACGAGAAGTATAAGTACAAGCAGCGAAAATTAAATAAAAACAAAAGAATAACATCAAGCGACTTATTTTTTTTATTGCCACAAGAAATAACTAAAACATGGAATATCTCGGAAACCGTTTGAAGCAGCTTTTGACATTTTGCATCAAATTAAATGTCTGGGAAAATGGAAAACAATGATGAAGAACAAAATGGGGGGCGCCATTAAAAAAATGGAGTTACCGAAATTTAAAGGTTTAAAAGTTGAGAGCTTTGAAAAAGTAACGTAGTCTCACTTTTTTAACCGGTTTCGTATACCATAAGAAAATTCAAACTTTCCTTAATAAAGCATTGAAAACTGTTTTGCAATATCTCTCACCGTTTTCGAATAATAAATTTTTAAAATGAGTAATGACTTCTGCAAATTCAATTTTTGACATAAAAGCTTGAATATCGACGAAGCCGTTGGAGCAAAGGGTCAACTATGGGGTATCATTATACTCCAAATTTGACGTAGAATCCGAAAATGTAGAAAAAATAGGGGGTCCCTATTTAAAATAACAAAGTTAATGGCTACTTCCGGTATTTCCGGAAGTGGCGCCATCTTGAAAATATTTTAGTTCAATTCATCATGTGCCAAAACCCTTAAAGAAATTATCAGTTTATTTTCATTTTCAAAGGTTTTCCATATCTTTCTAAATGACGCTCGTCAAGAATGACCCTGTATAGCAATACCTAAATCTGTGCCAACATACAGGGTGATTCCTATAGTACCTGCCACCGTTTGGGAGCGTATAGGGGGTGCCTAGGGGAGTATTTTGATATAGGACACTTGGGGTCGGAAATCTAAAATAAGGGCGCCAGAACCAAATTTATCTTCTGGAATTTCACGCCTGTATGTAGGCACCCCAACCGACCGACGTTTCGCGCGGAGCGATGCAGAGCGAGTTAGCGCGAGGAAGCGACATGGGAGGGAAGGAGGAAAAACGACAGTCAAAAGCAATAACGTTTACAAGTGTTCAACGTGGCCACCGTTGTTCTCAATGCACTTCCTACATCTAGCCAACTATTATTATACTATTGCCATAGTGTTTATTCACCTGATACGCGTCGTTGCAGACGGGATTTCGTGGGTTTAAACAAAATTCTGATCAAGTGTCAGCCACACATCGCCGCCTGAGATCGCTCCGTGTGCACCGCCGGCCGGTTGGGGTGCCTACCTACAGGCGCGAAATTCCAGAAGGTAAATTTGGCTCTGGCACCCTTATTTTAGATTTCCGACCCCAAGTGTCCTATATCAAAATACTCCCCTACGCACCACCTACTCGCTCCCAAACGGTGGCAGGTACTATAGGAATCACCCTGTATGTGAGAGCGATAGCCAACAGTAGAATACCGATCATGCGCACTGAGTTATCAGTACAATTGACGTTCTCGGCATTTCAGTGGCTTGTTATCACAGAACAGTTGTTCTGTGCTTGTTATTTCCGTAGAACGTAAGGGGGGTTATTACCTATTTTAATCTGCATTACTTAGATTTAATTATCCTACAAATAGGTGCAATATTCAAAGAATTCGATATTTTTCAACGAATCTTTGGGCTTTGGGTGTGTACCTGTCTTGAAAGTACTGCTGCCAGGTCTTCGGGTTTTACAGGAAGTTTCTGATACATTCTACAGGCTATGGATGTACACCCCACTCCACACCAATCATTAATAGTGAGCATGACTGACCTCCCCTTCCCCTCACAGGGGAGGACTGGATATACCAGGTGGTACCAATTGCATGGATCACAGGCTATTATGATAAGCAATTAATGTTGTAGGTAATGAAAATATTGTATGGGGAATTTAGTCAGTACAAAAAAATGCATAAGGTATGGTCAAACATTCCTACCTAATCCCACTTTATATAGAACACACTGTGTATGTCCGCGTTTGCACTTTCGAAATATGATATAAATAATAAATTCTTTATAAAATATTGCAAAATTATACAAACACATTACCTATTTACTAATTACCAATTAGAGCCATATGATTGTTATAATCTGTCCTCCCAGTTCGCCCCTCCCCATAAGACCAATATAAATACATAGCTGAGCGTTCACATTTTATTTACATTATTTACACAAGTTACAATATAAAAGAATACTAAAACTACGATTCATTTTCCACTGTTTCGGAAATATTGTTAGACACATCATTGGAATCTTGTGGGTCAGTTTCTTTATTTTTCATCCAGTTCTTGGCAGCGGCAAGCAATTTGAGATTAGGTTTGCTGGCTTCGTCCTCAGGAAAGATGTAGTCGAACACTTCTTCCCAACCTTGTTCAATTCCATCTTCGTCAATAATCTTTTGCCTCTTTTTAATTCTCTTTGGCATCTTACTTTCAACTTTCGCTCTACTTTCTTCGTCTCCATTCTCCATCTCGAAATCGCGCCAATTCTCGAGCAAAAGAACTCTGGCTTCCTTTTCTGAAAAATTCTTCAATCCCTCATTCGCTTTCTCATACACGCGTCTTGCCACAAGGACGTTTAACCCATCGTCGGTTTTATTGTTCAATTCGAATTTTGCATAAGACATCCACACCTTAACGTGCTTTGTACGATCGACTAATTGCTCGTATAACTGTCGCGCATTTTCAAGTTCTTCCTGCGCTATTTCGAAATCTATATACGATTTCCATAGCAGTTCTGGCATATCCAAGCGAGGTTGACCGACTGCCAACTTGTAAATCGCACGAGCTCTAGAATAGTCACCTAATAACGTCTCCAACTCGGCAAACTTCATCCACGTAACACAATTTTCTGGACCGAACTCCAAAAATTTCTCATAGAGAATGCGGCAACGGTCAAATTCTCGCAATTGAATTTCAACGTCGATGTAGCCTCGGAACAATTTGTCTCTGGGACACATTCCGATTGCAGTACCCAAAATTTTTCTGGCCGCCATCAGATTTTTTTGTCTGATCTCAAACTGTGCAAAAAGAAGCCACATTTTGGAGAAGGTAAACAGCTTGTGAGGTAGTAATTCTAAACAGGCTTTATAAACTTGCCGTGTACGATCGAAATCGCGAGCTTCCAGCTCTTCAAATAATGCGTAGTTTATCCATAAGTAAATATACCGCCTCCAAAACTGTTTATTCTTTGTCGGTGGTATGTTCGCGATTGCTCGTTCGTATGTTTCCCTAATAACATCGTCGTCACCTTCACTTTCAATAAGTCTTAAATAATCGAACCACGCATCATAATTTGTTGGGTTTTGCGCAATTTCTTGTTCGTATTGAAACTTACGTTTGGATACGATTACATCTTCAATTCCGCTGCGATCGCCATATTTTTTCTCGTGTATTGTGTACGCTTTAAAGAGCTCCTTGGCTTGCTCTTTAGGTATATGCTCCAAGGCATATTTGTAAATAATCCGAGCACGCTCGTGCTCCTTATGATTTTCCTCAAATCTCGCAAATGCGATAAACAAATTTTCGTCCAAGTGATCATCACCATAAAAGTGTATGGCACGTTCAAACGTACGACGCGCCGAGTTGATAAATCCGTGGTTATCTTCGAATTTGGCGTATTTAATCCAATGTTTTACTTGTGGATGAGTGATGACAAAGCGTTCGTAAATTTGCCGGGCTCGATCGATTTCTTTATACCGTAACTCAAAGTTGATGTAAGTTTGCCAGGCTTGCTCATCGGGCTCCCACTCCATCCAGCGTTCAAAAACCGCACGAGCACCTGGAATATTCTCCAGCATTTCCTCCATATACGTATACTTATACCAAAATTGGTTTATACGCGGTAAAATGGTAACGGCACGATCAAACAAATTGCGGGCATGATTCACTTGACGATTACGCATTTCCATCTCGGCATATTTTAGCCATAAAGTAATATTGCGATGGTCTATATCTAAGCCTCTCTCAAAAACGGAACGTGATCTTTGAATTTCCTTTTGCGATTCCTCCCACAAGGCGTACTTAATCCAGTTAGACATTACCGTGCGATTCTTCCTTATGTTGTCTTCGAAAGTTTTTCGTTTACGCATTTGGTAATCTGCTAATTCGGCGGGATCTGAAATTTTCTGCTTCGGGGGTGGAGGTAGAATTTCCAAATCACGCTCTTTCGCTTCACGGAGAAGCTGCTCGGCGGTGATTTGGATTTCCGCAGGAGCTTTGTTTTTCACCTGAAAGAACCGATTATTGTTTAAAGCACGAAAATCAAGTAATGGGACCACTTTATTTACCTTCGCCACTTTCGGCATCTTCTGTGGTTTAGTCTCCATTGTGTTCTTCTTAGCGCTTAGGTGTTTCGTACTACACAAGAAAGTAATTTAATGTTTTTTACTGTACACAACTCCAGTCAACAGGCAGCCCACGACCAAACACAGAATGTGAGGTTATGTATGGTGGAAAAGTTGAGATGATGTACAAGGCGTTACCGTATTTTCGGCCCAAAACCGTTAAACCATTGTATATACAGTCTGCTTTCTTCTCAAAATGGGGTGGGATGAATAAAGTTTGTTTTCGTGTTAACTTTAAACAAGCTTTACTATTGCTAACTTTTTTAGTTGTAGAAAGACGGTTTAATGATCACAATTGTGTATTTTTTGTACTTAATCTACATCTGTAACCATCAAAACAAAACGGCATAGCATACGCACGCCTAAGATTAGTATTATCTTTGTGTGCTTGATGGTGTCGTGGTGAGTTGCCCATGAAATATCCTCCGTTCCCAGCCAATGTTGTACATTACCTAAAGATACATATGACACATATGTCTATGGAAGATACACACGCTTAGAATGAAGAAACGCTGCGTGGGACGTCGGAAGAAGAACAGCAAAGTCGAATTCTTTTGACACTTGCAAGCGATATGGTGTTTAGCAGCGCAATGTATCAAAACTCGTTCAAGAACTTTCCTCCCCCATACACAGGTAGGAGTTTTTTACTGGCTGAAATAATCTGAGATTTGATGGCGACATTCATTTTCCAATATAACTGGCTAATAGAACACTGATCGGTCACACAAAAATGCACTGAAGTTCCTTCGATCTCACATGAGGATTTTTAGTATAAAATAAAAAATTTCAATTTTCATATAAAACTTTTGATTAATAATATATATAATAATTTATTCAACAAGCTATATAAAAAAAATGTGTATACACAACATACAAAAACAATAAAATTACAAAAAACTCACATGCTTGTTGAACCTCAAGGCGAAGTTCAGGTTGGTCACAAGTAACCTCCTGCTCTTCCACTTAACCTTGTTTCAGTATATATATTTTTTTATTAGATCACCACTTCTAAGTAAATCTACCTATTTTCTTTTTCCCTAAATACATCAAGGATTGGAATGCTCTCCTTAGTTTGTGTTGCATTTTTCTGTCTCAGTACTAAAACCAACTATCATACCAAATGTTTGAATAATAGTCTCTTGAATGTCTTGTGATCCAAAGTGCTACATTTTAGAACAGATGGAACAGAATTATATACATAGGCGACGTTATAAGCAAATGACCGGCGAAAAGATGATAGAGAATGACGAGGTATTGACAATAAACCGCGGTACCTTAAATTTAAATGATGTAAATCTGTTCTAAATTGAATTAGGCCATATAGGTAAGGTGGAGATTGCGTCATAATTATTTTAATGTCAATCTGTCAGTGATGGCAGGGGTCATTATAGACATTTAGCAGTGTCAGCTGTCAGCTGCAGCCTGTACGGCGACAGGTGCGGTGCGGCATCAAAATTTGGATTTAATAACGATTTCGAGAAAATAAATTTCCAAAAATGTACTAAGAAATTATCAAAGTCCTTGTGTGAGATCGAAGGGACTTCAGCGCATTTTTGTGTGGCAGATCCGTGGTTTAATAGCCAGTGTTGACTCCACCATCATAAAAGGTCTTGTCCAAGACTACCACATTCACTTTGTCGGTACCCGCTTCCCACTTTCCGCGTGTACCCGCAATTCGCGTTTAAAGTTTTGACTCCACCATCAGTAAAATCTTGTCGGGGGCTACCACATTCCCTTTGTTTGTATCCACTTCCGATGTCCCGTTCCCTCCCAATTCGCGTTTGAAGATTTGACTCCGCCATCAGTAAGATCGTGTCGGGGGCTATCACAGTCCCTTTGTTGGTACCCACTTCCGACGTCCCGTTCATCCGCAATTCGCGTTTGAGGATTTGACTCCGCCATCAGTAAGATCGTGTCGGGGGCTATCACATTCCCTTTGACGGTACCCATTTCCGACGCCCCGTTCACCCGCAATTCGCGTTGGAAGTTTTCACTCCACCATCAGTTAGATCTTGTGGGAGGCTACCGCATTTCCTTTTGCGGTACATAGTTATATTACACCCACATTTTGGTGGATTTCGCTAAAAACCTTCCACAAGATAGTACTTAATTTTTGGGGCACTTCTCATTGCTCGAGCTTCTATTGGCGACACGAGAAAGAGAAACACCGATTCGAGATTTACGAAACGTTAAACCGCGTGACAAAGTTCGCAACGGAAGGTAAAAGGCGCCTGAAGTTCACTACCTCTCGAAGGCGCGCGTGCGCCTCGCAAAAGGTCGTTAATTCCGCCCTTAGGACAAAAAACAAAATTCCGCCACGCAGAAGTTGTGCGTGTTTACAACATCTTTCCGGCGACACCAATTTGAAAAGAATCGGACCAAAACTGTAGTAGAAGATAGGAAAAAACTGAAAATCCTCCACGTTAATAAACTACGCTCGAGGATGACGCCCAGATGTTGCCAACCCCACATCATGTAGCCCTGTCCCTAAGGTTGACAAATTACACGGCCTTGTAGATACACGTACATCCGTTGCCTTTCTACAAGAGTTCTTCTATTCGCCCACATTTGCTGCCATCCAGCCGGCCAGCCAGCCAGCCAGCCAGCCAGCCAAAGTGAGATTAAAAGCTACTTTTTACAAATACATTTTGAAAAAATGCCTAATAATACAAACATTGGTCGAATTTTTTCATTTGCGAAACGTTTGTGTTTAGACAACTCCCATTGCACCGCAACAATACATTGAGTGTAATAAGAAGATGCTGGCATTCTTTATGGTTTATATCAACGGTAATTGAATATGAATCGTATTACATACGAAGTTATCACAAAGCGATTGGTCTACCTTCATTCATTAAGAAAGAAATTAAATTAGAATTTTAATATTTGGAACTTAAAATTTGTTATTGGTAAATCATGCATAGATGGAGCGAGCTATCGTGAAATGAAAAGAAACACCACTGGTTACGTACGGTTGTTGAAACAGTACTCTGCCTTATCACTGTCAGTGAAGGTTCAATGGCGTGTTCGTGTTAGTAGCTCTCTCGTTTGTCTCGTAAGAAAGTTGTTTATTTAGAAATATGACTGTAACTGGCATTTTACCATCTTACCAAAGATTTGTGAATGGAGTGCCCGTACCGTTTTCGAGGAAATCGTTTCGCCAGCGCGAGAAATATATAATTTTTCTAGTATTTATTACGTTCGGTTTTGTGTGTTTTGGTACATTCTTTTTCCTGCCCGAGTTCAAAGGCTCGAAAAGTACAGCCGAAAGTGTTTATCAGGTTTACGATAAAATAAAAAGAGCAGGGCCGGAATTGCTAATTCCTCCTCCGCCGCACCTGGACGACGAAAAGGATTCCCTCAAAATACCTGTAATTAGGCACGATGCCGAAGATCAAATTGATCCTCACATTATAGACGATAAGGCTAAATTGCAGGCGAAAATTGAACAGGATGAACAACTTAAAGTCCTTGAAAGGCCCGATATGGAAATTAACCTAAATAATGACAATCATAAAAAAGTGTCGTCTACCAGTAAGCCTATCGTTCAAATTGCCGAGGAGGAAAAACGGGACCGGGACGTTAACGAAAACGCTATTGTGACAGTGCCACCAGCTATCAGCAATCACTACCCCCAAATTCGAGGAGGCGAAGATGAGGACGAGGAAACCAGGCAACGACGAGACAAAATTAAAGAGGTAGGAATGTTTAATCAAATTGTTTACGTTTATGTAAAAGAAAAGCGTGGAACTTGAACTTTAAAACAATTGCGTTCGTGCAACTTTTTCATTCAAGGCAAGGGTATCTCATTGTTATGGTCACATCACAGGTGTAATAAACTAAACTCACGGAGTATTTCAGAATTTCCGTTCTCACTATTTTATATAAATAAATACAAACTGGGCCACGTATTTCTACGTTGGCTCTTATCGGATGTTTTTCATGACGTTTAGCTCAATATGCTAAGCTGTAAGTACTGTAGGTAGGTACCAAAACGACACGTAATCACGGCGAATTCAAATTCACCCTTGCCTTTGTTTGGTATTGAAAAACAATGCCGAAAACACCTGACAGTTATTTTATAATTTTAGGCAATCGCAAATCTGAACACAGAGATATAACAGAAGATCTCGAAAGATTAACCGCTTCCGTTTTTAGAAAATACAGGAAAATTATGTGGCCTCCTACGACCCTCCCTTTTTTTGTTTTTTTTTTTCAGTTCCTATAATGCGAACAGATTTCGGTAAAGTAACACGTGTTCGCTGAAATTTTTTCGGTTTATCCGTTTAACTATAAGTACGAATAATCGCCTAAATTATGCCGTACATAATGAAATTCCTTGAAATTTTTTTTGTTAACATTTTCTTAGAGCAGCGATTCTCAACCGCCCCTGTGAGAACGTGATGAATTTTTAATGTCCCCCTAATGTGAGAATCTCGCAAGATATGTTTGTAAAATATTCGGCATTGAAAAAATGTGTTACTCTAATTGTTAAATATGTACAATCGAGTGTACAATACAATGAATTTTAATTTAGAAGTCGTGTGACGATTTTGCGGTGTCTGTCCGCCTGTCCGTTAACAGGATATCTCGAAAGCGAATGGACCGATTACAATGAAAATTTGCAGGTGGATTTTTTTATCAAATTTGTAGATCGGTGTTCGTGAATTGGCAATGTAGGCCAAAAAATCAGGAAGGCTCTTTTAACACCTCCGTTAGTAATAAACCGAATTGCATGAAATTCAAAATGAGAATAGCTTTAGCCGAGGCTTTAGCCATATAATACGCAATACCAAGCTATAGTCCTCGCCTCGGTCCTCGCTATAGCCATACCCAGGAGCCAGGAGCTCGTTTGCTATATTTGTTTAATTTATTATAATCTTACCACAAGGTAAGATGAGGGGAAGGCAATTAAAAACCGAGGGGTTAGTCGGTGTGGTAATCTTTCGTACACATGACTGGTAGTCACTGGTATTCCCGTGGTAGTCTCTGGTATTCCTGCGGTAGTCTATGGTAGTCACTGGTATTCCGAAGGTAATCAGTGGTATTCTCTGGTATTCCCGTGGTAGTCAATGGTAATCTCTGGTATTCCTATGGTAGTCAGTGGTAATCGCTGGTTTTCTGGTGGTAGTCTTTGGTATTTCTATGAGCATTTACTAACTTTTTTATTATTTTCCATTTTGCTTGTATGTAGGTATTTCCGGCATAAACTATGGTTTTTATGATTTTGTCTATCAAATCGCAAACTTTTTAAATTAATTCGATTGATTGTTGCAGTGCTGGTTATTGAAGGTGACGATTCAGTTTTAAAGATGGTAGCGATTCAATCAGTAATAATGTATTTGTGTTGTGTGTTTAAAAACATGCCTAGGTCGAGGCCAAGGTTTCCATGATAATCACATATATCTTAGATCTGGATCTAGACCCTTTTTAGAAGATGATCTTGTATCTAGATCTAGATTATATTATAATAGATCTTCCACTAGTAGATCCAAAGATCAATTTTAATTATTTACGTTATAAATGTTTTTAACATTGGAGGAGTAAATCGTTGTCTATATTTAAAGAATAAAATACTGTGTTCCATTCAAGTTTTTGGGTTTTAGTGGGAATAGTCATTAGCACAACGGGCAGTTTAGCTTAGGGGGTAGTATCGGTAATTGTTTACATCACAGGGTGAGTCAACGATTGCGCGGAGTAACTTAATGCCTTGAAGATAAGATTTTTCGATAGAGTGCTTTTGTATTATGATGCGGTTGAATATTCTCCACATTTTAAAAATATTTGGAATTATATAGGGTGCACCCACAAAGTAGGGCGTCTAAATGGTACATTTTTTAAATAGAACCCCCTGTATATGAATGCATTTTTCAATTCTACGTGTAATTGTACGTCTTTTTTATTATATGATTAATATCCGAAAAGCTAGTAGTTTTAAAGCGAGTTTTAAAGATAATTCGATTTTTAAGAAAAATTGGGTATTTGCAAGCGTCAGTATATACGTCAAAATTATTACTTAAATTTTGATTCCAGGTTTTATATCTTTTATCACGAGTTAAGTAAAAGTCAAATGAATAATCTACTATGAAACATAAAAAATATACCTTACAGGGTGTTTTTCTTGGTAGGTCCAAAGTTACAAAACTTCATATTAAAAAATCTCACTTTTTTAACTGGAATGCCCTGTATATTTTTCTGTCATCATTTAGATCCTCCAAAAACCTTCAATTTTTGATAATAATGTCCCTATACCTATCTCTGATAGTTTTCGAAATATCTGAATTTTCCTGGGTTTTATAGTCTAATCTTAAATACGTTATATGTAATTTACATAATAGTGAGGTGGATATGCAAAAAAAAGGCAACTTTTATCTATCTCGTCCAAAACGAAAATCATATTGATTAATTTATTTTTTAAACTATTTTAAGTCCAAAAACTGGAGAATAAGTAAAAACATTTGACTATAAAGCAAATTTAATTTAACTCCTAATGTCATCCAGTCAGTGATATTAGTTTCATTTTTTTTTTCATAATTCACCTCGTTATTATGTAAATTAGAACTTATTTCAGATTAAAATATAAAAAGTAGAAAAACCAACATATTTGTTTATGTTTTTACTATCAAATTTATTCGCTAGTTTTTATAGACTTAAACGAATTATTAGAAAAATGAATTAATAAATATGATTTTAGCTTTGATCGAGGCAGATAAAAATTGCCTTTTTTTTGCATGGCCACCTCACTATTATGTAAATTAAGTACATATAACTTATTTAAGATTAGAATATAAAACCCAGGAATACCAAGATATTTCGAAAACTATCAGAGATAGGCATAGGACATTATTACCAAGAGTTAAAGGTTTTTGGAGGAGCGAAATGATGACAAAAAAATATACAGGGTGTTCCATTTAAAAAAAGTGAGATTTTAATATGAAGTTTTGTAACTTTGGATCTAGAAAAAACACCCTGTAAGCTATTTTTTTAATGTTTTATAGTAGATGTATTTATTTGACTTTTACTTAACCCAGGATAAAAGATTAAAATTTAAAAAATTTAATTAATAATTTTGACAATATACTGACGCTTGCAAATGCCCAATTTTTCTTACAAATCTAATTATCTTTAAAACTAGGTACTAGTTTTTCGGATATTAACCAAATAATAAAAAAGACGTACAATTACACGTAGAATTCAAAAATGCATTCAAATACGGGGGGTTCTATTTAAAAAAATGTACCATTTGGGCGCCCTACCTTGTGGGCGCACCCTGTATAATTCCAAATATTTTTACAATGTGGAGAATATTCAACCATATCATAATACAAACGGCTCTATCGAAAAGTCTTATCTTCAAGGCATTAAGTTACTCCGCGCAATCGTTGACTCATCCCTCGACTCACCCGGTACAACTGATTCATGGGCATGCCGCCGCCAGGTCTACCCGAATTATCCGAAAAACACGTTATTGTTAAGTAGGTAAGCACACCACTTTGCCTTAAGTAGTAATTCAGATGTAGGCGGTTATTATAATTTTCAAAGAAGGACTTTTTCGCATAATTTTTCTTGCTGTTTTGCGAATTTTGCATAGATAAAAGAAAAACCTGAAGGGGTTACACAGAATGAGATAAGTACCTAAGCATTTTCCGAATAATGAATCAAATCCACCCATGTAAATCAGATTTACCTATGGAGGATCTATAAAGGATCTAGATCATTTTAGGACGATCTTGATCTAGGTGCGGATCTTTGATCTGGATCTAGATCTAGAATTTTAAAGGATCTTGCCCAACATCGGTCGCAGTCCAGATACAACTCCTTATCTCGCTGCCACCTGTGTGGTAGTCTGGAGTAGTCACTGGTATTCATGGGGTAGTCTTTGGCAACTGGTAGTCTTTCGTACAACATTTTGCTCATGTATTACCCCCTCGCCGTGGACATATCAGCTTAAAGACGACAACAATCATAAGTGTGGTATTTGGAATGCGAAAGACCTGAAACTTATTTGTGATGGATATGAAGGAGAAAGTTAATGTTGCTTCCTTTCGGGTTTTGTTGCTTTTCTTTTAATTGTTTTTGTTTCTTTCTTTTTGTGATCCTCTTCTCCGCCACAAACTTTGTGATCTCATCCATCACCTCAAATCACTTTTTTGTTATCTGTGGGGTTTTCTATTTTTTTTATCAAAAATTATATATATCTCTCTTTTCCTACTGACTCTCTGGTTCTTTTGCTCATACTTCCAACAGTGGGGGATTTCGATCGTGAGGATTCTCTTTATCCCCGCCCGTACACGTCGGTGTGATAAGTAACAAGTGAAGATTTAGTGTCATTCACAAGAGTCCAAATAGTGTTTCAAACACCCTTAAATTTTATTCACCTGTCCATATGCAACTTTTTTGCATGCTTACTAACTTCACACGAAACCTGGATGAAATAATAGCAACTTCCATTGCGTATTTTATTTAATGTTGCAGGGCGGTTCCAGCATTCACTTGAAAAACCTCATAAGATTTATTAGAAATGTGCGTTTTAGCGGCTTCGCTTATTTTGTTTAAACACTCGCGGGTTCAATTTGTAATCCTGACCATCTTTCATGCGAACCTTTTTCTGTACTTAATAAAAAGGCGTTCAACCCTACTATAATCGCTTTGATCTCCCCGAATCTCTAATCCTCACCTTAATACTTCACATGAGTCTTTGTTAACCTGTTATATGTGACGTGTAATTACTCCGTAACTCGCGTAGATCGCGGTGCGCCTTTCATTGTTCCTTTGTGAGCGGTAAAAATTATTTGCAGTATGAAAGAAGGGCTCGGAGCAAAGAAAACGAATGTGGTAGTGTAAAGAATTAGAGCTGACGGAGAAGGAAATGTCTTTGTAATTTACTGGAGTCGGAAAAGTTTTGTGTGCGTTGTTGGTTGGAATGAGAGAGAAGTGCCGATTCATAAAATCGACCATTAGAAATAAACAAACAGTCTAAAATTATTAGTTACAAATCGAGATGTAAAAACCAATTTGAAAATAGCACCACACAACTCTATAGAAATAGGGAAACTTGCTGCAGGTGAGCTTGTGCCTCTCGAGGAAAATTCGATCAGCTAGCTCTTAAAGTACTGTCGAAACCTTTGAAAGAAATAATCATATTTTTTCTAAGGCACGTTCAAGTACGTAAATTTTATTAATTTAAAAAACTCAGCAGCCTTAACCACCTCCACCAATTAATTAACACCTGGCATATTCCTGGGTAGGGATAAAATTAAAAAAAAATATGATAGGTCGTAATTCGGGCTTGATTAAACACAAAACTAATCAATGAGCTGAAAGAAAGAGAAGCACACAAAGTACCACGCACCAGCGACCGATTGAGCAAATTAATTTAAAAAAATCTTAATTACCTTAAAGAGCTACTAATCCAAAATATCCGGTAGTAACTGCGACATTCAACAGACAGAACGGACGAAGAACCCAAAAACCAACTGATGGTGGTTCTGGAACTTCACTTCTCTACTTTAATTGCAATTGAGATCTTGATTTAGATTACGCTGGGTTCGTTGTAATTACAGATGTAAAAATGGCTCTTTGATGGTGGAAAGACTCCCTTTAACGGGTACTGGGACACTTTAAAGAAACGATATTGGAGTTGGGTGGAGTAAGGGGGGCGGGAGTAGGGATAGAGGGTTCAAAGTTGGTGATTGTAACCAGGAGTTATAATTACAACATATGATCTGGATTTTGCATTTTTAGCGAATTTTCAAAAATGACGATTCTTCGAAGAGCCGTTAAGTATTTCGGTAATGAAGTTATTGTTGTTGGTCGTAGTCGCGACCAGTCGTCGTTTTGATTATGTACTGGTTGGTTCAGGTGGCACTGTTTATAATTTAATCCCCCAAACTAATATTCACCATGTCAAAGGAAGGGAAGATTTATTCTCTACAACATGTCAAATTCAGAATACAACTTGTACTACTAAAAAACACTTACTAAATTTGGTGTCCTGAAAACCAGTTCACCAATATTAAAAAAAAAGCTCAATATTTGACGTTAAATATTTCAGCTGACAAAATTAATAAAAAATGCAATTATTTAACAGTCAAGGCTAAAATGATGATCTGCTCGACAACAGTTATATAAAAAAACGGTCGAAACTATTGCAAAATTTAACGTTCTGCAAAAATTATAAAAAAGCTTTTGCCGTAGGGCATCAGGGAAAAAAGGAAGACTCGGAGGAACGACAAAAATGTTGTAGTTGTCTCTCTCCTCCCATCCATAAACTACATCCTAAAGATTCATTAACTTCCGATATTTTTCCAGCTTGCCGACTGCTCTAATAAGATTCAATGTATCAAAAAAAAATCGCTTTACTTCGATATTATTTTTGAAATAATGTCATTATAATACAAATCGGCAATCATGGTGCATCCACACGTTGTTGTCAAAAACACCAGTGTCGTCCCCGTGTTACCGCTACACATCGCAAGTCTATCCATGCGATACCTTTCGGCGTACACCATTCCTCCCGCAACTAAATTGACGAACGCTCCCATCGTTAATAGCACATGCTCCAAAAAACCGTCACCCTTCTTCGCCAAATGGGCAAACATAACGGCTGACAGTATCAAAAGGTAACCGTACGTTGCCAAAACGGTCACCTCCAGAGTGCCGTTCTGTACGCACCAGTCGAACGACTCGTACGAGAAGAGGAAGGCGCCCACCAGGCAGAGTGCCGCTTCGATCATCTTGAACGCAAATCTTTGGTCTTTCCATGTTTCTTTGAAGTTTCTGAGCAATGTGCCGAACTGGACATTTGACATTTTTGACTTTTTTTTTTCGATGGTTGCTTGGATGCAAAACGGTCATTCCACAATTTTCCAATAGCACTCTAAATTCCATGTTTACTACTAAAATTGAGTTTATTGTCATTGGCGTAACGATCAAATAAAAGTTGCTCGTAAATATGAAAGAAACGTCTTTGTTCTCCATTGCTTTCAGACATTCCAACATAATTTCTAAATTTAAATGTTATACTAACCTAAAAGATTTCGTAAGATGTTACCATGTTTTCATGTATTGGCGAAATTAATGCCAATTTAAAAATATCTACGCGCGCGTATTTTTGGTATTTAAAACATAAATTGGCGCACCTTCGCCGGTTTCATTAAGCGTTTTGAAAAGTCGTTTTACCCACGTCTCTATTTTTGGTTCGGTACTAAAATTGCGATAAATTATGACCTTTTTGATACGTATAGTTCATCTAAGGGTTCAAATCCCCAACAATAAAAGCGTCTTTATTGCTGTAAATAAATAGAATCAATCAATTATTTAGACAAAATTTTGCAAAAAAACAAAACAAGATATTTTATTATTTATGTATTGTATAGCAGTAGGTATAGCTTGTATTCAAATTCATACAAGGATCTAAAAAAGCGGCAGAACACCTCGGTAGGACCCTACGGGGCTATTCGATTTGACCCATTTTCAATAGGCTTATTACATGTGACACCATCGACTCCCCTAAAAATTTGCATCGCTTTGCTCTGCCGCTTAATAATGCCAGCTTTATTTGAGGGTTGCAACCACAATTACCTTCAGTGGGTTTAGACCGCGCTTGAATCTCACATCTGGCACGTCACGTGACTGTCTGGCATAGGTGACCCCTATCTACTAATATTCTTCTAATTTACTACCACTCAAAAAACTACCCAGTTCACATTTTTATCGAAAATGATGGCAGACCTTTTGAACATTTGCGTTAGTTTTATTATCTTATTTATATTTCAAATTTGAATAATGTATTTGTTGCTCATAATTTAAAAACGTATATTGAGTGTTAATTTTAATTATTATTTTAATTATCGCTTGTTATGTGTTCTTTTGTTTCAAAACCAACTAGGATGGAAGATAAATATTGCAATTTAAATTTGTGAGTGTGCGTATTTTTGCGATATTTTCACTTTTTCATCTTATTTGATAATATCATATAATAATTATATCGTTTCATTTGAAATTTTCAAGAAAATCTGCAAAGTTTATGTTAATGTCAAACGGCGCCCTCTACCACTTATCACGTTTACTAAAAAGCGAACTAAAAAGACTGTCTTCCTGTAAAATCTGATTACACCACTGACTACTGAGATTTCATTAATTCTGAAAAAACTAAACTACTATTAATAAAACACTAAGCATTTCCAATTACCTCTATTAATCTAAGTTTTAAATTTGTCTTGTGTAATTGAAAAAAACCGGCTCATATAATATCCAAGGTTGCAATCGGTCATACCTCATAAATCAATTTAATAACAATAGTTTTGTGATTAAAAAGTGATTAAGAAGCACCAGTGCTTACTATAAACGTGTTGCCCGGTTCGACTACTGAATTGCTTATGTTAACAGTCTTCATTACGACATCCTAAAAGCATTTCTCTTTTTTTCGCTATGTGCAACACGATCTCGAACACGATTCAATCGATCAATTTCGTTGGGGAAACGGTCAAACGCCATTTGTTTTGCATTGGAGAGTAGTTAATTAAATCGATAATGGTGCTGATTCACCAACAGTGTCGATGCAGTTGCAAGATGAAGGTATTGACATTCAATGTAATGGCAAATTTTTTTTACAAAATGAAAGGAAGTTTACAAGAAAGCGTCATGTCTTGGGAAATTGATGCAATAAGAAAGGTCCTTGTTTATTGTTTTTGAGAAACCTGGATGGCCTATTTATAAAATATTTCTGAAATGAAAAGGTTTAGTGGGAGAGTTCATAGTGCTCTTTTGATTTTGGTGGGAATCTTAAATTGCAATGACGTCCAAAGACAGAATTACAAATGGATTGCGAGACATTTTATAATAGACTGTGGGAAAATCGCCTGGAAAATCGTGATGACTGATGAGTGCCAAATTGAAAAACACCAACTGACACGATAAAGAAGAAAGGGCCATTTACACTAATTCAAAATGTGAGAAAAAAAATGATGAAGCGATTAAAAACAGTTTGGAAAAACTATACGTTATACAGTATTTTCAAGTAATGACGCTTTTCTGATCGGCGAGATAGAGAAATGATCACCTTAATGTACTGAACATTTATTATCTTCTTTGAATTTCTATAAAATTAAAAAATTGAAAAAATTCCAAAAATCCATGGGGCGCAAAATTTGTACTCCCCAAAAATCGGCAGAATAAATGATTTTTTAAGAAAAAAACTAAAAACCGGTAGAATATATCGTTAATTTTGATGCAAAAATAATTCTTGCATCTTTAACCCGTTGCTAAGGGTTGCGACCCGCCAGAAACTGTTAAATGGGAAGAGGACTTTCTAGATCTTGGGCAGTTTAAATCGTTAGAATCTTTCGAGACTTGACCAATAACGGAAAGGGAAGGGACTTTCGAAACTAGAAACATCTTTGGTATTTTACGAGATATTTTACGCACTTTTGTAGGAATTTTGTATAGGGTAATCGATTTTCGACACTCGTATATCCGTAAATGTTAATGCTGTCAAAAAAGTGCGCTTTTTTGGGTCAAACTTAAAATGGTAACATCAACATTTGAAAATTTTCGTTCGCTTAGAGATACGGGGGAGAATTAAAAAAATGTCAATTTCAGAAGGGCCGTATTTTTACTTAAAAAGATACAAAAACATGTTTATTACAGAAGTTTCCTTATGATTATTCAATAGTTTATCATTTTCAAAATAAGACAGATAGGGAAGCTATCAGACCTAACGTAATTTTTTTAATGGTACACCCCGTATATTTTAAGAATATTACATATTAAGTAAGTTTTTTTTCAAAAATATAACATAAGTACCAGGGATGCTATTAAAAAAGATCTCGAAAAAGATTCATGTGGTGAAATGATTCAATAAAGTCTTTTTTGAAACACATTTTGAATCTTAAATCAATATTGAATTTTCTTGAATTTTATAGTGTTATATAGAGAATTTAATATTTTATCTGGCTTTCCTCCGTATCTCTTAAGCGAGCGATTTCATTACGTTTCACTTAAAAAGAGCACACAACGCACTAAGAATTATAGAGATATCCTGTAATGGCGTCGAAAGTGGGACACCCTGTAGATAATCGAGTGTAAAATGTAGTGCTCAATTCGAAATTTAGTGCTCTCAACGAGATGTGACGAAAATTCTCCTATACCAGAGACGTGATACACAAAAAAATGCCGAGGGCCTACTTTCTACTCGCCCATTTTTTAGCGAAGCGTTTTTGAAAGTTATATGCAAAAACTTTTTGACAATTTCGTTCCTAAATATACGTATACAGAGTGCATATTAAATTCTTCTTTCAACGCACTAAGGGTGATATTTAAAAAATATTCAAGTGATTCAAAAAACTCAAAAAAGGTTCGAATGGTGCAAAAAATACAAAAAGATTTCAAAACGGTTTTTGAGTTCTGAAATTTTTCTTGAATATTTTTGAACCAATATTGAATTTGTTTAGTTGGGGTGTTCCTAAATATGATGTAAATTCGGAAGAGGCTAATTCTTTGGCTTATTTTATAAGGAAAAGTTCATATAAACCTCGCTCCGCAAACGCTTCATTACCGATCTACAGCGCGTTAAAATTTACTTTTTATTTTGGGTCCTTCATATTCTTCATGGTACTCTAATGAAAGGTCTCAACGAAAGGAATTAATTTCTAACAACCATAGTTCTCCTCAACCCCATATCGTCGAACAGCTTGTCGGAGGATAGTAAGGCAAAATGAATCGTCTGGGGGAGACATAGCTATTGGTGGTAAAAGCTTAATTGTGAATATCTCAAAATTGTCGGACTTGATTCTTCTTGCTACTGTAGATTTTGAATTTTTTTACCGGGTGGCCTTTAAACATGTTTATGTATAAACAGCCCCCTCCTCATTAATTCTCTACCAAGATAGTCTGGATATGATTTGAAATTATACAGTTATAGAGCAATAAATTGTAGTCGGTCTGACCAGAACTGGGAAAATCCTCAAATATTGCAATTGTAGCGAGTGCGGAGTGAAGTGACATTGAGGTTCCGTTTCACAATAGGCATGTCATTTTAAAAAGGTACAATGACCTTTATGTTCAACAAAGGTACGACCTTTTTATAGCGCAAAGTAATTATCGATTTACTTACGTATTGCGTAATTGCAAGTGTTTAACCCGAGGTTTAACCACAAATCGCCTTGCTTCATGTAATTTTTGGCCAAAGTTCATTTCTCATGGCAATTTTGTTTCGTTAATTGAACACAATCACCTTTATAATTGTTGTTAATATATGCATAAAGCTACGAGTGCATGAAGTAATGCACAATGCCTCTATAATAATTAAAAATTCCGTGAGAAGAAAGTGTAGTTTGTCCGAGATGGTGCACCAACTCATAAAACTATGTGAAAATAGCATAGCTCAATAGTGTTTGGGCCATTCAAAGGGTAATCGAAAGCGACCATTTTAGGTCTGATCGAAAACAATGGTGTTCTACGTTCTAGCTATTTGGTTAATTGGTTTTGTACGTCCATGAAAAATTTCGCAAACCAGTTGCCATTACATTGATAAATACCATTCATTCACTTTTCGTGTAAACCAACCCACATCCTCACCCAAATTCGGAACCAGTTTTTCTGATTTTTCTCAATTGATGTAGCGTTTATCTTAATCGGTTGCGGTAGGCGTTTATAGCGGTAGTTTTGCGAACATTTCGCGTTTGGGAATTTAATTATGTTCGTGTCGTCATTGTTGCATACAAACGTACCACAAAGGGAGTTCCTCGCAAAGTTCTAATCTGATTAATGACGTGACGGGGGTTGTTTTGGACGTTTTCAACGAGGACGCGTTGTTGTTGGGACATTGTTATCTTCGTACCTTTAGTGTAGGTCGGAAGCCGAAACAAACGCCTACTCATTGCTTTTAATCATTGTAGGTAGGTACATAAAAGGAAACGTGAAGTAACCCAGTTTCGTTTGTGAAGGCAAAAAGGTGGATGCTCCTTACGCTACGAAGAGTAGACGCCAGGTATTTATTTGTAAGATAGTTGCCTTTATTAATGGTGAACTAATTCTCTCTGGATGAGATCTTGTAGCGTTTTACAGACTGTTATTCAATGACTTTTTAAAAGGTAAAACGCTTATCCACCAATTCGTCTTTCATCCTGGTGGATCCGTACTTTACACTACCCTTTTTCCGCTTTTTTCAATAATATACCTCCCCGAAACCGCATTTAATTTTTAGCTATGCCTTCTCCCTTGTGGCAACAATTACCAAATCTTTAACTTCTTAGCTTGAGCTTAATGCGAGGAATGTAAGATAAGGTAATACCGCATTAGCCACATAGCTCGAGCTAGAAAGCTAAATTTTTAGGTAAAATAAGGGACATGGGTTTAGAATTGCATTAGGTTTTTGTAAAAGTTTATCTCATGTTTTTCTCCGGTCGTAGATAAGAAGTTTTCGTACCGCTAAGCGATTAATTAATTTATGAACAGATAGTAATGCAGGTGTTTTCCGTACGTCACTCCAAAATCAGAAGCCCGTGTAAATCATTGAGGTTCTTTGAGTAGGGCAATTTTGTAACTTATTAATTGCTCCTAAAAAAAGGCGTTTAAAGACTAAAAGCCTCTAGAAGACTCTTACTTTTAATTCTCCTTTCACTTTTTCTTACTACAAAACCTTTGGAAAGTGTGTGGGAGCGGAAACTTAATCAGTAGATGGAAGGTATCCCGTACATACGCCTGAAATCAAATCAAAACGAAATATTATTTATGCCTCACTTCGTCTCTCTGACGCAAATGTAAATTTCGAACTGTTGAAAACATGTGCCGCTAGTTAGTAAATTACCAACGAGCACAAACACACTTAACAATTCAAGAGTTACATCGGCTGCGGGCCCGTTTCTGTTTGTTCCCGTGTTTCGTAAACTTTGTTTGCTCGCAGTTGGTACATTTTCGATTTATTTTAAATGGATTTTAAAACGAGGAACGCACAGGATTTATCGCATTTTTCGGCGATACTTCGGATGTAAAGTCTCTGCTTGGAACTTAATTAAATTCGAAATCGATGCAACTTTGGGTTCGTCGAAGTAACCCTTTTATTTAATCAAAAATCGATAGATAAAAGGAATTAAATAGCTTTTCGATATAATGCCCTATGAATGTGATCTTTCCTTGTGTAGGTATTGCGATTTTTAGCGCATTTTCCAACGAAGTAAGATGCCCTATTGCTACTTTCTCTGCCATAAAGGGGGAAACAAGACAAAGATATTCTTGTTCTGGTCTTGGTAAACTAAAGAAATAAAATAATTGACAGATAGGACATAAACAAAAATTTATTGTGGGCACAATCGAGGGTAACTTAATAAATAATCTCAAAATATCACAAATAGGACACTGTAATATCTACATTTGGAATGTCAAATGTTGAAAATAAAAATATTACTTTTGAAACTCTGGTCGAAACGGTCTTTTGAGCTCAGAAAGGCGCTGTTCTGTCTTATCTGTAACAGATAAAAACACAAACAAACAAACAAGACAAGGGATAGTGCACATAAATATTGCTAACGTCGGACACTCGGGTACTCGTATACTAAAACCGTATTTAATACTCAATAAGTCAATTACTCCTTCACTTTTCCACCGCGTTTTCCTTATATGCCTTCTTCAGGTTCCTTAAATGCCTTCTTCACGCTTCTTCTCGATCACTTTACATCTACACCCTTCTCCCCTTCAACAGATTCACATTTTCCTCACACTGTCTTCTTTGGGATACTTCTGTTTCTTTTAATTCTCCGATTCTTTGGATTTTTCTGATTTGATAACACAATAAGGGATGGATAGTGCTGTTTCTATATGCACAATGAAAAAGGGGTTGAAGATAATTGTGAATGAGATTACAACGTAGCTGGTCGATGAAAATATATATTATTTTATCCTTGTGCCATATGGAAGCCCGCCAAGCAGGTTTAATTGACAAATCGTGCGAGTTTCCCTCGCTTTTCACTAAAATTACGAATGTATACAGATAATTGCCATTTTTTATTAATAAAAAACTACAAAATGTCTATAAAATACATTGTAACTAACCGGTGATCTGCTCGTTAGGGCCTAATAAAACATTGTCGAAACATCGTTCAGTTCATTAACTTCGTATAAATCACTCGTAATTAATTCTCGTCATAATTTCATTTAACTAATTATGGTCCAATTAATTCTCACGCTTATCGTGCCGCTTTTTGTTAAACTAATTTTTTTTTTCTGTTTCAGGTACGTCAAGAATCACTTCATGTTGATAAAACCAATTAAGGTAGGAAATCTAATCTCATTAGCAGTTTGAAACTAATCAGGGAACGGATCGTTATTTTTCGATTGACCTGTTTGTAATTCACGGTGAATTTAATTTGGCAGGTGAAAGCTTCTTAGTGTTATTTATAAATATAACACTGAACAGATTACCTCTCGAATGTAAGTCGAAAATGTAATTAAATCTAGCAAATTGTAAGCGCCACTTCCAAAAACAGTTTAAATTTCATTTCATTTTAGGTGTCAATTTGATCTATTATTCCGATCAAGTTTTGGTGCTCCTCCATCTTCGTCCTCGATTATTTTTTTTACTGGAAATCGCTTTTTATTAATTAACATCAAATTACATTAAAGAATATAATTTATGATTAACTATAGTTTAAAAAAAATGTGCCAAATTTTAGAGAGACATTTTGGGAAACTTTGGAGAAATTTTGAAAAGGTTAGAATTAGAACATTTATTACTTTATTTTATAGCCGATATTAAATTGACATTTAAATAGGTTTGAATGAGTAGGCCAAGTGTCTTTTTAAATGTAAAGGTAGGAAAAGTGTCTTATTAAAAATGGGACGCGAGGCATGAAATAAAATGAAGTTGAGAACAGAATACAATATTGTTTCCATGGAAACGATAGAAGAACACAAGCTTGCTCTTTTGGACGTCTAAATTAAATACGTACAGAATTTTGTGATATTTTATGATTTCTCTGGCCTCTGCTATAAAATAAAGTTTTGTATTATACACGACGATAATATTTTTTAATATTTTCACAACCTCTTTAAAATATGTACTTCTTTAATGTTAGGATTTTTGAAAAATGTCGCTTCAAAATCTGCTCAAATCCTCTTTAAACTCTCATAAGTCTTCCATAATCCCTTCAATATCCAATAGTATAGATTTTTCTTGTTCTGGAGAATATCCCCCCCCCCCCTCGATCGCCCGGAGCGACGTTCCCCAAAAGTGTTTAAAATAATGAGCATGAGCATGATACTTTGTTGAGAGTGCTACCCTATTTTCTTTTGCTGGAAGATATTTGATAAACGCGAGTTTTAAAGGCTAAGCGTTTTGGGAGCAAACGTAGCTCTGGGGGGTATGGAATACCCCCCAGGCGTGTATAAAAGTTATCTGGTTCGAGAAAGCAACTGTCGGGGTTGCTTTCGGGAAAAAGATAATCGATTCTTCCTGTGCTGGGGAGTATCGGTTCTTCTTATGTTTGCGTATTGCACGACATTTTGGGAAAATTGGGAGAAATTTTGAAAAGGTTGTAAAGTGTATTTTATAGCCGATGTTAAATGACAATTTGATAGGTTTGAATGAGCAGGTTAAAAGTGTCTTTCTAACTGTGAGGGTAGATAAAGTGAAACAAATGATTGTGCATTCCAATGACATCTGTCATTCTTATTAAAAATGGTACGCGGGACACGAAATAAAATGAAGTTAAGAACAGAATACAATATTGTTTCTATGGAAACGATAGAAGGACCTGGCCTTGCCATTTTGGACGTCTAAATTAAATACAGAATGCAGAACTTTGAAGTTTTATAATGATTTCTATGGTTTCTGCTATAAAATAAAGTTTTGTATTATACACCACGATAAAGGGAAACTTGTTTTCATCTTCTTTATTTTGTAGTCTTTTCTTTTCTGTCTTTCTAATCCGATATCTCGAGAATGGATTGAGCTTTCTTAATGGATAAATTAGATCCGCTGTTCAGAAATGAGCAAAACCAGAAAAACTGGGCACCTTCGTGCCACTTGTTTTACTGAAACTAGTGCAGTAGGTCATTTTGCTTAACCGCGATGTATTTTGGGCCCATTCTAGTCCACTAATTGAATTACAGTGTAGGTGAGCACCCTTGAATAAAATCCGCCAAGTACACCGTCCGTTTACTAAAAATGGCAACTCGATACTACTAATTAAAGGGAACGTGGGCACTATTTGAATAAACTGACCATAAATCACCTTGATGTTATTTTCGCTCGAAACTCTCACCGTAATTCGCAATCGCATTAGACCATCGAAAATCTCGAGTTAAAAATATTGACAGACAAATTCAATTAGCGGACCCCCTTGGAAAACAATAGCGGTCTCTGCACCTGCCATCACCAACACACTTTTGCACATCGTCCGCGATATTTTTAGCATTACGTGCGTCATTCGCACATTTGGCAGCAAGTTTCTGTGTATTGATTTCGGTAAACTACATGATTAAAAGCTAATTGAAAGAAGTTTGACCCGCTTTCCGAGAACTCTGCAATTTTTTTTTGGAAATATTTCGTCTGAAATACACAACGGTGAGCTTTACGACTTTAATTTTAGAACATAACGTTTAATTTTGGAAAAACATCCTTGTACTTTATGATGCAATAAAGTAAATATACACCCACTTTTTCATAACGTTGCCGAAATATTAAAATTTGATGGTTTTGAGTTACACGCTAAACTTAGGGTGTGAATTTTTAAAGGGAAAATAAGGATACTTTGTACGCGAATATGGAGGTCAAAATACATAAGCACTGAGATATAAAGGCAAAGGGTGGTAAATCCGCTTGAAACTTGTAAGCTTTCCTCGGTGTTGATATTCTACAAAAGAAAAAGTGGAAATGGAAAATTAATATACAAAAGTAATCTAAAAAAGGTTAAAAGAAGTTGTGAAGCTTTCAATCTCACGTTGAAACTATCACGTCTAAAATTTGGAGCGTGAAACGGCAGAAATTTTGAAAATTAAATTAAATTGAAATTCAGAGATTTTAAAGGGCAAGCGGTGGGCGGCTAAAACAAACCTAAAGCGCACAGTAATTTCCCTAAGCGGGAACAGTAAATAATAGTATTCGGTAGCGGTTTCTACGGGAAAGCAAATGCAGGAAGTAAGACCCTTATAATTAATGAAACGGAATGTATCCAAAAAGCTTATCTTGCAATTAACTGTGCAAGAAAACACAAAAGCTATACGGAGAAGCTCAAAATTACGGAACTTATAAAACGTAGTTTGCAAACGTGCAAAAAGAAGAAAGCAAAACCAAAGGCAAATAGATGCAAAAGGCAAAAGATTTTACGTTTCGGTTAAACTTAGTTTCGGTAAACCATCCAATGCAAAAGATCCCCTCTAAATTAAGCGTTTACCTTACATCAAGTTCGGCTGTACCGTGGAGGTAACAGGAAATTCTAAGTTGGCCGACGTATTCGGTTATCTACATCCAAACTAAACTTTTGTTAAATTGGTTTTTATTATAAATAATTCCGTAAACGTTACATGTTTTTTGCCAGCGTCGAATCTCGTCTGGCATTTTACACGAGTCGAAAATTGTCATCTCGTGTGACAAGGTCATTAACTTCGATCAATCGCGCTGGAAGCGACCAGATGTTAATTAACCGCGTGGAGGTGGTCCATCCGATTTCCTGTAAATCGGGAGAAATGAATGGGGGGCGAGGCCCGCACCCGTGAAATATTTATTTGTTCGTTTACGTAGAAAACACGTGTACCTCCTTTTGGAGGTGTAGTAAAGAAAAAACGTGGCGCATAAGAAGCGCTGGGAACTTAAAATTAGATCTGTCTATAATAAATGCATTCATAAAAAAGTACTGGCGGCGGAAGTCACATTTAAATTATTCGATCTAAAGATAACCGTTGACTTCTCAGCTCTAAGCCTATCCTGTTATATTCATAAATATTCAGCTCAATAGTTTATTTAATATTCTAACGGTGGACGTGTCTATTGTTTACGAAATGCATTAGTTAGTAAAAAGGACGAGGTGTTGCAAACTACCCCGCCAATATTGAACTAGTACGACCTAGGAATGGATTATGTAATTAGTCGAACGCCTTGAATATAGTTTGCTTTTGTTCATTTTAATTACCTGCACCCACAGTTTTCTGATGTCATTTTTATTAACCTTCGCTTTTATTATGAATGGAAGCGTGTTCTCCCCCTTTCCAAGGGAAGTTCACATTTCATCTCCAATGGAACAACGACCATGTAAATATATCTCTCCCTTGAAGTATCTGCTATTTATTTAACCCTAGTCTTCTTCTAGTACTCAGGTAAATTTGATCTGAACATTTAGGAAAGTCGTCTCTGAACTTAATCCTCGCCCTCATGAAAACTCGTTTCGAGTATTCCACTCCACAATATTAGCCCTGAAATATCCGCTACTGGAAAGCTCACCCTTTCCTTTGGAAAATTTGCCGCCAGAATATTTGTTTGCAAAAAATCCTCATTGGAGATATTTTCTCGTTAGTAAAATTTCCAACTTCAGCAAAGCTAGACACCCAAAGAATCAAAACAAGGGAAGGAATATTTTTTACCGAAAATCGTCCTGAAACTTTCATTTTCATGCCTACTTTCTGTTAGGAAATTTTAGTTTCCATGACAGAGGTAGAGCAGACTACGTGTCCTGCCGCTTGTTACTTTACCGGCCGCACCGTCACTTTAGCGGCCGCATTTGTGACATTTCCAAATGTCTAATGACCCCTGTCATCACTGACAGATTGACGTTAATCAAATGTTCTATATAAAAATTGAAATTTTATATTAAAATACGATTTCGGGTAAAATTTAATACAAAACTCGTCAGTAAAATCGGAAATTAAAGTACTCGGTCCCAACGGGGCCTCGTTCTTCAATATTTCCCCTCCAGTAATGTCTCATTTTCCCGACCTTTATGTAAATAACTATTATACAGAGCCAAACAATACTCTCCAGTAAAGAGAAATTTGATTCTCTACAACCCCGGTTTATATTTTCAACCAAAATGGGTAGTGCCCTTATTCGCACTATATACATTTTTCGGAAAAGGACCTTTGAACGCATGAGATGCTTGCCAAGAATGGAAAATTCGATTGTCTTTTTTTTTAAGTATAATGAGAGTCCTTGAGTTTGAAGTTAGGTCTGGGGGAGGGGTATGGCCCCCAGTCAAACACAATACTTCCCAGTAAAGAGAAATTTGACGATTTTCTTTCTCTACAATCATGACCGTCATGAAATTATTTGTATACTCATACGAATGCAAAATTAGTATACTGCAGGGGGGTATTCCATACCCCCTGGACCCCCTGTTGTATATTTTATTCTAAAAAGATGGCATATCAAATTTTCTTTTCAAAAGTATGGCACACTAAGGGTGATATTCAACAAAGATTCAAGTGATTCAAAAAATAAAAAAAAGATTGAAAAAGAATTAAAAAATTAAAGAAAGGTTCAAATGGTTAAAAAAAATACAAAATATTTTAACAAATGATTCAAGAAAATCTAAAAATATTTTTGAAAAATCTTTTTTGAATCTTTTTCTATCAATATTGAATTTTCTTAAATTTAATTTTTGCAATGAGAACTTTATATGCTATTTTTTTAGATTAAAATATACAGGTTTCATTTAAAAATTAAGGTTAGGGCAGATCACTTTTCTACCTGACCCCATATACTTATTTTGAAAATGGCAGATTATTTAATCATTATTGTATAGAAAGTTTTATAATAAACATTTTTACTGCAGGGGGAAATTCCATACCCCCTGGACCCCCTGTTGTATATTTTATTCTAAAAAGATGGCATATCAAATTTTCTTTTCAAAAGTATGGCACACTAGGGATGATATTCAACAAAGATTCAAGTGATTTAAAAAATAAAAAAAGATTGAAAAAGAATTTAAAAAAATAAGAAAGGTTCAAATGGTTAAAAAAAATACATAATATTTTTGTACCATTATTACTGGGGTACCAAAAAGTTTCTGATAAACAAATTTAAATTTTGGAGCAGTTTTCTAGATTCCTCTATAATCTTATTCTTGCGCATCATGTACATAATTTAAAACAATAAAAATAAAACTGTAAAATTTTGAAACAATCGTAAAACAAGAATATTGGTCATATAGGAGGATGGTTCATGGGTGAATATTAGTTTGCATTGACTTCTTTGCGCCTATTCAGCTGATATCTTCCGAACTATTGTGAGTGCAATTGGAATTACTGGTCACGTAAAAAAAGAGTTCTTTTAATGATGTAACGTTCTCATAAAAAACTATGAACTAATCCACCAATCTGTTTTACTCTAAACGTAATTGTCGTATTTTCCTTTTCAGCCAATTACATAAAGCACCTTAAATATTAATTTCTACACAACTCGGCGAGCCACAGGTGTATAATCTACAAATTGTTTTCTGGGAATTTCTAGGTCATAGCACTTTCAAGGTGCGGAAAGACGGTTTGATCTAAGTAAATAATGACTCACTCATTTAAATTGTGTTTCGGAAGTGGCATAAATATTTGATGGTTCTCGTTTTTCTTTCGAGAATTTTTGACGAGTTGCTATTTACAATAGAGAAATGTCTGCTATACAATTAGTGAATAATGTAATTGGCTTCGGCTGTTTGTGTAAACGGCGGATTAAATGCACGTTACATTATTACGAGGGCGTAAAATCGACCAACGCAATGTTTTGTTATTGGGATTAATCCTAACCACCTGTTAAGTAATTACATTTGGCGTCACTGACGATTTAATACAAAATATGTGGTCATGCAAAAAGAAGCTCGCTTTTGATTGGCTCCAGGAAAGTTTCTAATAAATTAAAAAGAGCCCTGAACCTTAAATATTTATTCAAGACGCTTTAGCCTGGAACCACGGGCAGCTCTGCCATTTTTGGCGACCGTGACAGGACCTATGTCCAGTTCCTACAAACCGTTTCAGTAGGAGAGCCTTGGAAACGTTTTCAACGGATTTTTAGAGGACTCTGTGAAATTTTCTTTGTTACTTTTGGCAAAATTGCGCTATTAACTTCCATAGCATATGGACAATGTTGGCAGAAACGCCTTTTTAGCGCATTTCCACAAAAAAAAAAATGCGCTATTATGGCCACTTTGTCCGTCCGTCCGTCCGTCCGTTCGCTAACTTTGCGACGCTACTAGTTCTTTATCTTAAGAGCTATTGTTCTACTTTTTTCGCTATTTGGTTCGTTATGGTGTCGAGTCTTGTACCAAGGAAGGAATTTTTTTTGTACCGCTTACAAAAAAAGTTATTGTAAAAAAAACAAAAAACCGTTTTTTACATGTTCCATAATTTTACACTTTTGCCGTTTATTAACGATCCTAGAATCGTTTATAATTTTGCATTGCTGTCTGTCGTCTGCCTGTTGGTCTGTCCGTCTGTTCTTTGTCTGTCTGTCCCTCTATCTGTCCGTGTGAACGATAACTTTGTTTAGAAATGTCCGATTGCTTTTACATCTCCGTTAGTTATGAAACTGAATTGCATGAAATTCAATATGGGCATAGCTTTAGCCATATAATACGCAATGCCAAAAGTTGAGTCGAATCGATTCAAAATTCACAGTGCCCTTTT
>NW_022170596.1:34919527-34920309 GCF_008802855.1 Photinus pyralis | reverse complement strand
ACAACATTCTCTATGTTTTTACGGTGTAAATCTTGAGCAATAGGGGGTATAATACCGCCATGCCTAAAGTAAACCCGAAATAAGCCTCCCTTATCTGAATTAAATGTTCATACTTCAAATGAATTAAATGTTGTGAATTTAAGGCTTCGCCTAAAATGTTTCCTTCTGTATCCACAACGGCACATCCAGTGTCATCGCACGAAGTTTCAATTCCAAGTATTACACCGCGTTTAATATTAGAATATCTTCTAGAATTGTTACAAATTAATTTTAGTAACTGTGTCATGCTCTTTGCTCATAAATTAAAATTGAATTTGTTTATGTATAAAAGAATATAAATTTGAATAAATAGAAAAGTAAGGTTATGCTCTGATGTGTTGTGGTTACTCTCCGTCATCTTAACAAGGTGCGTTCAATTTTCTGTTTCAGGAGTGCACAGAGCGGAGGGTGGAACAGATTTCGTGATCACTCAACAACACCTAAAATATTTTAGGTGTTGTTGGATCACTGCTGTACACTAAACGAACGGCATGAAGCGGATTTAGATTAGCCTCAAACGTGTGCAGCAGTAATAGATAACAAAAAGAAAATGCTTAGGCTGTAATCCCTCATTAGCGTGCAAATTTGGTATTTGTTTATTCGGATGACGATGACACAAAGGCAAATTTTTAGGTTAAAGTAAACATGACCACGTGATCACGCTCAAACCTTGTTCTACTATATTAGAACATATTATATTCAAGTATAAAAAATCTTTACCCAGTTGTACACAAGTTTAGAGT